>NC_044067.1:8879496-8973422 GCF_902167405.1 Gadus morhua | reverse complement strand
TGGAAATGCCCTACCGTCCATGAAGGCTACTGTGACCTGGCGGTTCCAGCGAGATGCTAGCCAATCCGGAACTTTAAGCATCAGCTTTTGATTTTCTTCACAGTCATTCAATATTTCTAGCCCTCTCACATGGGGCATAGCTTGTAAGCAGGTATTCAGGAAATCCGAGAATATTCTTTTGACAGCTTCTCTCTGAAAGCTTGTTGGATTACACGTGGCTGACCATATCATTGATTAACCATATTCCATGCGTCTCTGTATGCCTCCTCATCATTTCTGTAGAACGTGCCTTCAAGGCATTTTTGAGCTGCGCCACTAACTTATTTCTTTAAGTAATAAAGTTTGTCAGCAGAGGAAATATCCTTCTGATCATTAAGAGACTGGAATGAGGCTCTCCATTCAATGAAGTGCATTGGCTCGCCACTAAATATTGTTGGTATTGGCATAGGGTTGCTTTTGCCAAATAGGAGACATCAGTAGGCATTGACGGATCAATGTGAGGACGCCGGTGATCTATAAATGGCCTGTTGTTTGGTTGTTTAGGCTGGTAGACATTTTCTTGTTTGATTTCCCGATCATAGATTTCAAGTCTAGCACGAGCCTCCTCCATGTCCCTTTCTATTTGCAGCCGTTCTAATTGAGATTGCTGCATTTCAAGTTCCCTTTTGTGCTGCTCTTCCATTGGCCTTATTTCTTCTTTTTGTTTTATTTCCTCTTGCATTATTTTATAATGAGCCTCTTTGGCAGCAAGCTCCGCGGCTGCTTCAGCTCTTTTTGCAGCCATGCTCAGGGTTTCGGAGTGCTGGCTGGCTCGAGATAATGTGAGGCAACAGAGCCATAAATGGAGTGAGCGTTGTCATGGGCTAGTAGCTGATGAAAACGGATCCTTTCATGCTCATCATTGAGCTCTCCATGTATCTATACGCGCTAAGATTATTTTCACAATGTGCCTTGTTATGCCCTGTTTACACCTACCCGATAGTGGGCCCCGATGGTGCCCGATGGCTAAATCAGCAGCTATCGTTATAACATCGGCAAATAGCGTGGTTGCATCGGGAAACACCGTTACTCTTCCCGGGAACATCGTTAGACAACGGGAAGAAACGGGAAGAAATGCTCAATGATCGGGCAACATCGGCAAAGAACGAACATGTTTGTTAATTGTGGGTCTATCGGGGTAGAATCGGTTACCAGGTGTTGCTATGGGCTAATCGGCTATAATCGGGAATAGAACAGGAGTATAACGTAAGACATCGCAAATCGTTCGGGAATTTTCCTGGGCACATCGGCTATATTCGTTAATCTTCCGCGCTTTATCGTGTTTTATCGTCTTTATATCGGCAACCTCAACACACGAAAGACCCTCGAGAACCCTAGACAAATAACGATTTTGAGTGACCAGATTGTGTTAAGGAAGACCCTCAATCTGCCACTTGGGTATAAATAGGGGGTGATGGATGGATGTCCTACTTTTATAATTACAGGGTACTTCGCCCATTTAGAACCGGCGTTCTATTATTATAAAATCGCTATTGTAATATAAATAAATATATAAATAAATATCAGTCTAAAACAGTCTCCCCTTTGCCTTCTCCCGAAATGACGCCAAATGACGCCAAACGCGTCATTTGACGTGTTTGGCGTCATTCCAAAAGACGTCAAATGACGCCAAAAGCACTTCGGGTGTCTTCCCTGGCATAAATCGTTATGTTATCGTTATAACATCGGGTATGTGTAAATGCTACCCCGATAAATTGATCCGATCATACCTTTTTAGCCCGATGTCACCCGAATCACCCCGACTTCCACATCGGTGGTCCATCGGCCATTAGCGGCCATTAGCGGGATGGTGTAAACGGGGCATTACAGCCTCACATGCATCAATTCTCCTTCTAAGTTGAGTGGAAGGCGTCACTTTCCCTCTTATTAAATCATAAAGTTTCATTATTTCATTCATTCCTTTTTCAATGTCATCTGCCATAGTAGCCAACTCAGTCTCAGATACGTCTTCCTTTAAATTGTCTCTGGATTTTCTGATTAGAATTTTCCATTGTTCATATATGCTGTGCAAACGTTTTTCCTTTTTAATTAGGCCTACTTCCTTCATTTGGTACACACGAAATTTCTCGGTTTGGGCGGGCGATCTGTACGACGCGACAGAACTACATCCTCTTCATCATCATCCGTTTCACTTTGAAGTTCATCTAGTAGATTTTCCTTACTTTCAATCAGCTCCTTTAATTTTGCATTAAATTTTCCTTACCGTCTCCGCTGACCATCACACTTGCGTAAACTCACTGCAGTCGCGCCGTGCCGTCCTTGGACTGCGTTGGCAGTTCGATGAAGCAGGTGTAGGTAAACTCTGCTGTTGAATCCCAAACCATGAATGGTCAAGACTTAAACTGATGTTTTTCTTGATTTATTGAAATCCTCCCGTAGTCAACCAATAAACCACCATAAGAGCTATAGGCAGAACACAAATACAATGCATTTATATGGAAGTAAATCTGTGCCATCGGATTTTGAAAAAGCCATTGAATTCTAGGCACTGAATATTTATGCATTGAAATAATGTATCTGGATTGTTTGCCTCTAAACTTAACTCATTTTTCAATCTATAACTTTCAGCTTTATTTTTGAATGTTAAAATATTCTATTCAAATATTCAACGTAAATATTTTCAAAGTCCCCAAATTTAACATGCCAAATTCAGCTGCAAAATTCAATGCCTGAAAATTCAGTGTTAACATCCGGGGACCCAAGAAAGAACAATCGATAGATGCTAGATCGCGGTCAAGCAAGGAGAGCAGGAATATCAGCGTCATTCGCTGGTTCTTTCTTTCTTGATACAAACGTTAATTCTAAACAGCATTTTACATAGTAGCCTATAAAGGAAATGCAAAGGTAAATCAACGTCATTAAAACACTGACTGTAGTTTTTTATGGGGAGAGAAGCCAACGAAAAGTATGACCCCAGGGGGCGCTGTTGTACATTTTCTGCGACATGCACGAGTATGAAGCGTAGACCGGCATGAAGTCGTTCACGTACGGAAACATGCCCAAGCTTAAAACTTAACACTTGTACCGTCATCGATCACTCGAATTGGGGGTAGGGCTATTCAACCTGCAAAACGGTTGATATGGTGGCATAACAAGAGCGCAACGAGCGCGCAGAGCCAACACTATTCCGCACGGAGTGACATGATACAGATAGCAGGTTGCTGTCGGGCGCCTCTTCCCGAGGCACGCTGTGCTTCCACTGGAACTACAGGCTGCAGCCGCTTCAGTTGCGCAATACTGTCGGCTCTGCGCTCTCGTTCCACAGTAGGCAGCAGGCTTCAGCATCACATCACAGATCGCCCCAGCATCACACTAAACGTAGGCAAAGTGACCTCAGCCGATTGCCCCAAATTGGTGCCCTAATAAATTGGGCTCCTTGACCCACTACAATTACCCTTACGCTGCATCATGCAAATCCAACCAAGTCACTGCAATCACACACAAGAGAGTCTGGCTGCAGACATCCACCCACACGAACTTCAGCTGCAGACATCCACGCACAGAAACATCCACCAGCACACCGGAAATCGGAAAATAAAAAATAAAAATCGGAAAATAAAATAAAAATCGGGCGTTACGTAATGTGTTTACATAAATGAATGGGCGTTACGTAATGTGTTCACATAAATGAACGTCATAAATTACGGTATAAAATCGGATAAACGCTTCCGGTTTTGGACAAGACTTGACACTCGCTGTTGACTTTAAGCTGGAGTTTTTGGCTCGTCTATTTCTGTGAATACACACACCTTTTTCAGAATTCTTATTCAGAATTCCCTCTGTGTTATACTGCAATCATCTAGATTTAATATTTGATAGGACACAAACTGATACTCGTATTGTAAAGCTAAATGGCATTATTGAGGCTAATAATTATTTTAAATACAGCAACTATGTATGAGTGGACAGGAATAGTTAGAACAATTCCTCTATAGCTTCTCCTTTTCTGACATATATTGATATTTATATTAGGTCTAGTTATGCTACACTCAGTTGTCTTAATATCATAAGGTTCGACTGCACTCCAACATATTTATCATTATGTTATTTGCACTTTTGCATTCCTACATTCTTACTCTGAACCATCATTCATTTAATATCTGGCTCTAATTGTCTATAATAATGTCTTACCTTGTGCTGCCTTATTTGCCCATTTTTAAAAAGCTGACTTAACTTCTGTGTGTAACCAAAGTGAATAAGTAAAGTCATAAAAAAATCAAAACATTGTAAACGTTTCATAAGCGAGTCATACACTCAACAGATAACCGAACTCAGAACCTCAACACACACACACACACACACACACACACACACACACACACACACACACACACACACACACACACACACACACACACACACACACACACACACACACACACACACACACACACACACACACACACACACACACCGCAATGTCAATGAGTGTCCACCCAGCGACCCAGGAACATGGCGTTGACTTGAAGATCCTCCTCAACTGCCATTTTAAGGAAAACCGCCATGACTTCCTGAAAATCAATAGGCCTAGGTGAAGAGCAGGGGATCCTTTTCTTATTCATCATTTGACAAACGCCTTTCCAGGACTTCCTGCTGTTCTGTTTCGTCCATATTCTGAAACGAGGGCTCTACCACCTTCTCCCTGAGCAAACCTGCATTCTGACGCAGCCAGGCAACTCCAGCCACGGTGTTGTCAAGTGGCCCCTGTTTAATGAGAAATGAAATACCAACAAGTTGGAATCATTTTATGTTCATTTATATTAGTTTTACAACCAGTTACTTAAACTAAGACTGGGAACTGTATGGTTCTACACCCAGGACTGCAGATTAGGGGTTTGCAGCAATTATTGTCCCTTCAGAGCATATCTATTATTGGCATATGATGAGATATATTTCTACCTCATACTGTACTTTACATCTGTTTCTCATTATATGTTTTAGGAACTGTCCTGTAGTAGGGGTCATAACAGTAATTCATTACCTTTAATCCGTTTTATTACCTTTTTTATCTCTTTTACCCCTTTTAACTGAACTAAGTGTCATGATCTCTTATTTATAAACAGAGTGTATGAAGTAAACAGGCAGATCGAATATTTAAGGATCGATTTTGTCTCGAAACAGCTGTTTGCAACTCCAGTTAAAGCGGAACGAGCTGCCTAAATTAAATTCGGGCTCATTATTTTATTACAACTTAACTCTGTTTTGGACTACAGATGACTGTCAAAAGTCAACATCTTAAAAACGTTTACACTCGCAACATATCCTACAAATCTGTAAAATCGTTTAATAAGACCGACTACAGGCTACACAACGTTTGCAAAAATCATTTGACTATCTTGCAAAAATCAAACCTAGCTAGCGTTATCCACCACAAAGCCATAAAAAAATTGGTTAAAATAAAGATAAAGATGTTGCAAGAGGTACGATCTGTCGGGATGAGGGGGGGGGGTATCTCGCGAGAGCTTCGAATAGAAGGCACCGTGGTGGTAACCTCAGCAAGGACTAGGCCTACTGCTATAATCAGATGCCACAACCATAACCAAGGATACCGGAGCACCCGAAGAATGCCGGGCGGACGAAGACCATGGAGCTCTTCAAAGACCGCCATCCGCTTTGACGACTCAATGAAACGTAGGTGGTTCTGCGAGGACGTGCCTTTATTGAGATTATTATACAATATCGTGCACGTTTATAATAAAGCAGTGTAATCTCTTCAGATTATACGATTGTAGTCTATACTATGCATGCACCTCGTAATAGGCCCTGCTGTCGTTGACAAATATAAACGCAATATTGTAGGAGGCTATCTGAAAGAGACGTATAGTTGTTGGCCATGCATCCGATTATAGATACAGGATTTAGACTTCCCGTTATAACCCCCATTGACCAGCGCTCCCTATTTATTGTTGTCGAATCACATGTGATCCTTTCCTATCCTAAATAGCATAGGCATGTAAGTAGCCTAGGTCTAACCAAGCTTTGTAATTGGATGTGGTTCGATAGCTTTTCTGTATACCATTTTATAACGGACTCCTAAGGATATAATATGAGCTAGTAGAAATTATGTTGGTCGTACCAAGTGTTTCTGTCCCTTTTCTGTCACGTGAAGAATAATACGCCCCCTCCCAGAGTCCCCACACTCGTAAACACATTATAATCTCTAGTATCTTGGTTAATTTTGTTTTTAATCCATATCTCCTCTCTATTGTTTAAGTGTTGACAGCCCAGTACTACCACTACCACAATGTTGAAAGCGGAATATGAAGCGTTGGCTAACCATGGGAGACCGAAGGGGGTCATCATGTGTCGAAATCTGTCCAAATACGCCCCACTATTCCTTCTCCTGGCCCTCTCTGGTCTCATATTCCTTCTGCGCAACATTCACACTCTGGAGGTTAGTGTTGTGTGTGTCTGTGTGAGATAAAGTTAAATTTTGTTAAATAAAACATTGCAAAATTCCCTAGAGAATCAGTGGGCATAGTTATCCTTAAATATATTGTTTATTATAGCTCGTATAGCACCCACCTTGGTGACAGGAATGCGCTATAAACCTCCCCAAACACTGGCTATCACAGTGGAGAGGTGAGGAATAATGCTGGTTTAATAATAATAATAATAATAAATGAAATTTATATAGCGCTTAATCTGGTACTCTAAGACGCTTTAGACGGTTTGTGTGAACTGTATGAGCAGGCACACAAAAAGGATATAATCCTGGCCCCTGATAGAACGATTTGTCTCACATCTGAAAGTTTTTAATGCCCCGCAAATACAGTGTGCAAACTGCCTGTCCACTATAAATTCCACTCCTAACCCTAACCCCTCTTCTCTTCCTCCTCAGAACCTGAGCTGCCACACAGCATCAACGCTTTTTCAGCTCCAGAACAGCATCCACACAGCTTTTGCCCAGAAGGGGCCCCTCCCTCCGTACCACAACGATACCTTCTGCAGCCACCTGGGGCTGGAGCTCACCCCTGACGAAGCCCTGGAGGATCGCTACCTCCTCAACGCTATCGCCTGGCCCAAGCTGCCCGCCCGCCCCGCCCCCGCGCCCCTACGCCAGACCAGTGACCCCGTGCACAGCCTGTTCGCCATCCTGCCCTCCAAGGGCCGGAGGGAGTGGCACGTGGGGGACCAGCTGGAGGCCCTGGTCCAGATGCACGACTTCCAGGGCCGTCCCAAGCGCTACGGCGGGGACTTCCTGGTGGCCCGGTTGCACTCCCCTGAGCTGGGGGCGGGGGTGGCGGGCAGGGTGGTGGATCACCTCAACGGCTTCTACTCAGCTCTGTTTCCCCTGCTGTGGCAGGGCACGGTCGAGGTGGTGATCACCATGGTGCACTCCAGTGAGGCGGTGGCCGTGCTGCAAGCGGCTCCAGGAGCAGCGGCCTGACCGGGTCTTCTTCAAGAGTCTGTTCCGATCAGGCTTCTTGTCCGAGACCACTTTGTGCAACATGTGCCTGCCGCCGAATCAGCCACAGGAGCCGCTGTGCAACTACACGGACCTCCACACCGGGGAGCCCTGGTACTGCTTAAAGCCCAAGATGCTGAGCTGTGACACTAGAATAAACCACGCCAAGGGTGGCTACCAGAAGCACCTCATCACCAACAAAGAAGCACTACTCTTTCAGAGGTTTGTAGGATTCTATTATTTTTCATGTAATTTATAACTGGCAATGTATTTTTACCGCTGTTTTTTTTATTACATTCAGCGGTGTGAACATCAAAGTTGTCATTCATGCGTCAGGACCTGATCGGATCAACGTGCTTCCTAAGAAGATAGGTACACAATCATTGCTGCAGTTTATGGAGGAGGTTGCTTTTTGTAGTTTTGGTGCCCACTTGATTGCAATTCATTTTGTGACATTTGTTCTTTACTCATATCCCAGATGAACCAGAGTTAGAAAACGTCAGCATCAAACCGGAGCCGGTCAAGTATACTCCTTCTGGGTATTACTACCGAGGCTCTTGGAGGTCCTTCGGTGGAACTACTTCTCAGTTTAACGACTCTTCGTCCATCACGCAGTGCCTGACTGGCAAGGTGATCCACATGTACGGAGACTCCACGGTGAGGCAGTGGTTTGAGTACCTCAACGCTTTCGTACCAGGTGAGCGCTGACACCCCTCTCTCCGTTCACACGATGCCCTGACCATTACTCATGTCCCATTGTTGTTGTCCAATGTGCACTTTCATTCGTTCCCTCCTAGAAATCAAAGAGTTTAACCTGCACAGTCCAAAGAACGTGGGACCCTTCATGGCGGTGGACAGTAAACACAACATCCTGCTGAAGTACCGCTGTCACGGTCCGCCCATTCGCTTCTCCACCGTCAGCACCAGTGAGCTACGCTACGTCGCAAACGAGCTGGACGGCCTGCCCGGAGGGCCCGACACCGTGGTGGTCCTCAGCATCTGGGCCCACTTCAGCACCTTCCCCGTAGAGGTCTACATACGCCGCATGCGGCACATCCGACGGGCACTGGTACGGCTCCTGGACCGGAGCCCCGGCACGCTTGTGGTGATCCGCTCGGCCAACTTACAGGCCCTGGACCAGGAGGTGAGCCTGTACAACAGCGACTGGTTCTCACTGCAGCGCGACAGGGTTCTCAGACCCATGTTCATGGGCCTGGGTGTTGTGTTTGTGGACGCCTGGGAGATGACTTTAGCCCATAACCTCCCCCACCAACTCCACCCACCTCCGGCCATCATCAAGAACATGATGGACCTCATCCTGTCCCATGTGTGCCCTACCAAGAAGAAGAAGAGCTAGTGGCAGGGAAAAAAGCTGGAAGAGACGTGCTGTCCAATTGCTTGCAACATTGTTTGCCTATTCTGATTCTCTTACCATGAATAAGTTACCTAACTATTTAGCAGACGCCTTTATGCAAAGCACCTTGCAGTAGATTCAGATACATGTGACTGAGGAGATGGTAGGCGTTAAGCACCTTGCACGTAACAAAAAAGCCACCTGTTTTTTTTATTTAGAATTCTGTAAAATAAATATTAAGTGGCATTCACATCTCCTTAACAGATTGGTTGACGTTTTGGCTTCTTTAAAAAAGTAGACAAAAAAAACGATTGCAATACAACCAACCAGATCTTAGCTTTAACATTAAGTAATAATCGATATTTTACTCACATATTAACATCAAGGGAGAATTGTAATCCCAAAAAAGGGTTCCTAAGCCATGAGTGACGATTGTGTTTATCCTACGATGGTGCCTCTGTGAAAAGGGTCTGCTTAATTTAATGAACCTTATGCAACGTGGAAATTTACCTCAAAATCTGAAATGGACCTAAACTATGTTCTTTAATTAATTTATTTTGGAAGGCACAGTTGTCTAGATAAATGGTAGAGGTCATTGTCTTTCTCGAAACATGGCTAGATGGGGCAAAAGATAGCATCTAAGTAGCACCCAAGTTCATAATCAACCTTTGTAAAAAGAGAAACATTTCCATCCAAATCAAAAAATGTTTTCATTTTATATACAAAACGAAATTTCACGTATGTTGACAAAAAGGCCGCCAGACAAGCAGTCACTACTGATACCGTCCAATTATTTGCATGTTCCGGAAAACTTTTATATTTAAAATGACTATTGACTCAATGACTTTTCAGAATTTAGTCTTATTTTTAGTCATCAATTTCAGAAACCATGTTATTCAGCTGTAAAATCAATGTCATGTTTTGTTATTTTATCGCTATCTTCTTCTACTCATGTTTCAATGTTTACAATGATTGAACTATTTTGCGGTTGGTTTCAAGGAAGCTGTCCTTCACCATACAGTGAAATGGATGAGACAGAGGCGACTCCCTCTGAGTTATGATCCATGTGCCGTGTCGTAGCAAAAGGGAACTAATCTTCTGGGACATTGATGTAATTTTATTGCATCTTATATTTATACATTAAGTCCCATTTGGACTTTTTCCACTTTTGAGGAATGTATCCATCTTTAAACATTTAGATATGGTTTTGCCTCACGCTGTTTTTCCCCTCCCTGCCAGATCCCTTTCTCTGACCCCAACTGTTGATTTATGTGTATTCACCTTCTTCCTGTTATTATCCCCCTCCCTGTCAAACATCCTTCTCTATCCCTCCACTACTCTTGAGGGGTTGATCGAACAATTGATCTTTGATGAACAATTGATCCACTGGATCATCCTCCTCCCTGCCAGACCTCTGTCTCCAAGCCCAATTGGCCCTTCCTTTGTCTCACAGCCTAATTAGCCCAACGACAGATCCACCACGGACCAACAGGTCTGGGGCCCATCTTGCCCAAGTATCACACCCGCTATATTTTTAGCCTAGAGAAGGTTTAGGCGGTTTGTGATTGGCTTGATTTGAATAATGGTAACCCAATAGGAATCACTGGGTTACACCTTCTTGTATGATAACAGGTAATGAATTGAGGTAAAAGCCCCGCCCTTGTCATATGTTTTGATATACTGATGTGTAGAATTGACCAGAGATTTTATTGTACCACATAAGGACTCAGTTGGCTGTTTTGGGTATCTTGCGTGAGCCCACAAATTCATTGTTGAAAGTGAATTATTGACTCCGTGGTCAATTTGAAGGAAACAGACTTGGAAACTGCACCTTGATTTGAACATCCTTCTACATTTGGCAAGCCAGCCAGAATTGAGCAAGAGGACTCCGGCATCTCTTAAACTCTACACCAATCTCTTCCTACTAGACCTGGTTCTAGTAGGTATCTACCAGGCTACCCAGAGATACCTTACGACTTTGTGTGCAATGAATACGAATACCAAGAGAAATTCCTAATATGTGTAAATGTATTTGGCAATAAACCTTTTCTGATTCTGATTCTGAGTGCCCCCTTGGGTTCAAGTCGCATCGGAGCAGAACCCGGGGCAGACCTAGGACCAGGGACTCGATGATTAGATAGAGGATATTCTGATATTCTGTTGAATCTGCCTCTCTGATTCCCTCACGTTTACCTCAGTCTAAATTCTAGCTTCTGATTGGTTAGTTCAGTCACGTGATGGGTCCGAACAAGGAAGTGTTTGAAATAGATTAACGGCGATATTTTTTTTATCGCGCGATAAAAGTTTTGCGTTAACGCAGCCGTTAACGCCGATAACGGCCCAACACTAATATATATATATATATATATATATATATATATATATATATATATATATATATATATATATATATATATATATATATAAATGAAGTTGATCAATATATACATACATATATTAATCAACTTCATTTCTATATATATATATTTCTATATAAATATTAAATTAAATGAAGTTGATCAATTTAGATCTAGATAGTTTGATCTTGAAAAATGTAAGGTTATAGTCAGTGGCGTTTCGATAGATAGATAGATGAATAGATAGATAGATAGATAGATAGATAGATAGATAGATAGATAGATAGATAGATGGATGGATGGATGGATGGATGGATGGATGGATGGATGGATGGATGGATTGACGGCGTGATTCAAGGCGTGAAATAGATACGTTGGTCCACATCGCAAGGCGTGTTCAGGGTCACGCTTTGCCTGACCAAAGCATGACCCTGAACACACTTTCTTCTCCATTCGAAATGAATGGAGGAATAGCACAGACAGGGGGCGATTTTATTGACAGCAAAGCAAAGCAACAACAGCCAGGGGGTACAGAAATGGCAGACATACAAAATACAGACACAAAAAATACAAAATGCAGCATTAAATAAAATAAAAATATTATAAAGAGCACACACACTAAGTATTTTAATAGCTGTCCCATTCCTTTTGCCTGGCTGACTAGAGGTGTAATTGAAGAAACCAAACAACACATGCTCAATACAACAAACAATACATGTTCAATTCAACAAACAATTTCATGTTCAATACAAAAACAATACATGTTCAATACAAGACACATACGAACGTGTACAAGGAAATTGCGAGCAAGTGACGTAGTTCCCGCCCAGACGCTGATTGGCTTATACGTTTGCCACTTTGCATATTGACTTTTTGGAAAACGTTTTGGATTCCGTTTTGGATTCCGTTTTGCCAAATCTTTTGCAAAGCGTTCGTTTTGCGGATTGAAATGTCATTTGAGTATCGCAACACACGGAGCGTGGCGAAGTGGATTGCAGTCACGGGGACGCTATAGCTTTTCAATTTCAATAAAGGAACTCAAAGAATTTGACAAAATGTTATTCTATTTGTATTGTTATAACTTTTGCAAATTTAATTGAGGATTGCATTTTCACTTTGCATATTAAAATACACTTTGAATAACGTATTTACAAATTACATTATAAAATTGCATAATGAATTGTCAATTGCATAATGTAATTGCAAATTGCATTGCCATTTGAATTTTGCTACATACATGCTCCCAAACGAGACGTTCTCCTAGCTGGCATTTGTTGAAATTGTTACGTAGGACAGATACACCATTAAACGTGATTCTAATAACATTTCTAGCGAGAAAAATACAGTTTTCTTGCATAATCTCCAGTAAGTGAATGTGTATGATCTTTATTAATATTTATTATCTGAATGGGAAATGCAATATTTTAGGACAGATTCACCATTAAACGTGTTTCTAATGACATTTCTAGCGAGAAATGTACATTTTCCTTGCATAATCTTCAGTCAGTGAATGTGTATGATCTTTATTCATTTTTATTATCTGAATGGGAAATGCAATATTTTAGGGCCGATTCACCGTTAAAACGTGTTTCTAATAAAATTTCTAGCAAGGAAATATACATTTTACTTGCATAATCTTCAGTCAATGATTGTGTCTGATCTTTAGTTTTATAGTTATTAAGGAAGATTTTTATCGGCTCGCTCGCATGTTTCAACGACGTCAGGTTGCTAGGGACGCTGCTTTCTCTAAACTAGCAGCTCACGTGTTTCCTGCGTTTGTGTTATTAAACCGTTACTTTATGTCACTTTTAATGAAATAATCTTGTTAGAAACACGTATATCTGAGAGCCAACCCATTCGCCAAAAGCATACGTTGACAGCGTACGTTTTCGTGAACACTGGATTACGTCGCATTTCAACATAAATAGCGTGTCACACACACACACACACACACACACACACACACACACACACACACACACACACACACACACACACACACACACACACACACACACACACACACACACACACACACTGAGTGTGTAGGGTGGTATTATATTTTTTTCAACGGGGCTGCATCCAGTCACTTGACCGTCATGGTTGCTATGGTGGTTGCTATCGACCTCCCCCTCTAATCCTTACAGGGTTCTAAAAACCACGCGGCAAAGGAGCTGCCGTCAATTGTGTTGTTTTTGTCGTAAACTAGGGTCCGATGGTTAAAAAACAGTCAGATATTCTGAAAACAACCGGGGCTTTAGCCCGGGGGGAGCACCGTCCTGACTCCTGCGTGCTACGGTATCTTAATTAATTAATTAAATAATTAATTAATTAATGTATCGATTAATTAATTAAGGGCGCCCCCAACACATAGGTCGCCTATGCCGAGCGCCAGGGCAAAAATAAGACATTAGAATAGCCTATATAGCCTGCGTGCACCTACCCGATGTCAAGAAGCCATCGCTGCTCCGACGGACCTTTCTCCCCCAGCCAGGCTACGGCAAGTAAGTAGTGGTCTGCTTTATGTTTCATTTTTAAGTTATTACTTATTGTCAGTGTAGGTTTAATGTTACAGATAAAAACATGCTTTATATTTAGTCAGCATTTCAGAGTTCTAATGTTTTCCCGGAATATGCATTCCTAAACTGTTCACGTCAAGTTCTCTTTAAGATCGCATGAGATGATATGTGCTATCGCGCGACCTGTAACCAGGAAGTAAACACTCGCTTGCATGAAATGATATGCGCTATCGCGCGACGTGTAACCAGGATGTAGATTTAAATAATGAAAAAATAATCTTCCCACACTGTTTCTGTTACTTGCTTATGCTGTATGCAAGTTGTTTAAGAAGCGTATCTCCATATAAATCTGAGCTGTACATGAATCTGTTAATGAAGTCTCATTTCGACTCCTTCCTCCACTTCACTATTCATGTTCTGTTGCTTGCAGTTAACTACAGCCGCCCTTCCTGGGTAACACCACCACCAATCCCTGGTCATCCATTGAAGCCATCTCTCTCACTCTGCACAGTCACACTGTTGCCGCTTCATTCTCATTGTCTCATAATCTCATTATTATGGCTGCTGTGGATGCTTTAAAAAATAAACATTTTTCTCTCAGGTAAAATCAAACCAGTGGGATGTTAGATTGAAAACCTCCAAAGCAATGTATTAAAAATTGAAAGACAGTCCTATGTGAAGTTTCTTTTTTGGGGATTTTCAAAATGAGGTACCAGAATGGATTGTCAACCCACTGTTTCTCAACCCTCTCCGATTATTACTATGAGTAGTAGTATTGCATGCATGCAGTAGGCCTACTCACATCAGCGCCACAGTAAGCCTATAGAGGCTGCAACCATTTGCTTCTCAAAAGATTGTAGTGTTTTAGAATGAACAACCACTAGAGAGACAAGACAAGACTAATTTTGATTGACAAGTTGGCTAGATTTATATATGTATTTATATTATTTTTTTATTTATAAGAATGAAAGAAAATTGTGTAATGAAAGAATAAAACAATGATTGATGCATTTTTGTTTGAATAACATCTTGCTCCCGCGGCCAGTGCCAGCGCCGGCATTGCAAGGGGAGGGATATTACGTACATTTGCAGGAGGCGGGATAAGTGCGGCCGCTGTCACTCAGGTTTGTTTTGGTTTGACGCAGACAGCATGGAGGCAGAACAGACCGCAGAAGTCAACGCGATCGTCTTCAATGTTGCTGCAACGATGCAGCATATATTCAGAAGAGCAGCCAGTACTTACGTGTATGAAAGCAGCTATATGTATATATATATGCAGGGTGCGATTTGCCGGTGGGGATGGTGGGGATTATCCCCCCCTCTGGTTTACACGTCCTACCCTCTGCTGAATTATTTTTATCCTCGGTGGGGATAAAAATTATCCCCCCCACCCAAAGTATTTTCACCATTACATCGTAATAATTAACAACCAAAATACACAGGGTCCGTCTTCATTTTGATTGTGCTGTGATTTTGATCTACCGGGAGCGAGTCAGAGGCGTCGCGCGTGAGCGCAGGCTGGATGACAACGGGATAATCTCTGCCGCCGCCGCTCTAAATCCATCAAACTGGCCATCTGATGAAGACGAGCGCATCCTCTACGGCGATGAAAAACTTCTCGCCATACACAAAACTCTTGCTGTTGAGGCCGCAACCAGTCCCATACTCCTGAAGGAGTTCGATGAGTTTAAATGTCACGGTGTCACAGGAGAGAGCATGCGCAAAGTTCTCACCGCTGTCTCCACGCTCCTAGTGTGCACAGCCGAGTGTGAAAGAGGTTTCAGCGCCATGAACCACATTCTTGCAGATGGCAGAAACAGAATGAATGTGTCCACACCGCACAATCTGCTTTTCATCTCTGTAAATGCACCAGATGTTGCTTCCTTCCCGGCCCGCAGATTTGCAGAGATGTGGTTGAAGCAGGGTCACCACGCTGCTATCGATCCGCCAACAGGAAAGCAAAAAAAAGAGGCTGAAGTGCGTCATCAGAGCGGACTGTTTTCGTAGTCTGACCTACAGTCTACCAGATTAACCGATAAAATAAAAAAAAAACGTCTTGACAGCACATTGTGGTATTTCATATTTTCTGTTGAACTGATATCGGGAAAAAATATATATTTTTTTTTATTTGGCACATTTAAAAACAATTTTAGCTATGAGAAAATATTTCTGCAAATGCAGTGGTTAAGTTCACGTTCAAAATAGGCCTACCGCCTACGTTATGAAGCCTAAGTGTAAGGTTTAGATACACAAGGTCACAAGATCAACTGTTTTCATAAGTTTTCACACTGTTGTGTGGTTATTTTTCCTGAATAAAATGTCTCTCAAAATTATCCCCCCCTCTGGTTTTTTCACAAATCGCACCCTGTATATATGTATATATATGTATAGATATACATACTTTAATTTTATTTTTTTACGGCAGAGATCCGGGGCTGATCCCAAAAGATCCGGGGCTATAGCCCCGAATGCCCAGGTCTAACGACGCGCCTGGTCACGCCCCCTGTTGGTGCTATTCCTCCATTCATTTCGAATGGAGAAGAAAGCGTGTTCAGGGTCACGCGTTGGTCAAAAAGCGTGACCCTGAACACGCCTTGCGATGTGGACCAACGTATCTATTTCACGCCTTGGCGTGATACCGGGTTGACCAATCAGAGGTTAGAGATTCCTGCAGGAAGGTTGCGCTCGATTTCACTAGCCCATTTGTGCCTGTTCATTACAGCATCTATTCTCTCATTGCTTGTGTGGAAAAAAAGGGTAGAATATTAGATTTGAGGACGAAATGAAAGGGTGGGCTAAGGCCTACCAAAAAAAAGGTCTAGCTTCGCCACTGATATATATGAACAAACCCTAAAAAATGCACTTGCACTTTCGGGCAACCAGAAATAATCTCAATTTGCCCAAACATTATTTTTAGTTGCCCCGGGCAATCGGGCAACCGTTAGCGTCAACCCCTGCAACATCATGATTTCACCAGATATGGCAGACAACTATCAATCCAAACTGTGGAAAAACACAGCTCCTTCTAGAGGAGGAGCCATCTGTATAAATATGAACCACCCCCTAATTAAAGCAAGTAGTACTAAGAATCTCCCTGCGCACATTGTTATACCTACTGTAGCTGCTTGCCAGACTGTGCTTTCTATCTTACCTGAATAAACGGTTAACTCAACTGAAGCCTCATCCTTGAAAAGATCACGGCAGGTAAGTAGTTTTCCTTAAAGGGACACTCTGTAGCATTCTAAGTAATTTATACGTTGAAATCATTGTCTTCATTCATAAATATTTCCTCTTTGGTTTAATATCACCCACCAGTAATCTGACTTATCCTCCTGAGCAAACAATTTCTTATATTTATATTATATTATTAACATTGAACGTGTAAGAGGGATATAAAGCCTTTACCCGGCCAATTTGAAAGCCTACAATGCACTTTTGGTTTATTGGTTGGTTGGTTGGTTGGTTTATATGGTTTATATTGCTTTATTGGCCAGGTTTGCAAAACAAGGAATTTTAGGAGAGTTTAACACCAGCACCTGGTTTACCACCAGGTGTTGCTGAGGTTTAAAATGGTTCTTCTCGACAGGTAGATTAGGCTGCCTCGCCATGGACACTGTCGTTCTGGATGGTGGGGGGGGGGACTTCTCAGAAAGTTCACTGTCGTCTCCACAGTCTTCTTTTGGTTTAACAAAAGATGTTGCTGAGGTTTAAAGAGTTAATGAAGGATTACAGAATAAAGAATTAAAGGGATGCTGAAGTTGCCTGCTTTCTTCTCGACAGGTAGATTAGGCTGCCTCGCCATGGCATGTAAAGAAGCATTTGCATGTGGGACAATCCTGGATGGCGGTCAAAAGGACAAACAATGAACCATTTAGTAAATACGGAAGTAAAAGCTGTGCCACGGTATGAATTACACAATATTTTATTTAAAAAGCATATTTTTACTTCAAACAAGTAATAGCACAGTCGATCTTCCTATCTCAAAAACGTTTTTTCCACCACATTCTGAATCATTAGGTCTTGCAGGCAACACTTCTGAGGGGCTTTGTCCAAATAGAAAATAGAATGGAAAAATAGAAAGCCTTTTATTGTCATTGCACGAGTCAAGTACAATGAAATTTTCAGTAAGCTTTCCCAATTGGTGCATTCGAGAAAATAAATAAATAGAACAAGGCGGAAGTGGTCCCAATAACAAGCAGCACCTGGCGTGTGTGTCTATGCAGCTGGCTCCAAGCCAGGAGTCGAGGTGTGTGTGTGCGTTTGTGCGTGTGTGTGTGTTTGTGTATGTGTGTGCGTGTGCATTTGTGTGTGTGTGTGTGTGGGGGGGGGGGGGGGGGGGGGATCTGTTCCGGAGTATTTCAGCACCTCGGGCAACAGCCCAGGGTCGCCAGGTCCTGCAAAAAACGTGCTGCCCACATACCAGTAAAAATCCACCCAAAATGTGCTAGAATCAGCCCTAAAAAAAAAGATATTCCATTTTGGCCAATGTTTTGAAAGTAATAATATTTGAGGGAATTTTCATTTTTTTGTTTTAGCAGCGAAAATGCATCGTGTGTGTGTGTGTGTGTGTGTGTGTGTGTGTTGTGTGGTGTGTGTGTGTGTGTGTGTGTGTGTGTGTGTGTGTGTGTGTGTGTGTGTGTGTATAACACGCTATTTTATGTTGAAATGCGACGTAATCCAGTGTTCACGAAAACGTACACTGTTATGAGGGGCCGTCTGGGACAGAATTCATACTTGGTCTTACACACACTATTGTACTCTCTCACATACACTATTATACTCTCTCACATACACTATTATACTCTCTCACATACACTACTACTCTCTCTCACATACACTACTATACTCTCTTACATACACTGCTATACTCTCTTACATACACTACTATACTCTCTTACATAAACTACTATACCCTCTCACATACACTACTATACTCTCTCACATACACGACTATACACTCTCATACTTACATGTAAAAGGAGTTTAATAGTTTGAATGAAACGGAAGTGAGTTTGAATGAAACGGAAGTGAGTTTGAATGAAACGGAAGTGAGTTTGAAAGATTCATAAGAGTCTGCAGAAATCGAATATCAATATTATTTTAGTGTAATTACATTGTGTATATGCACAAGCCATCTTATACAAAGCAGCCGAAAAATAGAAAACCGAAACGCTTCTATGTTTTTTTTTCTGATATTCAGGGTTTGAATTCTGCTATTGTCGTCTGATTCATTGAATCCGCTGTGTTTGCCAGGGTCTCAGGGTCTTCCGACTCTGGGGAAGAGCCTGCTAGTTTACGCACACCCCTTGCGCATTTGTTTTCTCAACCACACGTGAGACGTTGTTTGACATGCTGGATATCGTCAGAAAGGTATTTTCATTGGCTATTAGGATATCTAAGGCCCGTCCCCGACCCTTGCTGTCTGCTGGTGTAGCTGTCAATCAAAGTATAGACGCACCGTTTTGATAGTGATCGCCTCATTGGCTTGTAAGGCTTGTAAACAAGGAAGTATTGGTCTTACAGACATGTGGGAGGGCTCAATGTCACCGTGAGACCCTGGCAAACACAGCAGATTCAATAAATCAGACGACAATAGCAGAATTCTGACCCTGAATCGCAGTTTTCTAAAAAAAAAAAACATAATAGCGTTTCGGTTTTCTATTTTTCGGCTGCTTTGTATAAGATGGCTTGTGCATATACACAATGTAATTACACTAAAATAATATTGATATTCGATTTCTGCGGACTCTTATGAACATTTCAAACTCACTTCCGTTTCATTCAAACTCACTTCCGTTTCATTCAAACTCACTTCCGTTTCATTCAAACTTTCCCGTTTCATTCAAACTCACTTCCGTTTCATTCAAACTTTTCCGTTTCATTCAAACTCACTTCCGTTTCATTCAAACTCTCTTACACATACTACTATACTCTCTTACATACACTACTCTACTCTCTTACATACACTACTATACTCTCTTACACATACTACTATACTCTCTTACATACACTACTATACTCTCTTACATACACTACTATACTCTCTTACATACACTACTATACTCTCTTACATACACTATTATACCCTCTTACACATACTACTATACCCTCTTACATACACTACTATACTCTCTCACATACACGACTATACACTCTCATACTTACATGTAAAAGGAGTTTAATAGTTTGAATGAAACGGAAGTGAGTTTGAATGAAACGGAAGTGAGTTTGAATGAAACGGAAGTGAGTTTGAAATGTTCATAAGAGTCCGCAGAAATCGAATATCAATATTATTTTAGTGTAATTACATTGTGTATATGCACAAGCCATCTTATACAAAGCAGCCGAAAAATAGAAAACCGAAACGCTACTATGTTTTTTTTTAGAAAACTGCGATTCAGGGTTAGAATTCTGCTATTGTCGTCTGATTCATTGAATCCGCTGTGTTTGCCAGGGTCTCACGGTGACATAGAGCCCTCCCACATGTCTGTAAGACCAATACTTCCTTGTTTACAAGCCTTACAAGCCAATGAGGCGATCACTATCAAAACGGTGCGTCTATACTTTGATTGACAGCTACACCAGCAGACAGCAAGGGTCGGGGACGGGCCTTAAGGTACGGCCACACCAACCGCGTTGCTCGCGTTAGGGGCGTTGAAAATCGGCATTTTTGCATAGGGAACCATTGGTTTAGGCGCGGTACACGCGCGTTGAAGCGTTGAAGCGTTGCGTTGGGGGCGTTAGGCGCGGCAGTTGCACGTAATTACGCACGTAAACGCAGTAACGCGCCCATCGCACCAACGCCCGGAGTTCAGAAAATTGAACTTTCAACGCTCCAACGCGTGACGCTTAGCCGCGGTAGCCAATCAGCGTGGAGCTTGACCCGACGTCACTGGCAGAGAGTAGTGAGCTTGCACAGAAGCATACGGCCGACATCTTCCTTTTTTCTGGGTGGAAATAGTAACATAGTTACGCCATTAAATGCGTTTATGGAAACATTTCTAGCGAGAAATGTGCATTTTACTTTCATAATGTTCGCTCGGTGAATGTGAAGGATGTTTGGTTTGATAGTTATGACGAAGAGGGAACGCTCCGTTCACTTGCATGGACAGAGTCTCTGGTTGCTAAGCAACCTCAACGTCTTGGCGGACTGCTTCTCTGCTGATCAACACTACGAATGCTGGAAACACACCAGACACACCATGTGAAGTTATTTAACCCGATTATTGTTATTTATATCCGAGATTATTTAATCTAACCCGATCTAAACTCTATCACCCAAACACGGCGGCGTTTGGGTTTCCTACCTCGGACTCCAGCGCAGCCACTGCCGACATTTTTCTTTATTCTGGGTGGAAATAGTTACATAGTTACGCCATTAAATGCGTTTATGGAAGCATTTTTAGCGAGAAATGTGCATTTTACTTTCATAATGTTCGCTCAGTGAATGTGAAGGATGTTTGGTTTGATAGTTATGACGAAGAGGGAACGCTCCGTTCACTTGCATGGACATGGACTCATCTAGCTGCGTTGGCGCGTTGACGCGTTGGAAGCGTTGAACCACCACACACTGGTCAAGCGTCAGGTTAGGCGCGTTACTCGCGTTGTCCAACGCGAGTAACGCGGTTGGTGTGGCCGCACCATTAGATATCCTAATAGCCAATGAAAATACCTTTCTGACGATATCCAGCATGTCAAACAACGTCTCACGTGTGGTTGAGAAAACAAATGCGCAAGGGGTGTGCGTAAACTAGCAGGCTCTTCCCCAGAGTCGGAAGACCCTGAGACCCTGGCAAACACAGCGGATTCAATGAATCAGACGACAATAGCAGAATTCAAACCCTGAATCGCAGTTTTCTAAAAAAAAACAGTAGCGTTTCGGTTTTCTATTTTTCGGCTGCTTTGTATAAGATGGCTTGTGCATATACACAATGTAATTACACTAAAATAATATTGATATTCGATTTCTGCGGACTCTTATGAACATTTCAAACTCACTTCCGTTTCATACAAACTCACTTCCGTTTCATTCAAACTCACTTCCGTTTCATTCAAACTATTAAACTCCTTTTACATGTAAGTATGAGAGTGTATAGTCGTGTATGTGAGAGAGTATAGTAGTGTATGTGAGAGAGAATAGTAGTGTATGTGAGAGGGTATAGTAGTGTGTGTAAGAGAGTACAGTAGTGTATATAAGAGAGTATAGTAGTGTATGTAAGAGAGTATAGTAGTGTATGTGAGAGAGAGTAGTAGTGTATGTGAGAGAGTATAATAGTGTATGTGAGAGAGTATAATAGTGTATGTGAGAGAGTATAATAGTGTGTGTAAGACCAAGTATGAATTCTGTCCCAGACGGCCCCTCATACACTGTCAACGTATGCTTTTGGCGACTGGGTTGGCTCTCAGATATACGTGTTTCTAACAAGATGATATCATTAAAAGTTACATAAAGTAACGGTTTAATAACACAAATGCAGGAAACACGTGAGCTGCTAGTTTAGCGAAAGCAGCGTCCCTAGCAACCTGACGTCCTTTGGAACATGCGAGCGAGCCGATAAAATCTTCCTAATAACTAAAACTAAAGATCAGACACAATCACTGACTGAAGATTATGCAAGTAAAAAGTATATTTCTCACTAGAAATGTTATAAGAAACACGTTTAACGGTGAATCGGTCCTAAAATATTGCATTTCCCATTCAGATAATAAAGATGAATAAGATCATACACATTCAGTGACTGAAGATTATGCAAGGAAAATGTAAATTATTGACTAGAAATGTCATTAGAAACACGTTTAATGGTGAATCTGTCCTAAAATATTACATTTCCCATTCAGATAATAAAGATTAATAAAGATCATACACATTCACTTACTGGAGATTATGCAAGGAAAAGGTATATTTCTCGCTAGAAATGTTATTAGAAACACTTTTAAGGGTGTATCTCTCCTAAAATATTGCATTTCCCATTCAGATAATAAAGATTCAGGCAAAGCGTTAGTTATGGAGCCAGTTTCCTGCCATAATTCAAACCTGAAAAAAAAAGTTTCAAAGGCTTGTAAGTCTGGGTTTGAAAACTCAACACCTTGTAAAAAAGGTTTTGCAACACTGAAAAAAGAGATTATAACCTGAAAAAATAAAAAAAATTCAAACATCTGTAAACATGATCTTGTGTTCTATTTTATCTTCTTCATCATTTTCACCAACATTTTCAAAGTTCAAACAATTTCACCAGCGCATTTGCAGAGTTTCAAATCTGGCACTGTTCTAACAGTGTATTTCATTGTTGCCCGGTTTTGAAACCTTGTAAATGGGATTCTGCAAACAGGTGTTCATACATTGAGAAATACGTTTTGAAAGGTTGAATATTTAGTTTTAAAAACTTGTAAAGGTGTACGTTTACGACATTGCAACGTATTTTTTCAAAACTGGCTTTTCAGCACTGACTTTTCAGAGATTTGACCACACAGGCGCAAGCTTTGAGTCACGTGAATATTGGCAGTGTTCTGACGCCACTCGTTTTGAAACTCCTGACAGTCGAATCTGAAAAAGAAAAAAATGTTCCTGGGGGCGGGACCATTTAGCTCTAAACCTATTGGTTGCTCTCGGCTGACGTACATTCCAATCACATGTGCCGTTCAACGGGCTGTGCGTGATTGACAGTGCTCTGCCGATGACACGAATAACAAGCGACTTTCGCGGTTGATTTTGATTTCCATTTTCTGGAACCAGAAGCTGTGTTCGAAATCGTTCCCTATTCCCTATATAGTGTACATGATATAGTGCACTATATAGGGAATAGGGAACGAGAATTCGGACACTACGCCTAACATTTCTAAACGTCATTTGCGTCAGTAAATGCGCCTGGTATTTGTGTGACGTGATGCGCCGACATCATCTAAACAAACCGGGCTGGAGGTTGTATTGATGTTGAATGTTACATTTCCTTGTTCAAGTTTTTTTAAATTAATTTTGAATGTTAAATCCCAAATAAATTGTTGACATTTCTAAACACAAGCCGGAGACTCCATCATTAAATGCATTCGTTTTCGCGGTTATTCAGCTTCTTCTTCTCCCCTGGAAAAATACAACCGCATTGCATTGTGGTATACGGGAGTAACATGTAGGGAACATCGTATGTACCCTATTTTAAGTCCACTATATAGTGGACCACTGAGAATTCGAACACCCTACAAAGAGTCTCATCTCCATAGGACGCGACTAGCAAGGACGCGTCCTAGCAAGGCTGCAGCCTTCACTTTGGGAAACAGCCATGGTTCCAGAAAATGGAAATCAAAATCAACCGCGAAAGTTGCTTGTTATTCGTGTCATCGGCAGAGCACTGTCAATCACGCACAGCCCGTTGAACGGCACATGTGATTGGAATGTACGTCAGCCGAGAGCAACCAATAGGTTTAGAGCTAAATGGTCCCGCCCCCAGGAACGTTTTTTTCTTTTTCAGATTCGACTGTCAGGAGTTTCAAAACGAGTGGCGTCAGAACACTGCCAATATTCACGTGACTCAAAGCTTGCGCCTGTGTGGTCAAATCTCTGAAAAGTCAGTGCTGAAAAGCCAGTTCTGAAAAAATACGTTGCAATGTCGTAAACGTACACCTTTACAAGTTTTTAAAACCAAATATTCAACCTTTCAAAACGTATTTCTCAATGTATGAACACCTGTTTGCAGAATCCCATTTACAAGGTTTCAAAACCGGGCAACAATGAAATACACTGTTAGAACAGTGCCAGATTTGAAACTCTGCAAATGCGCTGGTGAAATTGTTTGAACTTTGAAAATGTGTTGGTGAAAATGATGAAGAAGATAAAATCGAACACAAGATCATGTTTACAGATGTTTGAATTTTATTTTTATTTTTTTCAGGTTATAATCTCTTTTTTCAGTGTTGCAAAACCTTTTTTACAAGGTGTTGAGTTTTCAAACCCAGACTTACAAGCCTTTGAAACTTTTTTTTTCAGGTTTGAATTATGGCAGGAAACTGACTCCATAGGTATAGCCCAGCTCAGTTCCAAGGTCGCGTTTCCACCGCCGACAGTACCCTTGGTGGTAGGCCGGATGTCGATCGCCGCGGCAGCTACGTAAACATCGTAAACAACGTCTTCCTCCCCAAGAATGCAGACGAACGTCTCCACCTCCTTGTTCGCCCAAGCAAGCTTTTTACGCGACATGTTAATTGTAAAGAATAATACCTCGAGGCTACTGTTTGTTTGTTTTTATCCCCGCGTCACCCGGAAGTGACGATTCTGTTGACCAATCAACGGAGGGGGGGTGTAGCTAGAATTTCACGGGACCCTTTCAGGCGTCTGGTCTTGTTTTGGGTACCGCAACGGAGGAGTCCCGAGAATAGGGGCGGAACGGGTACGGCAAAGTCCGGGTCACGCCCACTTTTGGCGGTGGAAACGCGACCCGACCCGCACCTTTGCGATCCGATCCGTTCCGCACCCTGCAGTGGAAACGCGCCATAAAGCGCAACTTCCACCTCCCGATCGTGCGCTCAGGATTAGGACTGCTATAGCCTATATGTCGGCCTAGGCTTAATCAATTGTGTTTTAATATCTTTAGCATTCATATTATTGAAATCTATTCTTTTCGTAGGCTACTCTGCGGTTGGCCTTGATGGGAGATATTTTAACCCTTTTTAACCCATTTTCCTCCGACATTCCTGCGTCTCCCCTGCGTCATAGCCCGTTTCTATGGCAAGCCGAGTGTGCCACAATTCGACTTCAATTAAACGCGTTCTGAAACGCCAGCACGCGTGCCCAGAACGCGTTTTGGTTTTCCAGAACGCGTTCCGGCGTTTCAGCGCGCGCGCCCAGAACTCGTTCCGGCGTTTCAGCGCGCGCGCCCAGAACGCGTTCTGGCATTTCAGCGCGCGCGCCAAGAACGCGTTCCGGCGTTTCAGCGCGCGCGCCCAGAACGCGTTCTGGCATTTCAGCGCGCGCGCCAAGAACGCGTTCCGGCATTTCTGCGCGCGCGCGCTCAGAACGCATATTAGCATATTAACAGCACGCGTGCTGTCAATATGCTAATGCGCTCCTCCCCTCAATTTTCTCAGCCAATAGATTTGAGCCGTTTTCACCTAATCATATGCGAGAGCAAACACACAGACAACATCAGTCGAGACCAGAGCTCTTCTTTCGCGAATCTTTTCTGTTGTGTCGTTCTTAAAGTCGAAAGATGTTAAGATGTTTCAAATTAGGTGGTTAATGTGGAGGTGGTGAACACTACAAGTACATACACTTTGACTATACACTATCTAAGCTACTTGACCGAACATTGTGTATGGTAAGTGCCGTGGCAACTATGATAACATAATTAAAAAATACTTTTATTTATAGCGTATCGTTTATTACATTTTTTATTACAGCATTACATGAGTCAGCTTATTCGTCTTCTGAGTACAATAAAAACAAAAAGAGTTCAGAAGTTAGAGTTAAAATTCCATTAGAAGTAAATAAGTCCGTCTGAAGTATTAACATGCAGTTGCAGGTTTTAGCCTGTACGTGGTAGTAGCCTATAAGACGAGGTATAATTCACTTCATCAGTTGGAATGAGACAGATAGAAAAAACTATATATATATATATATATATATATATATATATATATATATATAATATAATTATATATATAATATAGGGAGGTGACGAGATAGATACTACTACAACTGATACTATTGGTAACCAACTGGTAGGTATTGGTACCCAACAGACCAAGCCCTTTAGGAAGACTTCCATCCTGCTCCTGTCACATTACATAGCCAAAATTGCCCCCAAAATTGCCAGCCAAAATTGCCCCCAAAAGATTCACAACGTTTACCATTTAACCATCCCTTTTCACATTAAACCTCTACTCTTGATACATTTGTAACTCACCTACAAACTCACTCATAGCCTTTAATTTAGTGAAACGTTTTGGTCACCTTTTTCCTATTTCTTTTTCACAGTGTCTACATGTCAGGTCATGGTGAGGAATATATTAATCATATTTTATAGTTAGTTAGTATGTTATTACTATATTGTTATTAAGTGAACATCAGTCCATGTGTTACAAACAAACAGCAGAAATCAAATGCCGGGAGGAGGGAGAAGCCTGTCTGGGCAGGCTCTATACACTGCGGTCCCGGTCCAACCAGCACCTGCCGACAATCTCCTGATTAGGAGTGAGAGAAACTGATTCGCGAAAGAAGAGCTCTGGGCCCCGTTTCCCGAAAGCGTCGTTAGCCTAAGTGGATCGTGAAGTGCGTCGAAAGGGCATCGTAGAGTTTTCACCGCGTTTCCCAAAAGCATCGTTGGTCACGAACGTCTTGAAAACGCTCGTAGCTAACGAGTACTCCAGGGGTGCTCGTAGGTACTCGTAGGACGCTAAGAGCATCGTCAGCTATAGCCTCAGTGGCGTCACCATCGGACATTCCGTATATTGGATGCGTTTTATTAAAACGCATTGCGCCTTTATGTTCTTAGTTTGGTAATTAATAAGATTATTAATTAATTTATTAATAAAGATGTTAAAATGGCCAAAATAAAACGGGACAGTCCAGAAAATGTTTGCGCAGGCAGGGCACTCAAAATGTGTGAGAGAAAGTGGGGGGATTTGTGCAGACTTACATAGGCTACTCATAAAACGTAGCATAAAATAATGTAAAAAAAAAAAAAATTAAACAAATTAAAAAAAATAACGAAATTAAAGAAATTAAAAGAAATAAAAAAAATATAAAAAACAAGCAAAGAAGCAGGCAAAAGGCTGGGATATTGTGGGGATTGGTCAAGTTGACGGGAATGTTTAGTGACATGAGGGAGGGTGGAGGGGGTTAAAAAAAAGTCTCAATCACTATTCGACGCGCATGAAAACCAGCCGCGTAGTTATGAGGGAGGCCGTCCTCACACCGATCTTCCTCATCGTCATCGTCCTCAACGTCCTCCGGTTCAAGCAATGCCACCCCAGCCTTAGCTGCAATGTTGTGCAACATAGCCGTCACACATATCACGGCGCATGACTTGGCCGGCGAAAACTGACTTGTGAAGGCATCTAAAGCGCAACTTCCACCTCCCGATCGTGCGCTCAACGATGCACCGGGCCAGACGGTGGGCTTCGTTGTATTCCTCATCATGGACGTCTCCCGGGTTATTCACAGGTGTGAAGAGGAATTATTTCAGGGGGGGAAATGCCGTGAAACGCACAGTGCATTCAGGATTAGGACTGATATATGTCGGTTTAAGCCTAATCAATTGTGTTTTAATGTCTTTAGCATTCATATAATTGCAGTCTATTTTTTTGTAGGCTACTCTGCTGTTGTCCTTGATGGGGATATATTTTAACCCTTTTTAACACAATTTTCCTGCGACATTCCTGCGTCTCCCCCTCCTACGGAGCCCATTTCAGCACCGTGTCAGTAGACAGTTACAATCCTACGACGTCGTGAGTGCAGCGGATGCGCGTTCACGTTAAGAGGAGTTTCGGGAAACGCTCCAAAGAAATTGACGATGGATCGCAAGATCCATCGGGAGAATGATCGTACGAGCGAAGATCCATCGTTATCGGGAAACGGGGCCCTGGTCTCGACTGATGTTGTCTGTGTGTTTGCCCTAGCATATGATTGGGTGAAAACGGCTCAAATCTATTGGCTGAGAAAATTGAGGGGAGGAGCGCATTAGCATATTAACAGCACGCGTGCTGTTAATATGCTAATATGCGTTCTGAGCGCGCGCGCAGAAATGCCGGAACGCGTTCTTGGCGCGCGCGCTGAAATGCCAGAACGCGATCTGGGCGCGCGCGCTGAAACGCCGGAACGCGTTCTGGGCGCGCGCGCTGAAACTCCGGAACGCGTTCTGGAAAACCAAAACGCGTTCTGGGCACGCGTGCTGGCGTTTCAGAACGCGTTTAATTGAAGTCGAATTGTGGCACACTCGGCTTGCCATACGTTTCAGCACCATGTCAGTGGACAGGTACAATCCTAAGATCGTCTTGAGTGCAGCGAATGCGCGTTCACGTTAAGAGGAGTTTCGGGAAACGCTCCAAAGAAATTATTGATGGTTCGAAAGCTCCCTCTTTCGAACCATCTTACGAGCGAAGATCCATCGATATCGGGAAACGGGGCCCAGACCTAGTACTGAAGGGAAATTCAAATTGAGCGGAAGTACTTAGGCGTACTTGAGCATTGCATTTTCGGTAGTATCAATCGAAATATCACGTTCATTATTCATCATGGAGTTTGCCAAAAAGGGAATTCAATAACCACTGTCCAGAACACTTTAATGGCTATTCAATTAATCACTCCTTCTCAGTTTTCATGCAGGGTGGCTCGGCTTAGCTCAGAAGGTAGAGCAGTTGACTTGTAACCGGTAGATTACCCGCTAGTTCAATCCCCAGCTCCTCCTAGCTCATTGTTGTTGTGTCCCTGTCACTTTGCTCCTGACAGCTGACTGTCGCCTTGTATGGTCAACTCTGCCGTCGGTGTGTCAATGTGTGTATTTACCGATGTAAGTCGCTTTGGATAAAAGCGTCTGTTAAGACACACTTTTGCCAAATGATTTATTTTCTAGCATGAGCTCTGTGCCATTTTATGAATGGCACACTCACACACATGTATCACTGAAGTGACTTCAATTCTCAAATGATTTATTGTTGTATCGGCACACGAAGCAAAAATCACATTTTGGGTTGGGTTGTCATAATTTCATTCACCACTAGATGTCCCTAGCGTTCTAATTTGAAGCTTCGAGCATGAATCACTTTGATGGTTCATCTGGCTGAGAGGCTTTGACGTTTCATGAGGCATCATCTCGGCACCACTAGTAGCTAGTTCAGCAGCAGAGAATCGCTATCTAAATGCAGCAAACCAAAGAGCAGAACAAGATTGACATTATGGTCAAACTTGTTCTGCACGAGACGGGAGGCCAGGTTAAACGGTGACGCAACTGTCGTGCCTCATACAACGCACGATCCCGAGAGCTGCCATTATTTAACACACATCGGCAAAACACAGCGCACCGCACACCCAACCAACGGACATGCAAGCCTCGGTAACGGTGGCGGCAACACTACGCACAACACACAAACAATAAAGACCCCAAACCCGTTAACCCAACTTAACCTAACAGAAACAAATTGACAAAAGGCAATAAACCCCTTTTTCCCAACCGGCATCACGAATACCCAGACTCCCCGGGGGTAGTGTCGAAATGCGCATGCGCACCGTAGTGTCTTGCTAAAAAAGAGACTACAGTGAGCCCAACTCTTGACCCAAAACTCAACATTGTTGGTTCGACTAAATTGCATTGCACAGTTGTACATGATTACTTAATGTTTTATATTCATTTTACAAATTTTATTTTATTTTAGAAATCATAATGAGACCAACAATTTTGAGTGTTCGTTTTTACAGTGTATTCTCTCATTGCTTGTGTGGAAAAAAAAGGTAGAATATTAGATTTGAGGACGAAATGAAAGGGTGGGCTGAGGCAAGTTTCGGGTGGGCTTGAGCCCACCCAAAAAAGGTCTAGCTTCGCCACTGATTATATATGAACAAACCCTAAAAAATGCACTTGCCCTTTCGGGCAACAAGAAATAATCTCAATTTGCCCAAACATTATTTTTAATTGCCCCGGGCAAGCGGGCAACCGTTAGTTTCAACCCCTGCAACATCATAATTTCACCAGATATGGCAGACAACTATCAGTCCAAAAACACAGCTCCTTCTAGAGGAGGAGCCATCTGTATAAATATGCACCACCCAAGTGGTAAGAATCTCCCTGTGCACTTTGTTATACCTACTGTGGCTGCTTGCCAGACTGTGCTTTCTATCTTACCTGAATAAACGGTTAACTCAACTGAAGCCTCATCCTTGAAAAGATCACGGCACGTAAGTAGTTTTCCTTAAAGGGACACTCTGTAGCATTTTAAGTTATTTATACGTTAAAATCATTGTCTTCATTCATAAATATTTCCTCTTTGGTTTAAAATCACCCACCAGTAATTGGACTTATCCTCCTGAGCAAAGAATTTCTTATATTTATATTATATTATTTACATTGAACGGGTAAGTCCTAAGGAGGCATCTATGTTTTACCTGACTATGAAAAACTAAAATGGCAGAGAGGGACATAAAGCATTTACCCGGCCAATTTGAAAGCCTACACTGCACTTTTGTTCGTAATTCAGATTCAAATTCAGCTTTATTGGCCAGGTTTGCATCACAAACAAGGAATTTGACTTTGGTTAACCCTATGCTCTCAATGTACAACACTCAACACTTAATTTATTGTTAATATAAAAAAGAAAACAAAAAACAGAAAGAACAGTAAGAAATATAAATATATCGTTAAGTATAATATAAAATACTAATTTGCAATAAAGAATATACAATAACAATATAAGAGGAAGAAACAATAGGCTATAAGGGGAATAAATGGTGCAATATCAGTGCAGTCAATATACAGTCAGAGACTAGGATTTCCATGTAAATATAAATACAGTGCAAGGCATTTCAGTGCAATATATAACAACAATAGGGGAAAAAAGCTCACTTTGTGTCGGCTGGTTTTGGCAAACATTGCCCTGTATCGCCTACCAGAGGGAAGGAGGTTGAACAGTTTGTGACCAGGATGTAAGGGATCTAGTGCGTTTGGTGGCTGACCCAAACCAGAAAGTGATCGAGGTGCAGATGACAGACTAAATGATGGCTGAAGAAGATGGTTGAAGATGGTCAGCAGCGCTTTAGGCAGATTCAACTTCCTTAGTTGTCGCAGGAAGTATAATCTCTGCTGGGCCTTTTTCTGGACAGAGTACATTTATGGAGTTAGAATCATGCCAAAACCCGCACACACACGCGTGTTTTGCTCACGCATAACGATTCACACGCACACAAAACGTGTTTTACTCACGCACAATGATTCACACACACGCTCAGTGTGGTTTGCAAATACAAAACATCATTCACAAACTAATGCATTTTGCTTCAGAAACAAATACAGTATGTTTTACACAAAGTACCAAAAAAATCCTTCAAGTACACAAAACCATTCTACAAGTACGGAACACTGAAAGCTTTGGGAGAAAAAAGATCGTCTTGGCGGCCTTAAACTGACTCAACAGCGCCACCTGCTGTTGTGTAGTGTAAATCACAGGACATTTGTTTGTCACGTTGACTTTTGGCACTAATTTTCCGCCTTGCTGATCCGTGCGCAAATGCCTTCCGATCCACGCGCAGCTTTCAGTGTTCCGTACTTGTGTGTAAAACATACTGTATTTGTTTCTGAAGCAAAATGCATTAGTTTGTGAATGATGTTTTGTATTTGCAACCACACTGAGCGTGTGTGTGAATCATTGTGCGTGAGTAAAACACGTTTTGTGTGCGTGTGAATTGTTATGCGTGAGCAAAACACGTTTTGCGTGTGTGCGGGTTTTGGCAGGATTCTAACTCCATATACATTTTAGGTCCTGTGAAATGGTTGTACCAGGAACCTAAAGGAACACGACAGTGGACACTGTCGTTCTGGATGGTGGGGGGGGGACTTCTCAGAAAGTTCACTGTCGTCTCCACAGTCTTCTTTTGGTTTAACCAAAAGATGTTGCTGAGGTTTAAAGAGCTAATGAAGGATTACAGAATAAAGAATTAAAGGGATGCTGAAGTTGCCTGCTTTCTTCTCGACAGGTAGATTAGGCTGCCTCGCCATGCATGTAAAGCAGCATTTGCATGTGGGACAATCCTGGATGGCGGTCAAAAGGACAAACAATTTAGTACATATGGAAGTAAAAGCTGTGTCACGGCATGAATTGCACAATTTTTCCATCTAGTTTCCACTGGGGTTTTGGATTCAAAACCCTTTGCTCTGCAACATTTTTGTGTGAAGGTTTGATTTCTTTCATGTCTGACACGGTTGATCATATGCTGGACAGGTTTCTCTGAGCTGCGTGACTGCCTCCATAATTCCTAAAATTTGGGATGGGCTGTGCATTCCTTTCTGACTCTGATGTCTGTTAATGATACGAGGAGAATATCACCTGTGTGCGGGCTGAACTGTCAAAGTGTGCCGCTGCAATGAAAATGCCGTACTCTTGTTCAAACCCTCGCCAGTGCTCAGTGACATTCCCATCAAAGAGTAAAGGGTCGGGTCTGCGGAATCCCCCAGCCATCACGATACGAAGTTTGTTGCTGTTGCTAGCTTGCGACGTTAGCTCGTAAGCTAGTTTTCCTCACTCACTAGTTGACCTTTTTTTGTCCTTTAATTTTTTTTCGAAAGTTTTATATTCCATTATGTCCGCGTTTACGTATGACACCATTTTGAATGACGATACCAGAGGCAATACTTAAAGGTTGTATAGGTGATTTGCTTTTTTGGCCATTTTTGCAAAATTACTTGAAATCCTTATCATAACCCGCTTACAGCCACTGAGTTAGAAGTACTGACATGAAAATTAAACAAGTCAATCATCTGTGGAACGGGCAGCGGCTCGAAAAACTCCAGCCAATCATTTCCATTGCCACCGAGTTGCATTGGACAGTAACGTACGTCAATCAAACGGTCGTACTGCACTCCCCCTCCCCCGCGCCCCGCGCGCGACCCCTTCGTGCAGTACTCGTGACCCAGAGCTCGTGACCCAGAGCAAGCTCCTGTTTGTTGTTATCCTGCGGTAGCTACTGGAACTAGTTAATCCACATTTGGACCTAGCAGTAGAAGACAATTTCCATGGCAGACAAGACGCCACCATCCCCCACCACCACCACCACCACCAGCAAAGAGAAGGAAACTCTTTTTCAGAGAGTAATTGATAATAAAACGCTGAAAGAGAAAAACTGAAATCAAGAATAATCCTAGGCGCTGCTTTCGAACGTTGGCGGCAACTGAAGGACGAGAAGGGTCTAAAAAACCGATGTCTTGTGTGGCGGTTGACCTAGTTTCAAAGTTTTATACCGTTTAAACTCGGTAATACCGGTGTGGAGACGAGTGTATTACTCGGTGTGAAAATGTCCACACCGCGGCAACCCTAGTGAAACCAGGACTTCCAATACAATTATATGAAACAAACATACATTTTCTAAAAATAGTAATGATTTATGTGACCGTTTAATGTTTATAACAATCTGGTCCAACCATTGCAGCGAGAACGTATTCTCAGCAGGGGGTGCAGGGAAAAAAAAAAACTCAGCCTGCACTAGACTCGCAACTCGTTACATTAATAAAAAAAGATGTATAGCAGCGCAGCTCAATTACACCAGTGCATGCGCGGACAGTTGAAAATCGATCGTTCACATCCAGCTGCTCACAGAACAAGTTTAGCGCACCACCGCTACCCTCACACTTTTTCATATAACCTTTTTCAAGCACTAGGTCATATGAGCATTAAATAAATGCTGCGTCTCAAAATGCCTTGGACAGCAGCGAGGATGACTCGCTTTGCCACGGGCCGAAACAGTTCGGAGCGACCACAGCCAGAGCGAACACAGCGGGGCAGAGGAGTGTCAGGAATAGTCTTTGGTGTACACATCAGTACGGCCTATTTGCACTACTGTTTAGTGGCAATGCAGTGTTTTATTCGATGCCTTTTTATTTTCGTATATTATTTCAATGAATACAATTTATTTATTCATAAAAACGGATCTGGTCTTCAAATCTTTTTTCCCAAATACTAGGTCGTCTTACCAATTGGGGTTTGTGTTTATATTCGGACCAATACGGTTACAGCGGGCGCTCACATGACGTTCTAAGCATTTCCTGGTGCATAATGTGACGCTTCAGAAACCTAAAATCCCGTTTCTCCCCGTTGACACGACAACACATAACCGGCGTTTTCAGAAATCTCCACTTTGGCCGGACGTTTTTAGAAATGATCGTTTCTGTGATAAGACAGGGCCTCGGACAGGGGGTGTTGCAGCACCCCAGCACTCTACTTCCCGCGGTACTGGGTGCAACTTACAGCTGAATGTAGTGCCATGTTGTTAAACGAAAACCTACGCTAGCCTGGCTCGCTCTCGCGCATCTCTGTTCGCGCTCGTGCATGATGCGCGTCCAGGTACTTGGAATGGGTGGAGTCAGAGTCAGCGTTGAAGGATGAGGGGGTAGGACCATTTGAGTGTGTATTTTCACAAATCTGCTGGCGTTTCGCAAATCACCTACCCAACCTTTAATATATTAATATAAATGGAATTTTATTGAAAGTAGATAAGGGAAATGTAAAAAAGAGTTTTCTTGACGCACATGGTTGTTAAAAAGCATATTTTTACTTCAAACAAGTAATAGCACAGTCGATTCACTTGCCCCGCTCGAGCCTCCCCCCAGTCTAGAACTCTTGTCCTATTAAGGCCACGTTTATACGTAGCAGGTTATTTATGGAAACGAATATCCCCCCCCCCCTCCGTTTTCCAAAATAACATTGTGCACACAACATCGTTTTCAAAAAAGTTGTTGTTTACAGCAAAACGCATAAATACGCCGCCGAGCGCCATTATAACTATGCCAAACCTATGGGCGGCGTCATGCCAAATTTCAACCCAGTCGCCAAGAAAAAACGTTGACGGTGTACGTTTCCATGAACACTGGATACGTAGCATTTCAACGTAAAAAAGAGCATGTTATACCTACAGTATCCACGCGTGCCGCTGTGGAGGCGGGTTTCGGGGTTTGGGTTTCACGGCTTTCGCGGCAAATTGTGGACACGATTGTTTAGGGGGGGGGAGGAAGTCGACTGTTGTTGAGGGGGGGGGGGGGGGGGGGGGGGGGGGGGGGGGGACACGTTTGTTGAGGGGGGGGGGGAGACACGTTTGTAGGGGAGGAGGGGGGCCACGCTCGACAACGGAGAGTTGGTTTTTATTGAACCGAGACTTCAACACGGAACAGCTGCACGAAACGATGGTAACGTCACTCTTGGTGACGGTGTCGACAACAATGAACACACGAACAATGTTAATAGAACAACACACAACCACATAACATCCGAACCCATTAACCCCACTTAATCCTAACAACAAAACAAGTTAACAAAAGCCCCTTTTGTCAACTGACAACCCCAATTCCCAGAATCCCCCGCGGCTCCGGAACACGGCGTAGCCGATATTAATCTTTATTATCTGAATGGGAAATGCAATATTTTAGGACAGATACACCATTAAACGCCGTTCTAATGACATTTCTAGCGAGAAATGTACATTTTCCTTACATAATCTTCAGTCAGTGAATGTGTATGATCTTATATTAATCTTTATTATCTGAATGGGAAATGCAATATTTTAGGACCGATTCACCGTTAAACGTGTTTCTAATAACATTTCTAGCGAGAAATATACTTTTTTACTTGCATAATCTTCAGTCAGTGATTGTGTCTGATCTTTAGTTTTATAGTTATTAGGATTTGATCGGCTTCGCTCGCATGTTTCAACGACGTCAGGTTGTTAGGAATAGGGACGCTGCTTTTCGCTAAACTAGCAGCTCACGTGCTTCCTGCGTTTGTGTTATTAAACTGTTACTTTGTGCAACTTTTAATGATATCATCTTGTTAGAAACACGTATATCTGAGAGACAACCCAGTCGCCAAAAGCGTACGTTGACAGTGTACGTTTCGTGAACACTGGATTACGTCGCATTTCAACATAAAAATAGCGTGTTATACACACACACGCACGCACACACACGCAAGCACACACACGTCACACGCACGCACAGACCCACACACACACACACACACACACACACCACACACACACACACACACACACACACGCACACGGTGCATTTCGCTGCTAAAAACAACAAGAAAAATATTCCCTCAAATATTATTACTAAAGAATCGCTTTTCCAAAGAACGAAATGTAAACCAATGCATTCTGAATGGGAGTGTTTCTCCGATTTTTCCATGCTACACAGAACGAAATGTAAACCCATGCAAATAAAGACTTCGTGGTCATAATAATTTAAATATCATTAATCTCCTGAGTGTGTTGGGTGGTATTCTATTTTTTTCAACGGGGCTGGTGCCGTCTCCTTTTGACCTTTTGACCCCAGACTTCTGGGGGAATAGCTGAATCAATTCATTAGTCAATCAGAAGCATGTAAATATCTTCCCGGTGGCGTAGGAGGACGAACAAGGTGTCCTTCAACATCTACGCTTCCAGGCGATTGCAACGGTGCCACACATGAGCATATTCGAACATGTTTAATGGTAGTAATTAGCTGTCGAAATTGGAGGCCTTAATCAACAATGAGCAGCTATTGATTTGCTTCCCGATAAAAATTTGTGACAAATGACATGTTATTTAGCATCTACACATTGAGCTGAGTCCAATGACACCAAGCATGAACACTCTAGCTAATGGTAACATGTATTTACATGGTACACCTAGGTCTAGGACATGATCTCGGTGTAGCAAGAGGGCGAGGCTTGATCTCATTGGACTCAGCTTAACGTGTAGATGCTAATTAACATGTAATTTGTCAAAAATCTCCATCGGGAAGCAAATCTATAGCTGGTCATTATTGATAAAGGCCTTCAAAAACGACAGCTAATTACTACCCCGAAACATATTCAAATATGATCATGTGTGGCACTGTTGCAATCGTCTCGAAACGTAGATGTCAAAGGACACCTTGTTTGCCCTGTTGCACGACCGGGAAGATATTTTCATACTTCTAATGGATTGATTCATATTTTAAGGTTCTCGGAGTGAGACTTTAAGCGGCTGCAGCAGAAGTGTGAGACGAAAGATGATATCAAGACATTAATAGAATATTCCCATTCACATTATGATTCTTCGTCATAACATCCCGACCAAACATCCTTTAACATTCACCGAGCGAAGATTATGAAAGTCCAGGCCCCCCCTTCCTGCACTCGGGGTCCGACCGGGCCAAGTTTCGGTGCGGGGGTCCCAGTTAGGCCCTAGAATATGGTATTCAAATTTCAGGGCTGGTAGGACCTTCCTATCTCAAAAACTGTTTTTCCACCACATTCTGAACCATTAGGTTCGCAGGCAACACTTCTGAAGGGGCTTTGTCCAAATGACAGTCATTTGGGAAAACTTTTTTTTCTCTATGGGCTAGAACTACAAATCTTGGATATGTCGTTCTCGGTGGCCCCGGGAAATGTGTTTAAACATTTTAGCATCCCTAGCTATCTCGAAAAGGCGGAAAAGGGGCGTGACCTCCAACAGTACCAGTCACTGTACATAAGACAGAGGTTAGTTTCTAGGCCCCATTTTTTGCGGGATGGAGGTGTACATTTGTGGCTTAATGTGTGTAGACACAGCTGGCCTGTGCCACGTCTTTGAAGTCTGGGGTCAAATGGTCTAAAGGAGCCGGCACCACGCCACTTATGAGAAAACAAAAATGAATCTGTATTTCTCTCATAACATTTTGTCATTATTGAGAGAGGCCTGATTCTCAGATATGCATGTTGGACTGTTAGGGTATAGGTCTGGGAAGAACTTCAGGCCAAATCTTGCAAGCGAGCCGCTGGGTGCAGGTGCAACGAGATGGAGCACTTGCTGAGTCATTTCCTGTAGGGCTGGAGCCTACAGGTTGAAGCGTATATGCGTCCTTTGAAACCCGCTTTGATATATAAGAGACCCCAAGGTACAGTTTACTTAAATGTTCTCGCCTCAGTCACCTATTGCATCACTTCCTTTAGGGCTTCGGCCTCCTAATTGATCATTGTAGTATAATTGAATGCCCTCTTTTCATATTATATGATACTTCCACCACTGGGACGTGGCAACAACTCTCCAAATCCATATGGGGAGGGGGGGGGGGGGGGGGGGGGATGCTTTTGGACAGTAGGGGTGTACACTAGTCATAAATAGGAAGCAAACTCAGGAGAAGGAATGACCTCTCACAAATATTTATTGAATAAATTGTTTCAAATACCCTGCCTCGTTAAATCAATGAACTTGGTGTTTTGCTTTCAAAAATAGGTTATAGAAGAAGTCTAAACTGCCAGAAAATAAAACATCCAAGCTGCCTTTTAAGGATACCTCGGAATATCTGTCTATTTTTTAACCGTCGGACCCCAGTTTACGACAAAAAACAACACAATTTACGGCAGCTCCTTTGCCGCGTGGTTTTTTAGAGCCATGTAAGGATTAGAGGGGGCGGTCGATAGCAACGACCATAGCAACCATGACGGTCAAGTGACTGGATGCAGCCCCGTTGAAAAAAATAGAATACCACCCAACACACTCAGGAGATTAATGATATTTAAATTATTATGACCATGAAGTCTTTATTTGCATGGGTTTACATTTCGTTCTGTGTAGCATGGAAAAATCGGAGAAACACTCCCATTCAGAATGCATTGGTTTACATTTCGTTATTTGGAAAACGGTTCTTTAGTAATAATATTTGAGGGAATATTTTTTTGTTGTTGTTTTAGCAGCGAAATGCACCGTGTGCGTGTGTGTGTGTGTGTGTGTGTGTGTGTGTGTGTGTGTGTGTGTGTGTGTGTGTGTGTGTGTGTCTGTGCGTGCGTGTGCGTGCTTGTGTGTGTGTGTGTGCGTGCGTGTGTGTGTGTATAACACGCTATTTTATGTTGAAATGCGACGTAATCCAGTGTTCACGAAACGTACACTGTCAACGTATGCTTTTGGCGACTGGGTTGGCTCTCAGATATACGTGTTTCTAACAAGATGATACGTGCAGGAAGCACGTGAGCTGCTAGTTTAGCGAAAGCAGCGTCCCTATTCCTAACAACCTGACGTCGTTGAAACATGCGAGCGAGCCGATCAAATCCTAATAACTATAAAACTAAAGATCAGACACAATCACTGACTGAAGATTATGCAAGTAAAAAGTATATTTCTCGCCTAGAAATGTTTATTAGAAACACGTTTTAACGGTGAATCGGTCCTAAAATATTGCATTTCCCATTCAGATAATAAAGATTAATAAAGATCATACACATTCACTGACTGAAGATTATGTAAGGAAAATGTACATTTCTCGCTAGAAATGTCATTAGAAACGCGTTTAATGGTGTATCTGTCCTAAAATATTGCATTTCCCATTCAGATAATAAAGATTAATATCGGCTACGCCGTGTTCCGGAGCCGCGGGGGATTCTGGGAATTGGGGTTGTCAGTTGACAAATGGGGCTTTTGTTAACTTGTTTTGTTGTTAGGATTAAGTGGGGTTAATGGGTTCGGGATGTTATGTGGTTGTGTGTTGTTCTATTAACATTGTTCGTGTGTTCATTGTTGTCGACACCGTCACCGAGAGTGACGTGACCATCGTTTCGTGCAGCTGTTCCGTGTTGAAGTCTCGTTCAATAAAAACCAACTCTCGTTGTCGAGCGTTCAATAAAAAACAACTCTCGTTGTCGAGCGTGCCCCCCCCTACAAACGTGTCTTCCCCCCCCCTCAACAAACGTGTCGTCGTCCCCCCCCCTCAACAAACGTGTCTCCCCCCCCCCCCCTCCCCGGTCAACAACAGTCTACCTCCCCCCCCCCCCTAAACAATCGTGTCCACAATTTGCCGCGAAAGCCGTGAAACCCAAACCCCGAAACCCGCCTCCACAGCGGCACGCGTGGATACTGTAGGTATAACACGCTATTTTTTTACGTTGAAATGCTACGTATCCAGTGTTCATGGAAACGTACACCGTTCAACGTTTTTTCTTGGCGACTGGGTTGCAAATTTGTACCGGCTGCCAAATTTGTACCGGGCGCGTCATCCATACGTAATCCATTCCAAACCTACCTGGCAACAGATGATCGCGTCGAACGACGTGAAAGGTTCACGGACCTTCGCGAACCTTCTATCTAGCGATCCGTTATCTGTATTGTGCTATTTCGTCCTTTACCTGCTTTTAACACTCAGTTTACTTGCTAAATTTGATTAAACAATTAAATACAATACAAATATAAAGTAAAAACAAGTGTTATCTAGCGATCCGTTTTCTGTATTATGTTATTTCGTCTTTGGCAACATGAGCGCGAATGTTTTTTTGAAACCCGCTTTAAACACTCAGTTTACTAGCTAAATTTGATTAAACAATTATATACAATACAAATATAAAGTAAAAACAAGTGTTTCTACTTTATATTTGGACGACGCGATCATCTGTTGCCAGGCAGGTTTGGAATGGATACGTATGGATGACGCGCCCGGTACAAATTTGGCATGACAGGGACAGTGTAGGGAGAAGGATAAAGCCATGAAAGCCAATCAGAATCCTCAGAATCAACAACAACGAATAACACGAGGGTCTTCCTGTAACAAACAAACTGTAAACATAGGACGCTCATATGACGTTAAGCATTTCCTGGCGCATAATGTGACGCTTCAGAACCTAAAACCCCGTTTCTCCCCGTTGACACAACAACACATAACCGGCGTTTTCAGAAATCTCCACTTCGGCCGGAGTTTTTAGAAATGATCGTTTTCTGTGATAAAAACAGCATTTTCGTGTAAATGAGAGGCCAAACCGCGTGGAAATATCTGCGTTTTCCCTTCGTGTAAACGGGGCCTAATGCTGCTATCCATTTGGATTTACGAAGTGGTAAAGTCGCAAATCTCCCAGCTTTCTTGCGGCATTTCACTGAGGCACGCCCCCTTTTGGTCGTAGTATCTCGTCGCTTTCAAAGTAGAGCGAGCAGAGCTGTACAACTCGCAAAGAAGATGGCTGCGCCCATAGTTAATGGGGGATGAGATGTATTTCTTTCTATTTGTACCACGTTGGTGGCTTTAATGTCGTTTTAAAAACATCTTACACACTTCATTTCATTGCTGCTTTAATCCGGTCACCAATATATGCATTGCACGGTCTTGCTTTGCGTGCAATTCAATGTAAAGTTTTGTTTTGAAGCTGGTTTGCTAAAGAGGCTATGTTGCTAATGATGACTAGCCTGCTACTACTCCCCCTCGTGGCTCGACAGAAACACAAATGGCAAACTGGAAGGCTGGCGCAAGGGAAATACGTCACGTTCTCGTCGTTCGTACCAGCGTACCATCCAAATGGATAGCAGCATAAGGAGCACCAGAATGGGTGTGGCTCAATTAGCCTATGAGCCACAGCTGCAGACTATTACAGGGCTACCAGCCAGACAGGAACACGTCAATCTTTTAAAAAATGTTGAACACAGTGAAGATGCCATTCACATCTTCACAGGAATATTAGGACATCTTAGCTGTAACCATAGGCGTCGATTACGGGGGGACATGTCCCCCCCACTATTTGAAATACGAATTTTGTCCCCACCAGTTATAAAAATGTGCAAACCAATTGCGACTGAAAAAATCCCCACACACTCAACCGAAATCGTCGAGTCTAAAATCATGCGATAGGCGCGCACGAAGACATCATTTATTAGATAGGCCTACCTAGTAAACCGTTGGAACACACAAGACTGGAGCCCATAGCAAAGCCGGTAAACAAATCCCGACTCCCGAGAAGCCCAATCCCTATGAGCTCCCCGCGCTACGGCCATCCGGAGGCGCACAGAGCATTTGGCCGTGATATTATATATACAATTATATTATATTATATATTATTATATATAGAGCTCCGAGAGTCAATCACTTTCTCCTCCATGCTGCAGTTCACCCCGGACTGCACTGCACTGAGTTTGACCGTTGAATGCTGATTGGCTGTTACGTTACACATGTCACTCAGTGGCAACGCCGTTGAACGCTGATTGGCTGTCATCACGCGAAATTCGTGTCAAAGTTGAAATATTTCAACTTGAGCGAATTTGTCGCGCCACAAATCCTCGTGAACGCGCTCGCCTGTGCACGGCGAAAGTGTGGCGCGACAAATCAAAAGAATTCGCCCGATACGCGTCTATACGTTCACTTTGTATGGGATCTTGTCGCCCCGTTGCGTTTGGTGTGAACGCACTGGAGAAGTTTCAAGAAAGACAGACAGCCAAAATTGACATTTTTATTCAGAAAATAGCCGGTCCTTTTGCTTCCTATAAAAAGCATGTTTGTGACACTGGATAACGATATGGATACATCATCTAGCCTGCATGTGGAGGGCCACATAAGGTAAGAAATTGGTTTACGTAAACTTTGCTGCTGGTTCTGTTTGCTCGTGATGACCTGGCCAAAGGTTACCCACGGTCCTAAGCGATTGTGATCTGATTCTGGTTGGTGCTCCAGCTAGTATGCATTGTATATATAGATTGCAGCTAGTAGCAGCTACACACGGTGCGATTGCAATGCCAATTTGGTTATAGCTGTTTTGTCTGATTGAGATATGTGACGACTTGGAGCCTGGTAGGCCTATCCTGACATAAATATGTTCTCGCATAACCTGTGTGATTATCCTAAACTGTAGGGGATTTTATTTGCGGGCAATTTGCTTATGATGTTGCAACGAGTGAAGTCTACATTGGTCCTTCGCAAGTGTTTACTGCTGGTCAGGATTTGGCAGATGCAATTCTCCTTTGGGCGCTTGTTTTTTTTCTTCTTTTTTTAATGCAGCATAATGCTACCAGCAGCCCTTGCTCGTCTTCAAAAGGCTGATGCTCAGTACCTCGTTTCATTTCGTACCCCCTTTACAGTCTGGCATTGTTTGTCTGGTAAACTTTGTTGATGTCAAGATAAGTGTTAAATTGCCAACACTGTTTTTTGTCCTGTGTGTATTAGTATTACATATCCCGAGCCAATACCCTGGTGTTTCCAACGCCGTTTTGCAAAACAAGCCAAAACACAAACTGTGGTTTTCAACTTTTATTGTTCGAATAGGATTTTTAATACCTGACAATACACTGTAGAGCATATTGTAATGCAGCGTTGAATGGATGAATAGCTTACATAAGGGTACCCAGCACTTTTCAAACCACACTCAAGCTTATGGTTATTGTCCCCACCACTTCTAAAAACAAACTGACGCCCTTGGCTGTAACCTCAGGGCCTATCGATGTACATACACGCGCAGTAGAAAATACGATGGCTGCTAAGGCAATATACTTGAACTGGCATTATTGTGAATGCTCTACAGACAGGGAATGAAACATCATCGAAGGAGGTAAGAAGTGACAGTCAGGACAAGACCCGTTTGTTGAATTTAGAATGACATTATGTATTGTGACAGCCCTCTGGCATGATTGTCAGGCTCCCAGGAGGTGATCAGTGTAACACCCATGCTGGCTGAGCTCCTCAGCTATATAACCTGTAGGAGTCTAGGGCTCCAGACTTATTTTTTCACAAGGAGCACTGTGGCCCCTAACTGAAAATTTTAGGGGCGCAACCAGACATTTTAGGGGCACACACCGTTAATCAACATGCCAACCAAATATTCACATTTCTACAAATTTTCACTGTAGGCTATTACTAATAACTATTTTGATAATAGATGCAGAAATTACAATGTGCTGTTTCAAATTCAGTGTCACATTTTATTGTGATTCTCATCTATCCCAACAGTTCCCAGGTTTGCGCATTCATGCGTTCGACAAGTACGGAAGCGACTGTTTCACAGGAGTGCGCCCGCTTGTCGTGCCGCTTGACAGGAGCCCCCTCTCTGCCCGCTCGCCTCTCCATTGAGAATGCATTATCAGGCCCGACAAACGCCTCCTGTGTGAAAAGCCCTTCATGGCACCTGAAGCAGAGTCCTGCACTGGTTCGGGTGACCCGCACAATTTGGATTAAACGAGTCGGGTCGGACGACTGAACAGCGCGGGTCGGGCGCGGATTTTGCGATTGTGAGCGAGACTTCACCGGTGCTGGATATGTTAATCAGGAGCGGAGGAGTCAACTCAAACCATCAACAGTGGATGATGTGCTTTTTTTGCACAACAATCTAAAGCACCAAGCCATACACCAGATAGTGTAATTCCCATCTAATGTTTCTAATTTTCCATCGGGTGCGGGTCGGGTTTCGATATCAATTTATAGCGGGTCTGGTCGGGCTACTGTCGGAACACGGGTCGGATTTGGTTTGAAGTATTGCGGGTACGGGCGGGTGCGGGGTTGGTAAAATAAGACCTCTGCAGGACTGACTTGCACTGGCACACTAGCCGAAGGTCGGAAGAACGAGTAAATCGTTTGCTTGCTCATTGTAAACGCACGTAGCAGGTTGTGAAGTTGTGCTCTTTCGCACAGACGTTTACACGCGCTCGATAATCTCTAGGACCCTCCCCCTCGACACATTAGCCACTTACAATGGCCATTCCCTATCCTTCTTACACTCATTGGCCTGCTAAAGATTCTGGATTCATTGACGCGCCCCTTGCACGTTTAACGTGTAAAAAAAAAAAGGGCAAATTTACACCTGTGTGAAGTTGGCCCCCCGTCTCATTCAAAATATTAAAATAACACTGCTGTTCGTTTGTGCTAGGTTTGTGCTGGTTTGTGCCGTAAAAATTATCGTTTGTGCTGGTAAGGATTTTGAGTAATTCAAAATTGCATTTTCTGGCATGTGACGTCACCCAGCCCCCCGTTCACGCCCAAATCTCATCAAAATAGTCCCAATCGTTAGTGCTACGTTTGTGCTGGTTTGTGCCGTCAAAATAAATTGTTTTGCTATTATGGTTTCTTAGTTGTTCCCGTTTGATTTTTCACACATGACGTCACTCATCCCCCCGTCCTCCTTCAAATCGCGTCAAAATGCTCTCTATCGTTAGTGCTACGTTTGTGCTGGTTTGTATTCTTGTTACTCGTTGCGTTCTCGTAATTTCAGGTTGTGTTCATTGTATTTCTCCATGCTACGTATGTTCATTGTTTACTCGTGTTTCTGACCTCGGACTGAACCTGTGTGCCCTATTTGGATTATGTTTGCTTACCTGTGTACCGTATCCTGCACACGCAGAACTTAAATGCACGACTCAGAACTCAGTAGTTGAATAAAGAACAAACGTTTACTGGCAGGATACGGTACACAGGTAAGCAAACATAATCCAAATAGGGCACACAGGTTCAGTCCGAGGTCAGAAACACGAGTAAACAATGAACATACGTAGCAGGAGAAATACAATGAACACAACCTGAAATGACGAGAACGCAACGAGTAACAAGAATACAAGACAGCACAAACCTGGCACAAACGATAGAGACCATTTTGCCGCGATTTGAAGGTTGACAGTAGGGCTGAACGATCTATCGTTTTCGACCGAAAATCGCGATCTCAAGCATTACGATTTTGGGATCGTCAAAGCTGTTTTTTTTTTTGTTTTTGTTTTTTTACAAAAGTGCGATTATTTTGATGCTGATGAGCCATTGATGCAAGTTTACTTAAGAAAGAGGGCTCCCTTTTTATTTGACTTTTTTGGTTGTTGTTTCTTAGTTACTTGAATAAACAGTCTTGCATTTGAAATCTGTTGCCAGCAGTTTTCATTATTGCATTACCTTAATGGAATTCATTGGTTATATTAATTTATACTGAAACTTGATTTAAAGAAAATAAATCGTGGTTGAAATCGAAACCACAATCTCTACCAGAAAAATCGCAATTTCAATTTTTTCTTAAAATCGTTCAGCCCTAGTTGACGGTGGGCTGTGTTGCATAACCAGAGGGCAAAATTAAGTTGTATTAATTACTTAAAAAGTAAAGTATCAAAAACATTTCTTTTAACAGCACAAACCAGTACTAACGTAGCACTAAACATAGAGACCATTTTGACAAGATTTGAAGATGCACAGGGGGGCTGAGTTACATCACGTGAGAAAAATCAAACTGGAATATCTTTTAAACTGTAGTGGCACAAACATTTCTTTTGACTGCACAAACCAGCACAAACGTAGCACTAACGATAGAGACCATTTTGACACGATTTGAGCGTTCTAGGGGTGATGGTTGCATAACAAGTGGAGTGTTTACATAACAAGAAGGGAAAATAAAGTTGTATTAATTACTTAAAAAGTAAAGTATCAAAAACATTTATTTTAACAGCATAAACCAGCACTAACGTAGCACTAAACATAGATTTGAAGATGCACAGGGGGGCTGAGTGACGTCACGTGAGAAAAATCAAACTGGAATACCTTTTAAACTATAGTTGCACAAATATTTATTTTGACTGCAAAAACCAGCACAAACGTAGCACTAACGATAGAGACCATTTTGACGCGATTTGAAGGAGGACGGGGGGCTGAGTGACGTCATGTGTGAAAAATCAAACGGGAACAACTAAGAAACCATAATAGCAAAACAATTTATTTTGACGGCACAAACCAGCACAAACGTAGCACTTACGATTGGGACTATTTTGATGAGATTTGGGCGTGAACGGGGGGCTGGGTGACGTCACATGCCAGAAAATGCAATTTTGAATTACTCAAAATCCTTACCAGCACAAACGATAATTTTTACGGCACAAACCAGCACAAACCTAGCACAAACGAACAGCAGTGTTATTTTAATATTTTGAATGAGACGGGGGGCCAACTTCACACAGGTCAAATTTACTGGTCGCACATGCTCGACCAGATGGAAAATTCGGTCGCACACTCTTAAAATTTTGGTCGCAAATTGCGACCATTTGGTCGCAATCTGGAGTCCTGGAGTCAGATACTTGCTCTCTCCTTTGACGTATGGTTTGTTTAGGTTTTTGGGTTAGCTTTGCTTTGCACCTACCCCACATTCTCCACTATTCTACACACAGCACTCATTACTGATTTAAATGGATCACTTTAACTTACTTTACCTTAAGTTGGTTAAATAAACGATTATTGTTATGCTTAAAGCCATGTGTGGTCTCCTCTTTGTCATTCCCTTAAGCCGGGCTGTGACAGTATGAGATATATATATATATGTATATATGTATATGTATATATGTATATATATATATATATATATATATATATATATAGGCCTACTAAAGTCCATATATATATATATATATATATATATATATATATATATATATATATATATATATATATATATATATATATATATATATATGTATATATATATATATATATGTATATATATATATACATATATCTCATATATATAGGTTAGAAATAGATAACTAAAGTCCAAAAAACATTCAAAGAACGTGTCTCCGAACAGCTGTCTGGGAGACGTTGCATCAGGACTAGTGATGGGGATCATTAATATTTATTGATGTCGATAACATTTTCGATACTCCTTAACGATCCGAGTCTTTATCGATACCAGAATCAATACTTTTATATTAATTGGTGGAAATACGAAGCGTTTTTAGTGATGAGGAAAATATTTAGGAAATAAATAATTGCATTTTAAATTAAATATGTAATTCTTAATAAATATTGACATCAGTAGTTTTAGTTATATAAACTAAAATGATTAGAGCACTATACAACTGTATTAGTAACACAGAAACATGAGTAATACAGTATTATTCATGTTTCTCACCAAAAACTCAATTTACCGTTTCTTTATGTTACATTTGAACGCATCATGATAACCTAACAGTCGTTTTACTGAGCCAACCTCACACATCACGCAGCACATCTGAAACTTTATTTATTTATTTAGCTTGTATGCTGCTGATTACAACACAGATTTCACAATTGGATTACTATTTTTAACTGACGGGACTAGCGACAATGTCTGTGTGTGCGATTGCTTGAGTTTGAGTGGATGATTAAGACGGGCCCGTCTGTGGTGCGACAGAAGAAGGAGGAGAGAGTCTTTTCAACTCGGAGACAGTCGAATGTACTGCATTTGGTCTTTATTTGATGCACAATGCTAATGTGCTTGGCCATTGAGGTTGTGTTCCCATTTACAATAAATGATTTTCGAACCTTTTCGCCCGTTCAGCCATCCTCGCGAGCAAAGTTAACTGCCAGACTTCACTTGTTTTACTTGTAATACCTGTTTGCTTACAATTCCATTCAAAAACATCGGTGGACACGCTGCAGTGATTGGATTGATTTGATTTAAATGCTGTGACGCGACTCGAGGGAAACAACATTACGTTACAGGACCTACGGGACAAAAAAAACAAATAAATGAACGACGGAACTCGATAATGGTATCGATAAGCCCAAACGTTAATGATTTTCGGGTTTTGAAAAAAGTGGAACCGGGTCCTTGATAGAACCGGGTTTCGATTCCCATCCCTAATCAGGCCAACCCATATTCGCAACAGCAATTTGACCGTATGTTGAATCAATAGAACTGGTTATGTGGACAATATATATATTTCAGATTAACCGTAAAATAAACACATCAACAAATATTTAGTCAGGGTAAGGGAGACGTTAAATTGATTTCATGTTATAACACGCCCTGTTCTACCCCCATCTACTGAGCACACTGGTCTTAAGCCACATCTACTTGAGTACTATAATTGTATCTTTACTTAAACTGCAGACCAAGTGAGTTGAGAAAAGCCAATTTCTAATGTCAACGTGTGTACTTGTACACCTGTCACAAGACAAGTGACATGTGTTTGCCATTATCCCCCAATTTTTTTTGGCGTTTTTGACATTGTTCTGGAGCTCGTAGGCCTACATGCTTTTATGTTGTTGCTAGACCGCTAACGTTACACACTGCTATGAAGCGTTGTGCACGTTTTTGAGGGCAAAATTAAGAAGCTATTTTGCTTTTGCACTGAATGTTGTTCCCACTCGAAGGAAAGGTGTCTTAATGAGAACAATTTTGAAAAATCGTTTTTGTTTCTTAAGATTTGGCGTACTCCTCTTCAGGCGCAGTGAAGAGTTGGTCCACATGGATTCATGTGTTTCTGTATTTCTTTTAATAAATCTTTGACTTACCTGACAGGCCTATGCTTTTTTTTATATCATTGATCAATGTAAAACTTTTGATGCCGGTTTACTGGGTGGGTTAACATTGCATCAGAATCCGATATATTTGTGTTTCATTCGAACTTGTAAAGTTGAAGTATATTATAGAAAGTTTCCACTTTATTGGCAGGTTTAGTATTTTGGTATAGGCTAATACTAACTTTTGGGTCGTTATGAAGACTGCCCCGACAACCCCAGAAATCGTCGATTGGCGTGTGCTCAGGATATGATCTCCATATAACAATTAGTGGACTTGGTCGTGTGTGTATATTTTGTGAGGAATCATCATAATCCCCTCACATATTCTAATCTGTAGTATCTTGGCTATACTAATTATTAAATAGACTGCAACAGATTTGGCTTAAGATAATTATTTATTGTGGCTATTCAGCAAAACGACCATAGGCCTACATATAACTGTCACTCTGGGCAAGCGGTTACTGTCCACAGCACTGCAAGTATCCCCCTCCACAACATAATCAATGAAAGTTATGTTTTGAATCCATATCTCCTCTCTATTGTTTAAGTGTTGACAGCACCAGTACTACCACAATGTTGACAGCGGATAACCATGGAAAGCCGAATGGGGTCATCACGTGTCAACATCTGTCCAAATATGCCCTCATCTTCCTTCTCCTGGTCCTCTCTGTTCTCATCTGCCTGCTAATCAACATGCTCAATCTGGAGGTTAGTGTTGCAATGGTCTTTTCATTATATAAAGCAATTTAAAGGCCCTTAAAGCACTTTGCATTGTGATTTTTTTGGGGGGATATCATACTCCTCTTCTACCAGTGAGTTGCAGGTGATGCAAAGCTACCAGTATGTACCATAAACCTAAACAAACCCTGGTGTAGCCCTTTTACCCCTATAATAAAGAGGGCAGGGCCTTAGGTTCTTCAATCAATCTTAAATTATTAGTTTTGATTTCCTATATTATGCTAACCATATAACACCAGCACCCTTATTAAATATTAACCACTAAACACTAGGGGTGGGAATCTCTTGGCACCTCACGATTCGATTGGATTCCGATTATGAGGTCAACGATTCGATTCTGAAGCGATTATCGATGCATCTCGATGCAACAAATTATTTTATGTACATTTCCATGCGTGATTTTCAAAAATATATGTATACATTTCGGTTTGCTACTCAGAGTTTGCTAATCACTTCCCACTTTTGTGATGATCATTAAAGACATCAACAGATGAATTAACTTATCTAATATTACATAAGAGAGAAAGCTTTTGTCACAATATGACTTTCTATGAACAATGCAATAATCAATGCAGCTTGCATTATAACATAATATGGAAGCATGCAAAAAATAGGTTCTTTCTTTTCTATGTCATTAATGGAAAAGCTGCTCTTGAATTAGAAGGAGTTCTTGTGTCTGGCTGTGAGTTTGCGCGCATGCTATGCGTAGGCTGAATGCAATCGTGTCAAGACAAATCAGATTGGCCAAGATAAATTCAATAATTTTAAAATTACAAAAATGATCCCTCTCTGGCGAACAGAATGTTGCGGTAATTTTTTTATTTTTTTTAATTCCGATTATTAATTTATCTGCATCGAGACGGAATCGTTCTAGCGAGAATCGCGATGCATCCAAGGATCGATTATTTTTCCCACCCCTATTAAACACACACAATATCCACATTACACGTATTTAGTAAGCCAACCAACAAATAGGTAAGTAGGCTAGTTAAAACGTTTACTTATTTGAGAACAATATAAGTGCATGTCACAGATCCCATATCGCACATCCTATTACCATGATACAGGCTACAAGTAATTAACATTATTAACTAAGCCGGCACATAAAATAAACAAAATAAAACAATCCTTTACAAAAGAAAACCCTGTTGCAGGCCTGTTGATGAATAGTCCTCTTCGCTCCTCCGAGCTAAGAGAACTCGGTCGGCTACTCACACATCCAGGTGAAACGCGATGGGCGTCCTTAGGTCCGTGGAAGTCCGTGAGAGTACTGGGAAAGTCTGTGGAAGTCCTGAGGAAGTCTGTGGAAGTCCGTGGTAAGGACACAGGCGCTACTCACTGCTTGTCGCGTGATTCCCCTCACCCGAGCCAGGTCAGCCAACCCGCGAGGTCACACCCGCTATCTCGTGTGGCGGTCCCTCCGAAACCCCGTGGCAGTAGCGTCGCTAACTGCGTTAGTTAGCAGGCCACTGTTCAGCTACTTCTGTCAATTAACTGACCGGGTCGTATGTGAACCGGTCCGGTGGAGATTTCAAGTTCGTATTGAACTTTGTCTTCAATTTGTGTTGCGGATATATGTCATCCAACAATACTCAGTAAAACATGTGCCCTCCCCAACGAACGTCTCTTTATTCTTTATTTTTCAGCACGTCTCTCCCGCAAAAAAACTCATCGCGCCCCCTCCTAGCTGGATGGACAGTCATATAACAGTTAAATTAAGCAAAGGATACAACAACATTTACAAAGTGTGCAACATTAGACAAACATCGACAAAACATTATGAAAAATAATAAACTCTTATATAATATTGTTTATTCTTTTGAATAACCAGAACCCGAATTTCAACTGGGTTACACTTAGACCCCGAAGCCATTTGTTTTGAGAATAATGGCTGGCTGATGAAGTTATTGGCTGGCTGATGAAGTTATTGGCTGGGTAGCCGGCTCAGCCCAAACCTAAATGGCTGCTGCAGCCGGCAAATTTTTCATGGCTACAAATGGCTGACATTTTTCGTGTGTATGTCTCTATGTGATAGGGCTTTGACTTTTTCCCAAAAATCATATTCGAAGTTTGTTTGTTTATTAATATTAATATTCGAATATATTCGAATATTTATTAATAATATTTTGACCATTAAATGCCTTCAGTAAGACCTGGATTTGGCTTTGCAAGGTTTTTTTACCGGCGTTGCTGTGGTTAACGGTCTTACGTGATCCAACGGTTTATTAGGTTTTTAATAAATCGCTGTCTAATCAATACTTCATTCACATTCGGAGTCAAAGCCCTACTATGTGATAGAATTATTACTTGATGCAAATAATTCTAGCTGGCTCAGCCAAAATTGATGAGATGGCGGCTTATTTTGGCTTACACAATTACTGGCTGGCCGCGGCCAAAAATCGAAATGGCGCAAATGGCGGCGCCTGTCGGCCGCTTCGGGATCTGGTTACACTGGCTATTACTGAAAAGGTGAGGATAATGCAATCAAAAAAGAGGCCGGGGGATGCTCAGTATATCTAGGTTTTTTTTCTGCCGTGTGTGAACTGCATGATCAAGCACCAAACAAAATACTATAATCCTGCCGCGCACCTCTAAAAGTTTATGCTCCGCAAACAGTCTGCGAACTGCGCATGAATGCAAAACAGAGATGATAAATTCTGCTTTAGACTACTACTCAATGCCGCGGTCAGCTTCACTTTAATCTGGACCTCTCTTCTCATCCTCCTCAGAACCTGAGCTGCCACACAGCATCAATGCTTTTTCAGCCACAGAGCAGCAGCCACACGGCTTTCGCCCAGAAGGCGCCCCTCCCTCCCTACTACAACTACACTGTCTGCAGCCACCTGGAGCCCACCCCCGAAGAAGCCCTGGAAGATCGCTACCTCCTCAACTCTATCGCTTGGCCCAAGGCCCCCACCGGCCCCGCGCCAGCGCCCCTCATTCAGAGCAGCGATCCTGTGCACAGCCTGTTCAACCTCCTGCCCTTAAAAATCCAGAGGGAGTGGCGAGTGGGGGATCAGCTGGAGGCCCTGGTCCAGATGCACGACTTCCAGGGCCGTCCCAAGCGCTACGGCGGGGACTTCCTGGTGGCGCGGTTGCACTCCCCTGAGCTGGGGGCGGGGGTGGCAGGCAGGGTGGTGGATCACCTCAACGGCTCCTACTTGGCTCTGTTTCCCCTGCTGTGGCAGGGCACGGCCCAGGTTGTGATCACCATGGTGCACTCCAGTGAGGGGGTGGCCGTGCTGCAGCGGCTCCAGGAGCAGCGGTCTGACCGGGTCTTCTTCAAGAGTCTGTTCCGCTCGGGCAAGCGGTCCGAGACCACTTTGTGCAACATGTGCCTGCCACCAAATCAGCCGAAGCAGCCGCTGTGCAACTACACGGACCTCCACACCGGGGAGCCCTGGTACTGCTTGAAGCCCAAGATGCTGAGCTGTGACACCAGAATAAACCACGCCAAGGGAGGCAACAAGAAGAACCTCATCACCAACAAAGAAGCACTACTCCTTCAGAGGTTTCAAGGATGCTTCTCTTGTAATAATGTAATTTATAACTCTGGAAATGTGTTTTTATCCTTGTTTCTTTATTACTCACAGCGGTGTGAACATCAAAGTTGTCATCCATGCGTCAGGACCAGATCGGATCAACGTGCTTCCTGGGAAGAAAGGTACACAATCATTGCTACAGTCTATGGAGGAGGGTTGCTTTTGTAGTTTTGGTGCCCCCTTGTATGTATTTAATTTTGTGACATATGTACCATTCTCATATCCAAGATGAGATAAAAAACCGCAGCATCATACCAGAGCCAGTCAAATACACCCCTTCTGGGTATTACTACCAAGGCTCTTGGAGGTCCTTCGCTGGAACTACTGCCCGCAAGTTTAACGACTCCTCGTCCATCACGCAGTGCCTGACTGGCAAGGTGTTCCACATGTACGGAGACTCCACGGTGAGGCAGTGGTTTGAGTACCTCAACGCTTTAGTACCAGGTGAGCGCTGACACCCCTTCTCCGTTCACACTACGCCCTGACCATGACTCATGTCCCATTGTTGATGTCCATTGACCGCTTTCATTCGGTTTCTCCTAGAAATCAAAGAGTTTAACCTGCATAGTCCACAGAGATCAGGGCCCTTCATGGCGGTGGACAGTAATCACAACATCTTGTTGACATACCGCTGTCACGGTCCGCCCATCCGTTTTGGCGCCGTCAGCACCAACGAGCTACGCTATATTGCCAATGAGCTGGACGGCCTGCCTGGAGGGGCTGACACAGTGGTAGCCATCAGCATCTGGTCCCACTTCAGCACCTTCCCCGTGGAGGTCTACATACGCCGCATGCGGCACATCCGACGGGCACTGGTACGGCTCCTGGACCGGAGCCCTGGCACGCTTGTGGTGATCCGCTCGGCCAACTTACAGGTCCAGAACCAGGAGGTGAGCCTGTACAACAGCGACTGGTTCTCACTGCAGCGCGACAGGGTTCTCAGGACCATGTTCATGGGCCTGGGTGTTGTGTTTTTGGATGCCTGGGAGATGACCTTAGCCCATAATCTCCCCCACCAACTCCACCCACCCCCGGCCATCATCAAGGACATGATGGACCTCATCCTGTCTCATGTGTGCCCTACCAAGAAGCAGAAGAGCTAGTGGCAGGGAAAGAAGGGGGGAAGTTGAGATGTGCTGTCCAATTCCTTGCAACATTGTTGCTCTATTCTGATTCTCTTACCATTAATAAGTTAACTATTTAGCAAACGCCTTTATGCAAAGGACCTTGCAGTGGATTCAGATATATATGATTGAGGAGAAGATAGGCATGAAGCACCTTGCTCAAGGATACCTACAGAGATCGCACCCTTTATCTATCGACACCCTATCCACTACAGTTCTTTAATTTTAGTGGCCAGTTGATAAACTAGAACAAGAGTGTTTGTTATGGCCACTGTCAGAGGCCTCTATACATTTGTAAAAAATAGTGTCGTTTTTTCTATGGACTGTTGCCTTCAACTGTACTTTTGGATTTGTTTAGGCAGGGGAAGGTTACTAGACGTTGTGTCTATTTGGCAGCTAGATAGCTTTGCCTTCCTTTTGTTAGCTGATAGCTTATCTCTGTTTGTTTGATTATTTTATTCGGCAGCACTCGAGTTCCACGTCCTGTTTGCATATCTTGCATATCTTGGTGTCATACTTGTTTTATGTTTTGATGTTCAGACTGTGCTTTCTATCTTACTTGAATAAATGGTAAACTCAACTGAAGCCTCATCTTTGAATAGAACACGGCACTCTGTTCCATTTTCACCATCATCTGTTGTTTCCAGTCCATTTTTATTCAGAAACATCTTGCTCATCTACTCTCCTTAGCCCAGCCATTTACATCGTCAACATCCCCCGCTACTCAAGACAGTGGGGTTTCAATAGTGTTGATGAAATGTGCCAAACCAAGCATCTTTTGGTATTTTCTAGTAACCAATCCTCAGCATTTTAATGTTTGTACATTTGTTATCCAAAATTCTTTGAAAGAAATATTCAGTGATACACTGGCACCAATAACAGACTTTGAGGTACAACTGCTTAATTAAAGGATTTTTACAGTCCTTGTTCCTTTGTGCTGGACTAAATCTACTTTCTTCCTTTATTATTTTGAAAGGCACATTAGTCTTGATAAATGGTAGAGGTCATTGTCATTGTCATTGTTTTCCGAAACATTGCTAGATGGGACAAAAGATAACATCTTAGTAGCATCCAAGCCAATAGTCAACCGTTGTAAGAAAAAGAGAACTTTCACCTAATGTTGAAAACATTAGGTGAACATGCAGCCAGACACAACATGCAGCCAGACAAGCAGCTACTACTGATACTGTCCATTTATGTGCATGTTCCGGAAAACTTTTATTCTTAAAACGCCTTAACCTAACGGCTTTCAGAATTCTTCAGAAACCATGTTATTCAACTGTAAAATCAATGTCATGTTTCATTATTTCATCCCCATCTGGTTTTACTCGCCAATCTTTACAATGATTTAACTATTTTGCTGTTGGTTTCAAGGAAGCTGTCATTACATACAGTTGAACTGCATTGTTGGCTTTAACCGTCACTCATTGTTGTATGTGGGGGTCATTTTAGGAAGAAGTTCCGTCAAACTCAACGTATACTAAAGCAGGTTTTAGAAAATAAGTAAGACTGTGTCCACAACAAACGATAGACTTGCAACTCCCAATGCGGGTTTTGAATTTCCTTTAATCTTGGTGTTGTGGCAATTGTGATAAAAGAAGTGAGGAGACAATTTCTCGGCCGAGAGCCGACACTGCATAGTAGTATTAGACGTGTCCCTGACCAACCCGGTGTCACGCGATTTCGTGCTCATGCGCAGAAACGTTATTAATCTATTGAATCGTGTCCCAGATTACGATTGTCTTTTTTAGTGCTACACAGAACGAAATGTAAACCAATGCATTCTGAATGGGAGCGTTCTCCGACAATTGACGTGCTCCACAAAACGAAACGAGAGAGAGAAAGAGAGAAAGGTAAGGACAGAGAGAGAGCGAGAGAGAGAGAAGCTTCAGAAGGGGTGAGCGCAGATAGTACAGTGCACCCTCTAGTTATATATCTGTATATATTATTATCTAGTTATATATATGTCAACATTTCTGATTTGTAAGCAGACCTCCTCAAAAACGCTCCCATTCAGAATGCATTGGTTTACATTTCGTTCTGTGCAGCACTAAAAAAGTCGGACAATCGTGATCTGGGACACGATGCGCACAAATTAACGTTTGTGCGCATGAGCACGAAATCGCGTGATACCGGGTTGCCCTGACATGTGCGCCTGACAAGTGCGTCTTAGCGAACCAAAAAGATGAGGACGACTCCCAGAACTCTATCAGTTTCAAAGAAACAGCATTTGTCTTAGTGTCTTAGATTACCATAGTAAATCTGTAAGTCTCTGGAATGCGTCCAGTAAACAAACGTCACGGTCACCATGGTGGAAATTATGACAAAAGAAGTGAAGAGACAATTTGTCCCGTTGACAACACATTTGTCACTTGTTGTTTATTCATTCAACCAAAACCATTCAACTCAAACATCGCAGCAACTGGCATTTCAACAAACAAGTCTCGCGATCTTAAAGAGACAGCATCTCTATGACACAGAACGATGGAGATTATATCATACCCAGGCCCAGCATGATCCAAGGGAGCTTGTCCACCCAGCAATTGTCCTCCAGGGAGGCCCAAATCAGGCCTTCATTGTACAATGAAAACGTTCTCTCCGTCCATTAGCCTGGGGCTGATACAGAGTTGTGCGATCACACCATTCTCACACAGGCTGTTCCCAATGGTGTTCCAGATCTCAGAGCTTAACTGTGAGCCCCGGTCCAAAAAGGGGTTGATAAACCAGGGCGACCCAGGTCCCAATGAACGCCCGAGCCATCTCAGCAGTAGTCGCTGCTGTCAGTGGGACAGCCTCCGGCCATCGAGGGATCCTATCCCCCATGGTGAGGAAGTAAATGAAACCCAGGGAGGAGGAAAGGGGGCCCACCAGGTTAACTTTGACATGGTCGAATCTCCGCTCCGGCACAGGGAAATGCACAAGAGGTGCCTTGGTGTGGTGGTGATTTTGAAACCCTGACTCGGATGCCGGGCCCGAAACAACATTTGTTTCGCTACGACACCTTTCAGCTGCCCACTCCTCCTTCTCCTGCAAAAAATGTATAAGTACAATGGCTAACAAACGGTTGAGGTCGCGTTTTGATAAGAGAAAACTTACATTTTATTAGTACATGGTATGAAGATAATTATGAGCCTTTGATTGATATCCAGACATTTTTTGCAGAGACACATTCCTGTTCCCCACTTGTATTGGAGTGATCGGAGATATCTACTTCTGGTCCCCTTGAATCGAGGGACCCGTCCACAGCCCGCTTAAACAGCTGCAATACCAGGCTTGGCTGTTCAGCACTGGTGGATTGCGGAAGCATGCACGGCTCCTGGAGGCTTGTTCATGATGCATCTCTCGAACATAGGTAAGAAAACAGTTTATATTGGAAATGGGCGTAATGGTAAATAAGCCACACCTACAGGTTCTAATATTACCAGGTAAACCTTCGGTCTGTCTTGGCTTTAGCGGAAATGGCAAAGTGTCCATGTTTGTAGGCTTTAACCTATCTACAAACACATAAAACCATATGGTGTTGTCCATTATGTGGAGAAGAAACCATTCATAACTGTTGTTAGCTTGAAACATGTCATCAGAAGAAGCATAGACTAAAATATTTTACATCACCAGTCCCTCATGCTGCTGACTCCTGTTTAAGTTGTCACGTCACTCTTTGCGCTGGGCAGTTCTGATTCTGTTTTTTTTCATTGCATAGCCTAATTTGTGATATGCATAGTGGCACTTGATATTGATTAAGTTGATAACCTGTTTCAAACAAAGATTTTTTTTCAGACAGGATATGGCCTAAGTTCTGTTTATGTCTCCTCTTCACGTAATACATTTTTGATTGAATCTCCGTTAAGGTGTTATTTAGCTCGTAGATATTCGAATATATTCCAATACATTGCTTGATATTCGATATCTGTCCAAATTTTTCTCAAAAGTGACAGCCCTAGTGTGCGTAGTCAAGCCCTAGGTGGACGGCCCCCACGACGACACGAGAGAGGCAGTCCGCAACGAGGTTGGTTTTGCCTGCAACGCGCTGTATATCTGTGGCGATCTCTGAGATGTTAGAGAGCTTGGCGGGCAGACCATGTTCAGACACTTTAGCAATGGCAAACGTTAAAGGCTTGTGGTCGACAAAAGCTGTAAACTGTCTGCCCTGCAGCAGTGAACGGAAGTTTTGAAGGGCAAGGTTAAGTGCAAGTAACTCACCGTCAAAAGTGCTGTACTCACATTCACTGGAGCGTAACCCAGCCGGCTAAAGAAAGCGAGCGGCAGCCAAGCACCATACACCCACTGTTCGTGCACAGCTCCAACAGCATAGTCCGATGCGTCTATGGTGATGGCAATTGACTCGTCAGGTGATGGGTATGCTAGCATTATTGCGTTGGCCAAAGCTTTCTTAGCATCTATGAATGCACTGTCTCTCTCCAAGGACCAATCCACCAGGTGTTTGGGCGCTTTCCTCTTCAAGTCCAAGGGGCGCATAAGTGCAGCTGCTTTGGGAATGAAGCGGAGGTTGAAGTTGACATTCCCAGGAACTCCTGCAGTGACCTCACTGCGACTGGGCAAGGAGGGTCCAAGATCGAGGCAACCTTATATCAGAGTGAAATGGCCCGTCCTTGGTGAAACTGTGTCCAAGGAAGTCAATAATGGTCAAGCCAAACTGGCAATTAGCTGGATGATGATAAGTCCATGTAGGCTGAGAGGATCCATAGGTGGGACTGGTTAGGGGTGTGCGGTATAAAAGGTATAGAGAGTACACCGGTGTTAATTTGCGCTACGGTAGGGATTTTGAAGTTACCATGTGAATGGTGTGACCGTAGACAGTGTTGTGTGTAACGTGATACAAAGTGAGTAGCATGTAAGTACAGTAACGTAACTACTTCTTCGGGTAAAAAGTAAAGTGACGCATTACTACTGAAAATTTGTTAACGAAACGTACAGTAGTTCCTTTTTCAATTCGGTGCAATATTACTTTCCCAGGGACAGATTTGACAGCGACACTACCTGCGTGCTTGTGCAATAGTCCCTTCACGAGTTCTCATTCCACACGGCACGTGCCAGAGGCTAGTGTGTAGAGCAATCATGGAAGTGTAGGGTGTACACTGTACCCTGGCCAGAAACCTCTATCCTTGAGACATGGTTGAAAGCGCAGCACACAAGGAAGAGGAGCAGTTGGTGAAAAAGTCTGGTGCAAATTCCATTATATAGTCTTGATTTGGTTTTAAAACGAGTCTACCGAGCAGAAAACTGTAATCTGCAAATTGTGAGAAGCCACAAAGAAGTCAGTGGTTGCAAAGGGCGGTAATACCAGTAACCTCTTCCATCACTTAAAAACAAATCACGTGTTTAAAATATCTAGCATCTAAAGAATGCATCCTCCGCAATCGAAAGGTGCTTCGTCTAGTAGCAGCGGGAAGAAAAAATCCACTACGCAGGAATTTTCGGAAGCCAGTCCTTGCGACAAAAAAGCGAGCGGTGAAACGAGATAACAACCACCCTCACTGTTTACCTGCCCGCACACACTCAAGCAAAATTGAGATGCCAAAACCATACCACAAGGTCCATGAGCAAGTGAAAAAAGAAATCTATAGGCCCTACTATCAAACATTAGTGTTTTTCAGAGATGGAAGTCATTTTTGAACCCGCCAGGTGCGCTGAAAACTGGATATGATATGGGCACTGGATAGCGTCCAGCGTCATGGCGTCATTAAATCGGCAGTACTGCGCCTCGGTCTGAGCGAACCAAGCAGAAGCAGACGACTCCCAGAACTCTGGAAGTTTCAAAGAAACCGTATTTGTCGACATAGTCGATCTGTAAGTCTCTGGAATGTGTCCGATAAACAATCGTCGGGGTCACGAGTGTGGAAATTGTGATAAAACAAGCGAAAACATATTTTCTCACGTCGACAACGCAAAGGCGTGTCATTAATTAATTAAACCGAAACCCAATAATTTCAAACATCTCGGCAACCGGCATATCAAGAAACAAGTTGCAAGATCTTAAAGAGACAGCGTCCCTATAACGCAGAACAATTAGTGATGGATTTCAGAATCGTTCATTCGTTCAGTTGCGTTTCCGGTAGCGGTGAATCGAATCATGGAATGAACGGTTCTCAGCTGAGTCAGTCAGACTCAGCTCCTCCCTCGTTCTCATTCTCAAACGATCGTGGAAGACGGTCATCAATCAACACAACATTACAACTTTAACCAAACGCAGCCGGATGGGGGGGTGTAGTTGATTATTGGATGTTTAACATATCAGCAAGATAATATAGATTTAGCAATGATGGTGGGGTCCCGGGTGGAGAACGAACCATGAAAGAACAAGACAGATTGACGAGACATTCAAATATTTAATTAATCTGGCATGACACCGAAAATACGACAGCATGCATTTACCATTTCACTGATATTGATATTGTTCGGTTTGTTCTTGTTAAAGATTCGTTAATTCGAACTGATTCGGTCGCGTATGACCCATCACTAAGAACGATGGTGAATTATATCTTTAGAGTCCACCACCAGTGTCTTGTTTGATTTTGGTGTCTTTGCTTTGCTTTGACCAACATGTTCAAAGTATAACTAGAATTGCATTCTTACTTCTGAGAGACATGCTAAAATCAGACCAATGTTATCCACTGTAGATGCAGAGATGCTCATTCACACATTCTATATCAAGACTGGATAATTATAATTCACTGTCCTCTGGTCTACCTAACTCGACCAGGTGTAGCCTCCAGTTTTTACAGAACGCTGCAGCTAGAATACAGACTAGAACGAGAAGATTTGAACATATTACTCCTATTCTCGCCTCTCTACATTGGCTACCAATAACAGCTAGATCGGATTTTATGGTGCTACTGCTCATCTATAAAGCCTTGCATGGATTAGCACCATCCTACCTGAAGGACCTTATCATTCCTTATAGTACTCCTTGGCTGCTCCGGTCTTCGAGATATGGCCTTCTTTTACTACCAAAGGTTAAAAAAATCAGCAGAACAGAGAGCGTTTGCCTGTTGAGCGCATTATCTATGGTAGTCTGCCAATACCTGTAAACTGACTGCCGAAACATTCAAAGCAAATCTTGGAAATGTTCATTTGGTTATAAAGGCATATACTGGCAACAGGCAATAAACAAATGAGATAAGCGTGGTAGGTGATAGGATAAATAATGGCTTTGTCCTCATGTAACCTGTCATATTCTTTCCAACCCAAGGAGAAACTAAAAATCTTAGAAGGGGCACAAAACCTTTATTTTTAATATAATGTCCCTGAAATGTGTCCCCAAATTGTATTAAATAAAAGGATGTCCCCGCTTTGGAGGTCTATTAGCACAAGCGATATATCTTTTGACTCAATATAGCATAAAAACAACAAACTCATAGGACGACCATCTCAAGAAAGCTACTCACTCAGTTGTATTTCCAACATTTATTGCATTTTTTCCATTCCATTCCATCCTGTCACAACATTTCCTTATTTGAACTACAAACAAAACCTTCCCGAGGTGTGCGAGTGCTGAGCCGAGAAGACAGAAAGCCACGGTACAAAACAAACCTATAAAAGAGGACTCATTTGGACTATAAAACCATGACAACATCTCAAACAGTGGAACAAGTAGGGCTTAGGATAACCTACTCGGAGGGGCGGGGGGGGGGGGGGGGTCACGCCGACATAGTATACACCTCAAGCAACCATCAGGCAGGGCCAAGGAGGTGAGCTGTTCAATATGGGGTCTGGAATTACAACTCTGGTAGCTTTGTAACTAAATAAAGCGAAACGGCCCACTGTCTCATATGTAGGCTGTTTTTGTGCTTTCTTGAAAGGAGTGTTCAAAGGAAACGAATACGCCCAGATCACGTAACATCAGTTCCGTTAAATCACCAAAATACGAGATATTTCAGTCCTGAGGGGATAGTGGACGCAGGCACTATGAGCACTTGTGCATTTGGCCATAACTATGTACGCATTGCAAAAAGTCCAACCGTAATTATTTGAATATTCAGAAGCACAAGGAGTATTGTTATATTTATATTATGTTTTGGCAGGACATGCAAATACAGCAGCAATTGATATTTCCCGGTACAGGAACAAAGCATTCCACCGTCGCTGATCCAAAATTATATTCAGCTAAAATAAAGAAAAGCCACTTCTATACTTAATATCAAAATACCAAATTGGACAACACAAAAACAAGGAAGGCAGGTCTCTAGAGGAACTCAGCATCCAGAATAGATTTCGTAGTAGATAGTTGGGGTCCTAACCTGTGCGTCATTTCATTACGCAAGAGATGGGCGCCCACAGATATAGATTGCATGTAACTATTGATAACGCAGCCTGTGAAGCCCATCAGTCGGCCTGGGCAGTGGGGTGGCCTAGGGGAGACGGGGAGTGTCCCTCACACGTCCTGCATGTTCATGGCCTCCTCGGGCCATCTGTAGGAGTCCAGGGTGAAGGAGTCGTAGTCTGGGCTGTAGATGTGAGACAACACGAAGGCCTCCTTGTCCTTGGGCTCGGGGTAGATCGAGGCGATGTTGTGTTTGTATGCGTAGTTCACCACCTAGTACGCCAGAGGCAGAACGCGGGTAAGAGGCAGGAGGAAATGAATGAGAAACAAAAAGATGTCTGATATTTCCTGATTGAAGGGAATCGATATGAACTCTGTGCAGGGGGGGCTTGGGGGTTTTTGGGGGGAGCATTCGTTTTACCTTGACGGCGATCTTGAAAGACACCTCTCTGATGTTGCTAAGAGGGGGATAGAGTCTCCCCTCTGCCAAGTTTTCCTCCGTTACCATTTCAGCAATCGCCTGAGAGACAAGAGTCCGCAAAGGAACAGAAGAGATCAGTGGAAGATGCAGAAGCAGAAAGCAGAAGCTCAGCGTGGAAAGCACAACAAACTTAGTTCAGACTGAGTACTTGACTGACCTCTATGACTTGGAGCATATTCAATTTAACCAAAACTAAACGTCTACATTTTGGTGCTTTGATGTGGCAGTTTGTAGACATTGATTACTTAAATTCTTCATACATACTGTTGTGATTAAGTGTGTGTCAGAATTACCGTTGTCCAAATATTTGGGATACGAAAATAAAATAAAATATCACCTCAGCGGTAGTCAGGAAGATGTCATCTGATATGTGTCGCACGCGGGCGGCGATGACACCCAAAGCCACTCCTGGGAAGACGTAGGCATTGTTCCCCTGGCCCGGGTAGAAGGTGCGCCCGTCAGCCAGTGTCACCTTGTCAAACGGGCTGCCACTGGCGAAGATACCCCGCCCCTGACAAAGGAATCAACTGTCAGCACATGCATTAAACGCCAAACCTTTCCCCTTTCATTGAATGAAGCTAGAATGTGTCATCACAGTATGCAAACTGTAATAGGAATTTCCATAAGACATGTTGTTCACAAGACAAGTGTCTTTTTTCAGCCAATAGACATATATAGAGCTATTAATATATCACTCTTAGAGAGCGAGCGAGAGATTTCAAAAAGGTAATTAATTTATAATAATAATTAATCTCATTAAAATATATATTTTTATATATAAAAATATTAGAGCTGTCAGTTAAACGCGTTATTAACGGCGTTAACGCGAACCGAATTTAACGGCGTTGAAAATTTTAACGCGCGATTAACGCAATTACTTTATAAAAAAAAAATATATATATCTTTTTTTTTTTTGGCTCAAAACAAAGAAGCAGTAGCCTGACTGCTATGTTCAAATGACATTTGTTCAAAGCAGTCGTTTAATTGCACTATAGGCTCTTTTTTTGTATCGTCCTGTTTTGATCAGTGTATATGCCAATGTTGTTATCAGTAAAAAATCATTTGCACAAGGCAAGCCGATGCACTTCACCATGTTGATAAGAGAATTAAAATGAGAAGAATTATGGGACAAAAAAATCAAGGGATATTTAGCATAGAAAAAGAATTTGCGATTAATCGCGATTAATTAGAGTTAACTATGACATTAATGCGATTAATCACGATTAAATATTTTAATCGCTTGACAGCTCTAAAAAATATATATTTAATGAGATTAATTATTATGATAAATTAATTACCTTTTTGAAATTGAACAATAAAAAATGACATTGAAAAACTCGACTGGGGAAGCCAGGGGTCGACTTTGACGCAAAAAGTTGAAAAAAGCCGAAAAAAATGCACTTGCCCCACCACAGGCCCAGTTGCCCCACCACAGGCCAAGTTGCCCCACCACAGGCCCAGTTGCCCCACCACAGGCCAAGTTGCCCCACCACAGGCCCAGTTGCCCCACCAAAGGCCTTGGCTTGGGGGCTGCAGCTGGATGCTACTCGGTTCCCTGGGGGGAAACTGAGGCACTCGGATGCCGCAATACCTGGGATGCCTTCCCTATGATGCCAGAAGGGAGTATTGGCATGCCTATCCACAGCCGTACCCTCAAGGACGGTTCCCTGCTATAACACTGCAGTGTGCCCACTGTTGGGGGCACATTACAGTGCTTCAACCTTTGCATGCTTGCTGTGTTGCCAATGGTTGCCCTTCTGCAGAGACTTCTTTGATCTTGTACTATTTTTACCCTTTATTACAATAGCTCTTTAGGTTTATTCTGAGTTGTGTTAATACAGTTCAAAGGATTTACACCACAGCACAAGCAACCACCGGCAAACGGGATGCAAGAAGGATTTGAGCAAAGCATCCCCCCCACCTTTAACCAAGCACTACGTGAGTACATCTTGGACTCTTGGATTTAGTGAAATGTGTACCACGTTCGAGTAAAGCTGAGGAACAGGACTAGCCTGGCGCCGCCCACCTACCTACTTCCGCTCAATTTTCATTTCACTTCAGAACTAGGTCTGGGTCTGCTTAATGTAAATGTGTTCCATGTCGACCCGATTTCTGGCGGTCCAATCAGCGAACAGAGGGAGTGGCTGAGAACGATGACGTCTAGGTCGCGCGCCCGTTTCAGTTGTAGTCAGAGATGAGTAGTCAGTCAGTCAATGACAAGACCCAGCGTCGACAGTTGACCACAAACATATCTCTGTCCTTGCTGTTGAATATTCATTTAGAATGTACAACTGTTCCTTGAACTCTTACATCAGATAAACAAAACCTGCAGCTATCGTTCAGAGACATTTTTACGCTTCATCTTGTTTTGTTTGTGTAAAGCCTGTGCGTGCAGGAAGCTTGTTTTGCGGCAGGTCCCGTCGCATGACATACGATACGTCACGACCAAACGCGATGCGATTAGTTATGGCAGATCCAGAGTGGCACTGGGCAGATCCAATCATTTTAAAACTTCTACAGACATCCGCCTCCAAGTGAGTGAACGTTTGTCAATTGAGCAGTTCCAGACCTTCTGTACAAATGAAATGAAGTACGATGGTCTGGTAGGACCAGGCTAGAACAGGACGGTGCATTGGTACCTCTGTGAGCTGGTAGCACTGCTCTGCCGTGCACTCTGCCTTGCTGGTTGGGTTGCTCAGGGCAAAGATGATTGGCCGCTCGTTGAAGGTGGCCATGGCTTTGATGATGCTCTCGGTAAAAGCTCCAGCGATGGCAGCAACTCCTGCGAAAGGTTTGAAACCCAATTCATCTCAGGCTTATTGGGATTGCACTTAAATTGTATTTTTAAGCTGGAACTTTGATTATCTATATATACACTCATGCCATGGATGTGAAGTGATGTTTTGAGTTAATCAATGCTAGAGGGGAAAGGTCATTGCTTTTTGTTGTTACCAATACCTTTACAACATGTCCAGCAGTTGGGTAACCATTTGGGAAGTCGATTTCTTTTGAATTGATACCAATTTGGAGTAAGTCACCATAGATGACATCAGAAGTGCTACTGATGTGGATTAATAACACTGATGTGAATTAATAACACTCATGTGTGCGATGTGAATCTGCTCATTTCCATTCAAAGGGATGGACCAGTGGCTGATGGATAAAACATGGGACCGGGCTCACCAATGATGGTGGTAGGTTTGATCGTGTGCACCACCTCTTCCAGGGTCTTGATATGAGGATGATCCTGGGCAAACTCCTCCTTCTCGTGGTTCAGATTGCCTCTGCCCTGCAACGAGTCAACCGGCTTCAGAAACACACATTTGACTGGAGATCGTTTCAACAGGCTTTTTAGAAAGGATGGCATTACCTTCACGATGAGACCTTTGGAATCAACCATCCAGATCCTCTTGGCGGCCTCTGCTCTCGGCACACCCTCTTTGGCCATGGCCATCAGCAGCAGGTTGGCGATGCCCAGAGCAGCCTGGAAAAGAGAAGAACCGCTATTAATTGATTTCTCAATGCTTAAGGCAGGGCTGATAGGAAGTGAAATTATCTGTGCCTGATATTATCATACATTCGAAGACACCATAGAGAATTGCCTTTCTTGACAACAATAAAAGGAGCCGAACTCGCACACCATGTAGCCGATGCAACAATACGTTTTTATTGCATAAAAGTCTAAAGCGCTACCCAAAGTGTTGTGCAAAACGTTTCCAGTCCCAGACCATCCACAGTGCAAACATACAAAGGTTCTTCGTTATATAGACTACGCCTAGTTGGTGACAGACAGACCAATCAAAAGATCAGGTATGCCACCAACCATTGCGTGTTGTCTTGACATTTTAAAAAGGCACCGCTCCCCTTTTTCCACTTTCCTTGCCAACATACCTGGCCGAGCTCCTCCCTGACTTCAGGCACCACGCCTGTACTCTATCAGGCCTTTCACACCGCCGCAAAATCGGCTAGTTCGGAGCTAGAGCCATTGTTTTGGTTGCACAACGCCAGAGAACCGGCTCCGGCCTGTAAAAGCCGGTTAAACTCCAACCCCAGGATTGAGCTGGACTAGAACTGCCTTTACGCCAGGGGCAGGGGGCGGGGTTATCCTTACCTTCATAAACAGGAAGACCAACGAAGGCGCGATGGTTGCTGGGAAAGCGGAGACGTATGCCGACGTTTGCAGTGACGTCATGACGTTGCTCACGCCGGCTCCATGGCTGGCTCTGGCCGGTGTGAAACCAACTGGTTCATAACTGGGATAAGGCTGGAACCAGTTTTGAACTGGCCCTAGCACCATTCCGGAACTGGCTCTTGGTTCTTTTTGGTGTGAAAGGCCTATATCAGGCCTGTTAAGGGGAACCATCAGACTCAGCTATTTTCTGATGCAAGACGGTACTGCTTTATCAGCATTTTTGGAGAAAGAAAAAAAAACATCCTTCTACATCAGCTCCATTCTCCACAAAACATTTGTGAAGAGGTTGGAACATTGGCTCGATTTTTTTCCAAACCGAACAATGGAGAACGCAAATCCAAGACCAATGAAATCATTGGTCCTTTCCGCTATTGTTTGAAACAGTAATCTTATATTACAAGATAACAAGTGTGATGGCCCCGATAAGAAACTCAAATGAACAGATTTCCGTGATGTGGGAATACAGGAATACAATTGCACTAGTAGAGTAATTCATACTTTACCTCTCCTGCTCCTTGGAAGACAAATTTGTGGTCTGAAAGCTTGTTTTTGGTGATTTTCAAAGCAGCCAAGACCCCAGCTACAGCTACTGATGCAGTGCCTTAAAAGTAGAAATAAAAATAAAAATGAATGTGCGGAAAATGTAAACTCTAATGAATCATCAATCAAATAATAAGTTGATAACTTGAGCTTTGTTATCCGTTTTCTCAGAAAGATGAATCACAGGCTTCCAGAAACCGCTGGATACTGTGGATGTTACCTTGGATATCATCATTAAAAGTGCAGTAATGGTTCCGGTATTTGTTCAGGATGCGGAAAGCGTTGCTGTTTGCAAAGTCCTCAAACTGAATGAGGCAGTGCATGCCGTACCTGCCGGAAGACAGGGTGTCAGTAAACAGGACAACACCAAGACCAAATATTAGTCCACTCAAGCTCCTTCACTCACTTGTCCGTCACGGCCTGCATGAACTCATCGACGAGGTCATCGTATTCTTTGCCTCTAATCCTCTTGTGCTTCAGTCCGATGTACAAGGGGTCGTCAAGTAGTGCCTGATTAAATAAAATACAAAAAAATTGATGTAATTCGCATGATATTCCCCAACTTGGCAGCTACCCTAACCTCACCTAACCAGCCTGCCCTTCAAATCTCTCCAAATCCGTAGAATCACTTTTTAATGATTACTTGGAGTCAGTGGCGAAAATATCGACGGTGCAACAGGTGCAGCTGCACCGGGGCCCAGACGCCGCCCGGGGCCCAGACGCCGCCAGGGGCCCAAAAAAAAGGAGCTGTCCAGCTCGGCACAGGCGACCCAGGGCGACACATGTGTCGGGGGCGCCCTCTGGTGGCGCCCTTAATTAATTAACGGCCAGCGCCGGCCCTGATGGTGACAATAGCAGTACTCTAGAGTGGCTGTGCGTGCGTGTCCATGCGTGTGTGTACGTGCGCTTGTGATTAACACACACACACACACACACACACACACACACACACACACACACACACACACACACACACACACACACACACACACACACACACACACACACACACACACACACACACACACCTGATGGACGATTAAGACTATAAAAAGGTCACCATACCTTTAACGAACATAAACATGATTTTCCATGGGGACATATGAACATGTACTCTACTGATGTCATTGTCTCATTGAAGACGTTGTCATTATTAGATAAGGAGGAGCAGGGAGCCATAGCCTGAGGATGATCATGATCATACCAAATTTCAAATACTTCCCTCTGAAGTTCCTTATATCAGAGCCATTTTTGGAAACTGTGACAGTGTTGTTTTTCGGTTGCCCGCTACGGTGACACAGACTCCGCCTGCTTATTTTATAAGTCCCCCCCTTAAGATGCCGAATGGCTTAGTTGGCTGGTGCCAAAAAAGACCTGAATCACAGAAATTTGAAATTTGGGCAGGGATCCAGGGTCTTAAACCAGGCACGGGAGCGGGGACCCACGGAGCCACGGTACCTGGTTGTCAGTGCCAACATCCAGGAGTACAGGCAGACACTGCTGGGGTTCGACCCCCCCGCAGGCCGTGTACAGGGCCAGCTTCCCCACGGGGATGCCCATGCCGTAGCTGCCCAGGTCGCCCAGACCGAGGATGCGCTCGCCGTCCGTCACCACAACGGCCTGGAGACGGAGAGAGGAACAACATGAGGAGCATGCACACACACACACCACCAAAAAGCAGAACGAACGGGGGCACTCTGATGTATATCTGAATGTTAAATGCATAATCTGAGAGTCAGTGTCTGAGTATGGAAGTGTGTGTATTCATGCAAATATAAACAAGTATATATGTTTTCTCAATTTACTACAATTTTATTTTTCTTACAAAAATACAAACAATAGAAACGGAGAGTTGGAAATCATGAGTTGTAATGGTAATTGATGTCTGATTCATGAACGATTCGTAAATAATCTTTAGGGATCTGGTACGTACAATTCGTAATTCGTTCATTAGTTCTTTGATTTAGATACGACAAAGATCCAAATTTCACAACACTAGAAATTATACTGTATCAACTCAGATATTTAAATCAGACTTATTTGAATAATGACTTTGTGGAACTGGCCACAGCGGCCAGTTCCACAAAGTCATTAAAAATAAAATAAAAGTGATTTACAAAGGTCAGTGACTGACCTTTGTAAATCACTTTTATTCTTCAATCACAGCCAGAGGAAATGCCTAACTACTAGGGATTGGCAAAACGATTATTTTTTTGTTCCGGGAGTTCCGTTCACTATCACGATTCGTTAGTTTGATTTCGTTTGTTTGATTCGTTTGTTGAGTCAGATGGTCTGTTACTTCATTTGGCAGGGAATCGGAAAAGATGGAATAAGTATTAAGCATATATATATATAAAGCACATACGTGCCTTTTTTTCATAAATATCCTTAATACATAATGGGGTGCAGTTAGAATTAAATGGCGTCTTCCAAGTAGCGCTAATAAGCAGTGAATCACCATTGCGCGAATTCCCTACTAGACCAAACGAGACTCGTAATGGTAGGTAAAAACAATACTTTATTAAAGCATGCAATTGTGATGTAGAACAAAATAAAAATAATACAAATTGTTGAATGATATTGCAGCCTACAGCGATCGTTAGTTAACTTGTGTGGTGGTGCCTCATCATTTGCTTACCCACGTGCCATGGCAACGTGATTGCTACCTGCTGTAGTACTCTCATTGGCTGAATCGTTGAACGTTTTAGACTCAATCAATATAAGGTTGCGGGCAGACGAATCTCTGTTCGATTGTATATTTTATTGACGTGACCATATTTTTGTTACATGGTTTTGGGAATCAGTTCTCGTCGTTCACCTTCGGGATTCGTTCGTTCTGACCGAATCGTTTGCGACCGACCCATCCCTTATAACTACAGTGCATCAGCCTTGTGGACTGATGAACTAGAGTTACTAGAGCGTAACAGAAGAGCGGTTCACAAGAGCAGAGTGGTGTGCGTCTGGGAACGTGGAAGTGCGTCACAGTGTGGGTACCTTGATGTTTTCTTCAGGCCATGAGTTGAGTACGCTGGCAATGTGGCCTTTGTCGTGTATTGTGATAAAAAGCCCTCTGTCAAAAAATACATTAAAAAGAATTGAAAACCCTACAAATAAATACGATTTGAGAATAAGAATTAAATACACAATGAAATAAGAAATTGTTGTTTGGGAGGCCCTTAGCAATGTTCCCAAGTTTTGAATTTCCTTCTCGCCAAGTTTAACAAAACATTTGAACGCTTAAATACAAGGCCATAATGATGCCCGATAAACGGTGAACGATTAGATCATATAAAGGATGCTTATTAGTACTTGTACTAGAACATATATGTACATGTTCATGAGTAAATATGGGTGTCCTACCTTGGCCTTCTGAATGCCAGGCCATACTGTTGACAGGCCAGCCCCACCGTGGGAGTGTAAACAATGGGCATAAACTCCTCAATATCTGAGGTCAACAAACGATAAAACAGCTTCTCATTCCTGTCCTGGAGAGTCATCAGCAGAATGTACCTGGGTAGGAAAAAAATATACGATAATGAAAAATATACCAAGGATACAAATAAATAACATCAGGGATTTGGGGAACTGAAATTAAGGTAGGTAATGTTCTTCATAACTAAAAGGTATTTCATGTTGTGGCATCCCGGGTCCGGCGCAGTGAAACTGGAGGCCCAGGGGGCAGGTGGTAGAGGCGTTGTATCACCCATATACACCAGATGGCGCCAGTGAGCGCATTGGTGCCAGCGCAAATCAGCGGGAATCAAAGCACCTGTAGAGAAGCATGGCCCAAGTAGCCTGCTTCTAGACTCATTCAATCAGGGCTCTCCCGGTTTTCGCGTTGAGAGACTGATCCACGAGGGGGAGAGACAGACGAATACCCAGAGGGTTATTCCTGCCCGAAGGAAACGTGGAGATATTCTTCCCAGTTTTTTTTTAATAAGATACTTAAGTTGAATAAACAAGCAGAATAATGTGCTGATTGGGAGGAGGTGGTTCACTCACCAAGCCGTGTTGCCAAAATGTAGGAAACTTGTATCGCGTGTGTGCTGTGGTCGTTGCCTAGCTACCGGGATGCCAGTGGTATGCCTCATGCTCCGTCTGTTTACACTGCAGGCCGGCTCACACTGTACAACTTTGAGAGCTGATTTCTCTTCCCCTCCCCCCTCTGAAAATATTTGAGCATTTCTGAGACATGGTCTAACTCAATTGAAGAGAGTATCAGATTACATTATTTAAAGAAGAAATGAAAACAAAACCAACATTGTCATGTCAGCAGTTTCCTTTCTGGATTAACTTGAAGGGAAACAATTATGCAAAAAACAACACAATGCAATTGTTTTCCTCAATCCTCAATATGATTCATAAGTTGATCGAAATGGTCAACCCTCTCACGAGAAGTACAAAAAGAAAGAAGAAAAGTGGCGGGCGGTGTATTCCGTTTACTCTTTCGGATGCTGACGACGGGGGTGTATGACGCATGGGTGCTGCTCACTTGTCCAGGGGGTTGCTTCGCGTTTCATAGCTCTTCATCACACGCAGCACCTGGACATCCTGGGAGAGGAAGCAGGGAGGCAGCAGGCCGTGGATCCCCAGCTGGAGGCGCTCCTCCAGGCTGAAGCCCATCCCCTGCAGGCCAGAGGTAGAGGAGGAGGAGAAGGAGGAGGAGGAAGAAGGAGGAGGAGGAGGAGGTAGAGGAGGAGGAGGAGGAGGAGCAGGTAGAGGAGGAGGAGGAGGAGGAGGAGGAGGAGGAGGTAGAGGAGGTAGAGGAAGAGGAGGAGGAGGAGGAGGAGGTAGAGGAGGAGGAGGTAGAAGGAGGAGGAGGAGGAGGAGGTAGAGGAGGAGGTAGAGGAGGAAGAGGAGGAGGAGGTAGAGGAGGAGGAGGAGGAGGAGGAGGAGGAGGAGGAGGAAGAGGAGGAGGAAGAGGAGGAAGAGGTAGAAGAGGAGGAAGAGGAAGAGGAAGAAGAGGAAGAGGAAGAAGAGGAGGAAGTAGAGGAGGAAGAGGAGGAAGAAGAGGAGGAGGTAGAGGAGGAGGAGGATGCTGGTAAGCAAGAATAGAGCCTCTGGAAAACCCCATCATCAAGGCAACACTTAAATAAACTACAAACACAAAAAGGGAAGCCACAGCGCGGATGACGACTCATGAGTGAGTCACGGGGGCTCCAGCTACCGCGCCCAAACAACATCCACTCGCCTTTTACTTTCCTCGTTTCCTCATCCCTGCACCGCGCTATACACCCCTCAGCTGACAAATAATTATCTTATTGATTGTATTTGGGAACCTTGGTATACAACCATTCATTTGAGCTAGTGGCAACTGCGTCCGGGGCATAAAGAGCAGCTGCGGAACACGGCTGGACCTCCTCTGCTCTCTGGTGGAAGGCAGGGCTGCTACACTTGCGTCCATTGGAACGCCACCAACAGGGTGACCTGGAAGTGTGTGTGTGTGTGTGTGTGTGTGTGTGTGTGTGTGTGTGTGTGTGTGTGTGTGTGTGTGTGTGTGTGTGTGTGTGTGTGTGTGTGTGGTGGAAGCTATTTGTAGCTATTAATTCCATCCAATAGTAGCGTGGTCTACAGTGCCACCCCAGAGCTCGTCCCGTGCCTTCCTCTCAGCTATCTCACTCCACTTCCTATTTCCTGTCAGTGAGCACACTAGCAAACACTGACCTGCAGTACAGCCGCTAACAAACACTGACCTGCACTACAGCACCTAGCAAACACTGACCTGCACTAACTACAACAGCTAGCAAACACTGACCTACACTATAGCAGCTAGCAAACACTGACCAGCACTACAACAGCTAGACAAAACTACCCTGAACAGAACGACAGCACAAGTAATAAAGTCACAATGGGTTTGCATCTAGGTCAAATACATTTATCAGATCCAACTTGTACCCACCAGCAACTACCAAGTTAGCCGTAGTTTCAGTAAGAACGGGTAGGAATTTACCAATCACGCAATTCCAGTTTGAATTCTAGGCCCTTGGCTGCCCTTCAGTGGACAGCAGTCAGAACCAGTGGCCATTTATGGAAGACAATTAACCAAAAGGGAAACCAATGTCCTCGCTGATATGGTTGCATCATGATGCAAGAAACAAACACAGCACAGGCATGTCTATGATGAGCTGATGAGTTGTCTGAGTGTGAGTTTCTGGTTTCCGTTAATCCTATATTGGACTGAGTAAATAACCTGTGCTGTGCTTTGTAAGAAAGTAATTGTTGTAGGGAGGGCAAAAGGGGGCCTATCTCAGAATATCCAATACTTTTTTATTTTGTGCAATATGTAACAAAATACGTTTACATATTTGGTGTCTGTGTTTAACAAGTCTACTGTATTGTATGACTAAACTAACTTCCACTTAATCAAAACATCCCATGTGTTTTCCATTAAACATCTTACCTTGTTCAGGTGCGGGTTTCTGGTAATGTCATAGCCTCGTTTCTTGGTGCTCACGCTCCCTTTGCGGCTCGTCCCGCTGTGACAAGCCCTGGTGGCGGCTGCAGGGCAGGTGTTGTCCGCGGGGCTGGTTACACCAGAGGCCCCATAGACCCTGAGCGCGCCATTTGAAGTGCGTCTGCATAGCGACAATAGAGTTTTTCCAGGAAGAGAGTTCATCCTGCCTGCCTGCAGAGAAAAAAGCGGGGAGAGGGACAACAAATACTCGCGTCAGGCGTTGAAGAGGAGAAACGTGAAGGTAATTTGACCTAGAGAAGATGAATATACATCAATCATCATTCCACGAGTAACTCATGTTTCGCCACCATCCAATGTTAGGTGAGTAAACAACTCGCGTCTAGCGTTAGGTTTGGTCTGTCTTGCACACCTCTATAGCGCAATAAACAATTACTGAAATCATTGCAGTCATTTATGCAAAAACAATATTACACTATAGTATATTTAAAAGATTAATTGAAGGCACAATGTCACTAATTCGTGCTAGTGAGAAGCTAACGGCAGCTATGATGACAGGTCTTCTTCATGAAGCAAACTGCGTAGCTTTTGGCTATCTCTTGTTGCTATTCCTCAACATGCCTTACCTCCTTAAAACCACTTGAATATGAAGTCCGGTTCCGAGTTGTTAATGTTTGAGCTGCCGTGGGACCCTCCTTCCTCTTGAATTATACCTCGATCAGTAGACCGAAGAATGGATTAAAAAAATTATCCAGGCTTCTTTGACATTGACACTTGAAGCCTGTCTCCGCCCCCCAGTCCCGTGCAGTAGGCACCGCCTTTCTTATCAAACACCAATCGGGTGAGTGGAAATAAAAGCACGGTGGATGGGGCTCAGGTTCATTTGGGGAGACGGCAAACTGCTTTGCACAAGCGGTGTTATTATCCTTACATCCATGATCCTTACCTACCGCTGCTCCGTTTTTCATTCGTCACCGTCAGAGCGGCGGTCCATTCAAAGCCTTCTGTAATGTTTAAAGCATAGGATTTACAAACTAATCTCAACCCATTATGCTTAATAGTTTGGATGGGGCCCTCTTTCGGTCAAATATTGAAACTGCTTATTAAAATGAAATCATGAAAGTCAAAGCGTTTATATTGGTTGTCAACACAAATTTATTAAAAATGATGATATTTATTGAACATGCATAAAAGTTACATTTACAATAACAAGTATTCAGACAAAAAATATTTAAGTACCTGTGTTTGGAGTTACAATCAAAAAAATGTCAGACCAATACGCCTGAAGAGGATTAAAGGATAATATAGAAATCATGACAGTGTGCAGTTATGAAGTACTCACATTTGGTCACTAAAGCTATTTTAGAAATGACAATGACAATATGCTGGAGACAACGATTACTTCAGATAAAAAGCACCAATTTGTGCCTTCATTAAAAAATACCAAAAGCAGATCATACAAATTTAACATTAAAGCCAACAAAGCTATGTACAAATACAATTTTACATTAATGCAACCACATTATACATGTCGTTAACAGTTCTAACATCACTGACTGGCATTGGAAGTTGGAACCACTTTACAGGTGTCATGAGTATTGACAGCTTATACAAAAACAGAAATTAAAAAAAACTTCATAATGAACGCAGTAAAAAAAAAATTACAATAACATTTACAGAAAGAATTTTTCCCAACAAACAAAAACTTCAATGTACCTGCAGTCTGTCTTCAATGTCATCTTTTTTTTCAAAACAAAGATAAGCTTCAGATCACTACGCTGATGCCACTACGTGAGCTTCTATCCTATAAGAAAAAGTGGGAAAGGGGAAGAAAAAGTCAATACAAGGGAAGCAGAGGAACCAGAAACCATCCAAACAGAAATGGGCAGAAGGAAATGCCAAGGAGAGAGAGAGAGAGAGAGAGAGAGAGAGAGAGAGAGAGAGAGAGAGAGAGAGAGAGAGAGAGAGAGAGAGAGAGAGAGAGAGAGAGAGAGAGAGAGAGAGAGAGAGAGAGAGAGAGAGAGAGAGAGAGAGAGAGAGAGAGAGAGAGACATGTTAGTAATCGCTAGAAGACCTTACGGAGAAGCGGTCGTAGTGCTTCCGGCCGCTGTTCTGTCCCGGCTGGCTCTCGATGGAGGAGTAGCTCGGGGGCTTCTCTGGCCACAGCTTCCCTTTGCCCACCCGTCCGCGGAGGTCCTCGTCCGAGCTCCAGGACCCCCTGCGACTCGGCGGCGAGTAGCTCCGCTCCCTACGCGGCACCGCGTGGCGCATTTCCTCCATCAGATCATCACGACTGCGGGTTCTTGGCCTGGACGCTCTGCTCCTCCCTCCTCCTCCTCCTCCTCCTCCTCCTCCTCCTCCCCCTCCCCCTCCGGCTGTGGCTGCTGCTCTCCTCCCGGCCGAACCTCCTCGGTCATCCCTCACCCCTCCACGAGCACCTCCTCCTCCTCCTCTCGCCCCTCCTCCCCCCCCTCCTCCTCGACTGCTCTCCCAGTCCGAGTCGTCGCTGTAGCCCCTCAGGATCCCCCTGCGTGGGGGCGAGGGCTCCCTGTACACACCATGGCCGTCCCGGCGGGGGCGACTCCCTCCTGCGTGGATGCCGCCGCCGCCGCCGCCTCCCGCGCGCTGTGAGCTCCCGCTGGACTGGCTAGAGACCCGGTGGCCTCCCCTGACCTCCTCCCCGGCCCCGGGCCCCCGGCGGCTGGGCGGGTGCTGGAAAATGGGCGGCAGGGTGATCACCCTTCTCTCCACCCCTCTGACGCCCATCTCGTCCAGGGCGGACAGCATGCTGGGGGGACCCGACGAGAAGGGCACCGCGTGGGGAGGAGGATTGGTCGGCTGCCGGCGGGGTCCGGCCTGGGGCAGGTGCTGCATGGGCTGCGGAGCCACCATCACGGGGACGTCCATGCCCCTCACCTGGTGCTCCAGGAAGTCCAACATCTGGTTGGGGTCCTGGTGGCCGCCGTGCATGCCGTCGCTGCCGTGGTAACCGTGGTGCTCTGGAGGAGGGGGCTGCTGGAAGAGGGGCATCGGCTGCATCCCGATCGGGGCCATGGCGAAATTCTGCTTGGTCGGATATTCTGAAAACGAGTCTGGAGTGCCACAATTTGAAAAGTGAAACCACTGCAAATGATACAAAAACAAAAAAGCAAAACACCACACTGTGCCCTCATGAATAGAAAGAATACCTACTTGAGTACAGCACGGGCTGGCCATGGGAGGAGACGTTGGAGCTGACGGGGGCGTACATGGGCTGTCCGTGCATCCATGGAGCCATGCCCTTCTGGACATCACGGATCATCCTATGCTGCATCACCGCTGGGAGGGGGGGTCAAGAGGAGAGCCAGTTAAGGGTTTGTAAGCGGTCCACACTTGATAAGGGAGTTCGGATTAAGCAAGCAGACGGGAGTCGGCGCTTTTCAACATGTATTTGGGAAATTTTGTTTAGAAATGATTAAAGCCATTGCCGTTTTTGATTGACGTTTTTACATCAAACCGGCTGAGAAGGTGACTGGACGCTCTCCCACAGTCAGTTCCTAGTGTGAACCGAATTTGTATTACTTTGCTCCGAGCGCACCATGGATGTGGAGAAGCCGAGCTGTCCCCTACGCCCAAGGTAGCGCCACTCCGCCACCACTAGGTGGGGCTACAGTGCTTAATCTCAAGTCCATAAGAATTATTTTGGAATTAATGACCCTGAAAGGCATGAGAACATGGGTCTGAGGAACAGAAAGAGGAGCGGCCTGCCTCACCTTTCTCTGGGCAGCAGCAGGTGCGCGGGCAGCAGGGACAGCGGATGTAGCAGCAGCACTTCTGCGGGCAGCACTGGCAGCAGCAGACGCCCAGTAACAGGATGAGCAGGAGAGCCCCCAGGATGATGAACAGGACCGTCAGCCAGTCTGTGGGGAGCAGCGAGGTCAGGGGTCACGGAGAACCTCAACAGGGAAATGGGAGTGGCTCTGGGAACGGGACTCAAATGTTCACCCAGCAGCCCTTTGCTCTAAAGCCAAAAGCACAGGGCCGAGCCTGGCCAGACGCAAAACTGTGTTTTTTAGACTATTGGCATTGAAAGTAGTAACTTTAACTTGATATTGTCGTTGCCATCTAATCTACATCAATGTAAGTGTTATTGATTTAAAAAGAACATCAACACAATTAACTACACATTTAAGAGAGCTCCATGGTGACTAGGGCTATTTTAAGAACATGCCCTGCGGGCGGCTCCACGAGGTCCCGGCGGGCGACCTGGTGCCCGCCGGGACCATGTTGGCTACACCAGTGGCCTGTACTACGAACCTCGATTAGTGGGTTAGCGAGGTATGTTGCGCTCAAAGCCTGGGTGAGCTGGGACACGAAAGTCAATCTCTTTTTAGCGGCGCTGTATCACCATGGTGACTTATCTTCTCAACCAAACCTGGTCGGGAGCAGGTTTTCAGTCTATCGGGTTAGATCGGAGTGCGCAGCTTCCTAGCCTCCCCTTTGACAATGGCGTCACCTTTACTGGGTGCTCCCGTGGACCTCGGAGCCTGTATCGTACAGGGGTCTCTCAGACAAAGGCTCTTTCGGGACCGATCCCATGGCATTGCCTGAGAATATTCTTTATGAGAGATACAGGTTCTCATCAGCGGGTATTCGCTATTTGATCGTCCTTGTTTGACCTTGTTATGTTATCTATTTGTGCTTACTTCGAACTTCGGGTCTTACTAATCCACTACGCCACCGCCGCTACCTCTCAGTGGTTGAAAACATATGCGATACTTTTCTTACATAGGGTGTATTTAAAGTGAATTTCCTAAACTATAGAATAAGGCAGGTTGGACGTTGCTTGTGCATTTTGAAATCATCATCATTCTTTTGGGATTAATGGCGAACAATTCTGCATTTGGCATAGTTATTTTATAGACAATACGCAGAATCTTTTCACTTATACACATGTATATAGACTGCTTGATCTATCCAGTTTGTAAAGGTGAGAAAAATGACATGATAAACGCCCCTTTCACGTGAACGCGCGTTGAACCTAAAGTGGAAAACCTGGCTTGACTAATCGAATCCTAAGTGAGCTTCGTAGAACCATTTAACTCTGATCGCGAGTTGCGTCTCTGTCGATCCAGGCTTTCCCAAGAAAGCCTGGGTATGTTCAGCGAGATTCGTAGTACAGGGCACTGGTTTGACACTAATAACTGTTTTTGCCATTCTTCCAAATCTTTTTTTTCTACAAACAAAGCAATCCCTTTTGCCAGAACAATGCATTATGGATCGATATGTCATTTCTTCAATACAAAAACATGTGTATGCTAACACTCATGTATACTAATACAGTGGTGCCAATACATACAGTAGGCCCGGTAACCGGTCCTACTGTACTTACGGTAGACGATGAGTTTGATTTCCCGATCAGAGTCCCCGACAGTGTCGCCAGGCGCGTCAATAGTGCAGAAGTACATGCCGTTATCCCACCACATGACCTCGGTAATGGCCAGGTCTGCCTCTGCAAAGGGATAGCAACTTATTTAAATGGACTATGTGAAGAAAGAATCTGATATTCCTACTCATTACGAGCTCCTTTTGCCGGGTGATGAACTGCAGCCTGCATGAGCTCCATGGGTTGAGACAATAACAAATCAGAAACTTAAGCTAGTGACAATCCTAAATAAATGTTGTGGTCGCATTTTCTCTGGTTAAATTACAACAATTTTATAGGCAATTAATGCAGGTTATGCATGTACAAATCCTACACGCAGTCCCTTTAAGTATACAACTTCCAAAATATAACATACACAAAGCGGCTGTACTTTCACATATAGGCCACATATGTGCATGGTTCATAGATGCATAATTAGTCATCTGGTCAGAGGCTTTTATCCAAAGTGACTTCTACGTGAGGCAAAACAAACAAAGCACATCATCCATGTTGTTGCTATTGTTTTGTATGATTGCTGAGAAGCTGTGGGGAATTAGGCACGATGGTCTTTTTGTTCATACCATCCAATGTCCTACTTTGAAACCTAAACAAATGCCAAGGGATTTCATCACGGATCAGACAGTTTTCCGACGGTCAGTATGTGTGTGACATTTACATTTACATTTACATTTAGGGCATTTAGCAGACGCTTTTATCCAAAGCGACTTACAATAAGTACATTTGTCAAAGAAGTGCATCAATATATTGCTGTCGGTACAGAAAGGATGTTCATAGAACCAAGTGCAAGTACAACAATCGCTAGGCTAACCAATACCCCGTGTTGCAGCAATGATAGCAGCTCCTGCAGTTGCTACACAGTTAAGTACTATAATACAATACAATACAATACTAGACATACTAGACATTGAGGGACTCACTGTTTAGAATGGTAATCTTGCGCTCGCGGTACTCCGCGCCCAGCATGGCCTCATTGGTGCCCCTCTTCTGGACCACCGTGCGCAGCGTGCGCTGCCGGTCCGGGCAGTCGTTGGCTGGGTCCTGCCCAAGGCTAAGAGCCGCCTGGTAGACTATCAATGTGAAGACCACCAGGGGGATGGGGACGTTAGATTAACCAACCGGGGGAAAGAGACAATAATATCCTACAGGAGCCATGTAACAATGTGGTAATGATGTTATGTTTATAACTTTCTCCCAAATTGTGTTTTGTTGCTGTATTCTTTCAGCATTGTGAGACCATCCTGCTGCCGGGAGATTTATTTTGGGAAACACTTTACACTCAATGATACAGTACCATCCAAGTAAGGATTAATATGAGATATCAAAGAAAATGCCATAGTATCAACACTGCTCAAGAAATTTCATTGAAAAAAGTATTCCTCTACATTTAACCAAGCATCTTCAAATTAATGTAAAGGACATTGATGGGAAATGTCACATTGTCGCAAACATCACAGGATTGCAGTGTGATATAAAGAATCAAAAAGGTAAACACCTAGTTCATTAACATTACATAGACTGAGAGGGCTAAACTGATTAGCTGTAGCCTGCATTGTCATTCTAGAACGGGGGGAGGGAAGAGGTCCTGTCTGTGGAAGGCGGGTTATTTACACATTAAAGAAGTGAGGTGTTTGCATTAAGTATCAGACCACTTTGCTCCATAGTTAACGCTATTCAACTGGGGAGAGGAGAGCCCCTAAATTCAGAGAGATCTCATACAAAGGACTGTTGCAATTCATATACAAGAAGACAAAGTAATGGGGATTATATGTGACGTGTAATTAGATTTTCATATTTTCCACAGGTTCAATATGCCGTTTTCTGTTTGGAAAGTTTGGCCAAGCACAAAAGGTGGCAAAAGCCTTACGAACGTGAATCTTTTCAACCCAGTCGTGAGGAATGTGAATTTCTAATCTGCCTTGTGGTGAACAAGTCTCCAGAAACTCCCACCATATTATGTTCCCTCCCGCGGTTCGGTCTTCGTAATGCGTTTTTTTTGTATGGCTTCTTTGCAGCGACACACAAGCACCGGCTCACTCACCCGTAGAGTAGTACTCCAGCACAGGGTCTTTACAGAAAGACTTATACCTCCAGGTAACCAGGACGTCTTGAGCGTTGGCCGAGGTGGAATAGTCACAGCGGAGGATTACCGACCCGAAGAGAAACGTAGTCCTCTCTGTTTCGGTAACGATCACCTGTATGGCGAACAGCTCTGATATAGAGATGAGGCCGGAGAGTGGTAGACGACGTTAGAGATTGTAGACAAATAATACTAATACAACTTACTGAGACTGCAACAGAATATATCTGAATAGGACAACATTATGAATGGGCTGGTATAATGCAAGTGTACATTAACTGCATATGAATATGCCTACGTCAATATTAATAATAGACTAGGCCTATATTGTGTTTAGGAATCCAAAACCCAATATATATTTGAGGAGGCCTATCAGTAAAAGCAAGAGCAAGGCCTGAACTGTAATGCAGCATGCTTGGACTTTTAAAACCTTTAAGTAAGTTATACCAATAAGAATCTAACCCATCTGGTAGCATGGGAGCTTATTTCAAGAAGTGCAAACGCACATATAGTAACTATGTCTTTAAATGTAATTGCTGCTGTCAATCATCTGCAATGTTTACAGCTCTCAGTGGGGTGTTGACAGATCACAACGCTAATCGGAAACAAGTGTACATCGAAAGACAGGGTTTAAAATATAAAATAAAATATAGGCCGATATAAAAAGATATAGGCCTATTCATTCGAAATAGATTTTAGTTTTTTTACATTATCTCGTAAAGTGGCACTGGGCTGTCCTTGCCGTCTTGTTTACACCTGTCGATTATTAACCTGTCCACATTCTTTATTTGTTCAGTTTGTCCATGTGTCTTAGACCTATATCAAACATCGATGAGGTATGGCCGAAATGTTAAATTAGTGTGCACCTTGAAACGTTTTGAAACAGGATTACCTTTGGGCAGGTGAGCCAGAAGAAGTGCCACCAATATCATATTTCCCATCTTGTGCTCCCAATCCTGTCGCGGAAGCGACGGACACTTTCTGTTTTAAAACTCAATATATCGAGAAAATACAAAGCGTCCAGACTTCTGCGTGGCGTAGAAACTTATCGACATTATCTGTAATTGTATACGATCGTTGCGCTAATGTTTTTTGGTCCACGGTCTCCGCTTGTTAAATCGTGAGCAGGCCTAATGGCACGGCGAACAACTTTCTCACAGGGAATAACCAGCGGCACTAGCGTCCCATCCCCCAGCTCCAGGTGACATCACTGACCCCTCCCTCGGAACAACAGGTGGATTTCTCCGTGAATAAAATAGATCAAAATGTACAACGGAAAATAAAGAAAGCTGGTAAAGAGACGATTGCTCACCGCGCCCGAACACCCTTTAGTGTTGGTGACTTAGTTACATGTGGCCTTTTGCAACATGCGTCGCATAGCAGCCTACAAGTGGGTTGGGCTCTGTTGTTTGTATCTCTCCAGGCTCCTATTCAGTTTATTCAAAACACTCCTTCCTGGCTCAAGTACTGTTCTCTGTTGAATGGGTAGCCTACAGCCTACTTAAAAGATCTTTAGGGATAAACTACATCTCATCTGGTTTTCGAGAATTGGCTTAATTTTGACCTTTCTGTTTCTAGGCTTTTTCCCTAATATTGTGAGAAAGTCTGGTGAAAAGTCACTCATACATTTTTGTTTGTACCTATAATCTTTATTATTGACCTGCTATGGTAGGTTTCAGTTAACAATATCATTTGGGAAACGTAATAAAATATGTAATAATTATGTTAATATATAATTGTTTTCCCTTAATTGTTATTGAGGGGTACATGCCATATTGTAAAATTGTACACAGTTGTATAAATTCTGGTTGTCAGAACAGTGAAGTGTTTGTTTTGTTTTGTATATTTCTGATAAGCAACGATAAGAAAACATACTCATTATCCAGAGTAAACACACATTATCAAATTTTATCAGGAATATTGACCACACACATACGTAGACATTTATGAATAGATCAGTTTTTTTTATTTCGAAGGCATTGATTTTTTCCAAGCAAGTATAATACAAAAATGTGCTATGGCACAAACTCCAAGCCCATGGAATAGCCTAGGCCTGTATATTTTCATAATGTAACAAATGGGTTTGGATAGTTTCAGTGCATTTCAATATATATTACCATACAATGATACATATTGGCTACAAAAAGTACTAAAGCACATCAGATATATAGCACAAACAAAAGCACTCAGTCATCCACAGTCATTCACACACTCACTCCTACGTGTTCGTGCACACACACTCACGCACGCACGCGCAAACACACACACACGCATGAACAGAGTAAACCTGAGCTGTGGCAATTTAAGTGAGAAACAAACTGAAATGAAAAAATATTGTAGAAAAATCCGGATCAAAGTGCGGTGAACTCTTTTTGCTGAATGTAACACAACACAAGGAATGTACTGGAATAAAAAAATGCATACGAAAATACATACAAAATTGGCAACAAATTGGATGATTCAGAACAACTGGGCACTGGTACAGAAGGGCACTCACCTTGGCAATGGCATTATTATTGTTTATTCGTCACGCTGCTGATCTAAGAGGACCATAAGAGCAACCTCCGACCTGCAGGAAAGCACCTACATTTTCATTCATATAAATACCTATAGGCAGGTGCTATCAGCATTACTCCTCAGTCAGAACGCATACACCCTTTACTCTGCTGTACTAAACTCTTTCCGCACAATATTGCGGTTCTCATTCATTCCTCATGCATGTCCCTCCATCTCCGTTGATTTCCTTGCCAGAGTCTTTTCAAGTAGCGATGGTCCTTGGTTTCCTTCACCATGGGGCTTTCCATGTTAAGTGAACGGTTGGGTTCTTCATGAGTGCACACAGAAGATGCTTTGACTGCTTGGTGTGAAAGTCTTTAAAGGTGATGGATGGCAATGGGGTGTGAAGCCGGGGGGGGGGGGGGGGGGGAGGAGGACTCACGCTGTTCTGCGTCGTCACACTATCAGATTGTCTCGGCTCAGTGCATGGCTCTGTTTGGGAAGCACACATGGAGAGCCACATGTTAGAGAGACCAGCCCTGAGGAACATGCTGGGTTAGTGGAGTCAGTCTATGCAGGTCATGTTAATACTGATATTTATATGGAGTGCAACACGAGCATGTAGCGTATTGGATATGATATGAATATATGACATGATATGATGCATTAATGTCGCCCATTTGTGTCGGAATGACACTGTAACATGCTTTGTGCTGAAACCTCAGCCCCATGGTTAAAATTGAAAGTTTATTAGTTGCAATGAGTTGAAACAGAAATAGGTTAGGAGAGAAGTCAGAAAGAAGATATGCATATATGTCCACATATATGTAACCATTTCAAAATGATCATTCATCCATTCCAGGGAGCACTCACAACAAACTCAGAATGCCGGTCAACACGTCTAACGTATTCAGAGCTGTGTTTGGATCTTCCATCCACAGAAACCAGAGCCGAGCCAGAGGCCTTCTTTGGTACTACAAGTAACTCACCAGGTTCCGGTTTCTCTCCAGCTCCTCCCGGCCCCCCGGTAAGGCGTGGTGCGGCCCCCTCTGGGGCGCTGGGAGGTAAGAGAACGGCCTCGCGTCTGGGTCGGCTGTCCTGTACCGCTCGGTGCCAGGCGGCTCTACGGTGCGGTACCGCTGGTTGCCGGACGGTTCTGCTGTGCGAAGAACCTCCCGGGTTGGCGGTTCCGCGGCACGATACCGCTCATTACTGGGCGGTTCCACGGCACGATACCGCTCTTTACTGGGCGGTTCCGCGGTGCGATAGCGTTCGTTACTGGGCGGTTCTACGGTGCGATAGCGTTCGTTACTGGGCGGTTCTACGGTGCGATACCGCTCGCTGCTGGGCGGTTCTACGGTGCGATACCGCTCTTTGCTGGCCGGTTCCACATCGCGGTACCGGTCCGAGCTCACCTCGGCTCTGCGGTACCTCTCCCCCTCCAGCTCTGAGTAGGGCGGCAGGGAGTCCTCTTCCTCGGGACGGTTGCTAGACGACCGGCTGTAGTAGCAGTCGCTGCCCTTCCCCCTGGAGCTGCCCTTGGAGGGGGTATCGCTGTCCTCCTCCGGCCTGCCCCCGCCACCCCCGACGCGCCCCGCCCGACCCCTGACCTTGCTGTCCAGGACGCTGCTCAGGAAGCCGTCGTCGTAGCCCCGGTCGTCGCGTGCGCGGCGGTCGGAGGGGCGCGAAGGACGGTCGCTGTCCCACGTGCCCCTCCTCTTCTTCTCCAGCGAAGGGCTGCGCCGGCGCCAGTCTCCGTCGTCGTCGGCGTACTCCTCGCGGCGGAAACGGCGAGGGGGGCTGCCGCCGGGGGAGTCCCGGTCGTAGTCGCGGTCCCGGGGATCCCCTCGGCCGGCCCGTGTGCCGCCGTAGGAGCGGGCAAACTCCTCCAGCTCGTCCAGAGAGCCGGTGCGCCCTCTGCTGCCCAGAGTCTTCCTCTGCAGGTGCTCCGAGCGGGGATTCCACCTGCTTCACACCAAAGTCCACAACACAGCCACGATTACAGAAGAGCTGGTGCAACAATTCATCACATTCCTGTAAGGCTTCCTTGCCCCATATGATAATTAATAATAACTGATTGGCCACACTTCATCACATTCCTCTAAGCTTTCCCCCCTTCCCATATGATAATTAATAATAAATAAGGGATTGGCCTGTTGACCTATTCATCTATGTTTTAAATGTATAAAATCTAAAAAGGGGTATCAACTGGGGGTGTTAATGAGCTCCTAATTTCAGATGGTGGGACACTCGGCTGGAAGATGTCCACGAGGAGCTGACCTTCGGTCCAGCTCGTTGTCCGACTGGTTGCCTCTGAGCCGCCTCCCCCTGCGACCCTGAGTGGGCGGAGCCGCCCGGTGAGCTGATTGGTCGTCAAGGTCCACTATGGACGGGAGCGCCTTCATCTGGACCGTCTGATAGGTGTGCCTGAAATCCACGTTCCCGCCTTCATGGAGCGAGCTCAGCTCTGATAGGCTCCTGGCTGTTCGGACAGGAATTGAATGATGAGGACGTGCGGGAAACGATACGTATATACAGAAACCAGACTGTTTTATATGTGATTCGATTTTTGTTATAATACCATTCACTAACCGTCCCAAAGTACGAAAGGTTAAATCATTAGACATGTGCACTGTAAAACTGGGTCATCCATTGTTTGGAGTGGACATGTAGTGATAGTAGTATAGCCATATCCAGTTACTTCCTGTAACAGGCTTTTAATGTCTAATAAGCCTAGTGACAATATCTTTGTATTATATTACATAGAACAAAGGTACCAATGTAGGATGTAGAGACACATAGTCTATTGTCATTTACAGGGACTGCCATCTTAGCAAAGGCAATCACGTTCACAATTGTTTCAACAAGGACAGAAGCCATCAAAGTTCTACAATAATGAATGTGAAAACGAGATGAGGATGATGTTGAATGTACGCAATCGCTAACAAAAGAAACTTTAGATCAACACAAACGCCCAGCACCAACACAAACACAACACAAACACAACACAAATGCCGTCACACAGACTACATGTGGAGCTGCTCCCTAGTGCTTCGTAGTCTTACGTTGGAGCGTGACCATCTTTGTAGAGGGGAACTTAGCCAGCTCCTTCTCTACGCGATACAGAGCTTCATTGGCCTGGTGCCGATAACCACTTCTCGCTGTGGACATGGACAGGCACATGCATGCACACGGGGCCGTAAAAAAGGCAAGGACACACACACACACGCATACATGCGACATTTAGTCTACAGTACAGACATGCCCACGTTCAGGCAAAACATACGTTAGCAAACATGCACAGATAGACACGTTGAGGTATACATAAAGACTAGGAAAAACACACAGAAAGAAATGGGATGGGGGTTAATGATGGTTACCATGGTGGCCAACGAGACCGTGTGGTCTGCCGTTTGTTCGACAACTGCTCACACCTACCTGCTGCTAGGTTATTTTCAATTGAGGGAAAAGAGGACATCTTGGGCTCTGCATGGGCCGGAGGGGCTAGAGGGACCAGGGTGGGCACCCCAGGGATGTAGTAGGGGTACACTGGTACCTGGGACGGCTGGAGGGTCTGGGGCAGCTGGCCAGTCTTCGCCATCTTGCCTGCCTCATACACTGGGTGAAGGGAACAACGAAAGAGGACAAATATTTGATTTTGGGTTTTTTCTTGCAGCAGATATCAAGTTTTACAATGGAATGAGGAAATGAAGCCGTTGTGTGTGTGTGTGTGTGTGTGTGTGTGTGTGCATATTTGTGCTTATGTGTTGTTGTGTGTTGGTGCATGTGTGTCTATATGAGGCGCTGCCATTTTCGTAAATTGTGTTTGTGTGTAATGGTATTGCATTACTTGCACGTATTACTGCTTTATTAAGCTTTTCCATTTGTTTGGATCTTTAAATATTTATGGATAAATCTTAGTGTTTTCTATCAAAGCCATTGATTCTCAAAAGAGGTAGAATAAAAATCGGTGATATGGCACAAACTGTGTGTGTGCGTGTGCGTGTGCGTGTGTGCGTGACTACCCACAGTGGCGTGGACAGCAGCAGGTCTCCGGACAGCAGCAGCAGCGGAGGTAGCAGCAGCAGGAGTGGGGGCAGCACTGGCACCAGCAGACGCCCAGCAGCAACAGGAAGAGGACACTGCCCAGGGCAACACATCCAACAAACACCCACTCTGGAAACACACACGCACGCACGCACACACGCACAGACACATACGCACGGAGACACACACACCGATACACACACACGCAAAGACAGACACGCGCACAGTTACACACACACAAATACACACGCAGACAGAGGGGCACACACACACACACACACACACACACACACACACACACACACACAGACACACACACACACACACACACACACACACACACACAGACACACACACACACACACACACACACACACACAGACACACACACACACACACACACACACACACAGATAAGACATACATTACACAGATAAGAGGTCTACGTATTTTTCCCTTCAAGTAATCAGATACCATTACTGTAATCTATTGAGGTCTTATTCGAGGAAGTATGACTGAATATTCACAAGAATTTAAAACTGTAATGTGTTCATCATGAAGGCATGCTCATGAATCATGTGACCATGATCAAACATACACCTAAAAAAATATCCTGAAAGCTGCCTTCTCTGCTCAAAGACACAGATAACACAGCATTAAAGATATAAAAAAATATGACAAAAGCAAACCCACAAGCACAGGATTACATTTCACACATTGTGCACACACACACACACACACACACACACACACACACACACACACACACACACACACACACACACACACATAAACATGAATTAAAGCAACGTGTTGGTAATTCTACAAAATCTGTCCATCTGCTCTTATCGCATCTCTCTAGTAGTCTGACTCCTATCCACATTCTTTCTTAGGGTGTGTCCAAAGTAACTAATTTAGTTCATTCATCTCCCTGTTCCATGTAAACACACATTGTCGGAGGAGTTCCTTTAGCCCAATCATTTAGGGAAAGCGTATAAATAGATTTCAACGGAATTCTAATTTTAAATGTGATTAAGCGGTGTAAGAAAAATCCCAATATATTACATATATTCCACCGCTGTGTGGTAATCAGACGAAGGGCACAGGCACAGACAAATTAAGACAAATAAATAAAGCAGTACAGTTTCCATTTGCCACCAAGATTGAGGGTTTGTCAACAAAAGAGGTGTTCGATTGGCCAGAGTTTGTAAAAGAAGACACAATCATTAGTGAAGCCAGTGGGTGCCAGCGTGGGAGAGAGGGAGAGAGGGGGTGAGAAAAAGAGGCAGGAGGGTGAGGGGGCCGTACCTGGCATAATCTCCACATCAAACTCAGGTAGGATATCGTGCTGCTCACCTGTCCTACCTGCAGAGAGAGAAAGAGGGCAGCAGGTGAGAGAAGCAGGAAGCAGGAGCGTGATAGAGCGGCAGGGTGACAGATTTGTCGAAACGGTGTGGCCGATTCATTGCCCATGCAAAAGACAGTAGTCAGTAGGTGATGATAAGAGAGTGTGTACTCTCTTATCTGGGGACCGGAATGCATTGATCCCCTAGATCGGTGTTAGTGGAAAAATCAACATTGAAACATTGTTGATGTGGAAAAAGCTATAATAGACGTATAAATGTTTATCGGTGGATTCTGTGGGAAAAAGCCTATAATTTAACCTTTGCTGTCATTGTATCTAGCTGGGTGTTATGAGTTAACCCACGAAACATGGGACTCACTAATGGAATTACCATATGAATGCAAGCTCACATTAACACTAGCATGTGCATTGACACACATCAATACAAAACCGTGTAAGCCGTGAATGTGGGCAAACGAGAAAGTGGAGTGGGCATCGGGAGAACATTGGAGTGTGGGCACAAAGAGGGTGCCATGGAAACTGGGGCAAGTGCTGCACTGAGGCATTCTGGGAGACTCATTTACGCACGGTGCTCATCAAAATAGAGCCATGCAAGACCTATCATCGGGGACACAATGGGGCTTTAGTGTGCTTTGTGTATGTGTCCAGACAGAGAGAAAGTGTACCCACTTTCACAAGGGTAGTAAACATCCGGAAAAAGGGGAAGAGATTGATAAACCAAAGAAGTTCTGGGCAGAAATAGGAAATGGAGAGTAGTTCCCATTACCAAAGTAGCCCATGTCAAGAAACTCATTTTAGAACATGTCGCACACACACACACACCGCCCACACCCACATACACAGCTGAGTAGACAGGAGCTGTAAGTGCAGGTCTTACGGCGGTAACTACAGGTTTCCCGACCCGTGTCTTCCTCAGTATGTGTTTTAGTCAGGTGTCTTCAGGAAGCTGTTATTAAAGTTAAGCCCGCCCAGCCCGTCTGATACATCTGACTCCAATAAGAGTGTACCAAACGCCCACTGCACAGCAGACAGGGCTCCCGTTCGTGCTGAGTAGGCAGTTGCCATGGTAAGCAAAAGTCCTGCCCTCGCATTACTGACAAAATAGAAACCCCCACCATTTATCTTGACACATTGGCTTGCTGGCACTTCCAACTAAATACCATCAGCCTGAGCAAATCTTGAGATCCCGAGAAAAAAATGAGAACGAGACAGAGAGAGAGAAAGAGAGAGAGAGAATAATAAGGGAAAAGTATGACATATTCTGGAAAAGGGCACCAGAAAGGAGGAATAGGAAGAATAATAAACTTAAGAATGTGGGAAGAGAATGGCTGAAAGTTCAGTTTGTTGATTAGATTTTGAGGTGAAAAACAAGCACTAAAAGAAACACTGAAACAAAACCGTACTAGCTTTTGGACTGGAGTACCACCAATACTAATACTACTAGCACTAATACTACAAACCCTGTCTGTTTTAATATCCTTCAGTTGAACCTTCCCCCGACCCCAAACCAGTCCCTAACTGTCTGTCTCGGTCTCTCTGTTTCTGTCTCTCTATCTCTCTGTTTCTGTCTCTCTATCTCTCTGTCTCTCTCTCTCCTCCCCTCCCTCCCTCCCTCCCTCCCTCACTCCTCTGAGCTGATTGTAATGAGATTAGCAAAGAGAGAAGGAGGAGCTTATAAACCAACGCAATCTTTTACAACAACATTATTTTAAATTAAGAAGAAACCTTCTCACGATGATCACTTTTCTGGAGGAGAGCCAATTTGCTTCTTGTGGCTTATTCGGCATTCAAACACCCAAGTGAATATGTTCTGTATCAGTTGAATGTCTACACCAGTACCCCCTCAAACATAGCTGGCTCTCCCTCCAAAATAAAGTTGCCATGGTAACGGCTTAGGGAGTGACTTGCGTTTCTGACAATAGCTTAGCCACACAGCTTACATGTATGAACGCTTTGGTTACTTTGACTGAATTAAAAAATACTTAAGAAAAGTTGTTACCTGGTGCTAGGTTTGGATATATATATATATACGTATATATATACTTCTCTCTATACTAATCTCATATATATATATATTTGGCTTAGTGGTGTGATTTAACACATTCTACTGTCAGCTCTTTAACCAGATACAGATGATATTGTTTCTAATTTACTTTGGCTGGACCAAAATGAGTCTCCGGCTAAGATAAGATAAGTCATGTTTCTAAAAGATAAGCTAACAAAACAACTGTATCTCATGAATGTGAGCATGAATGAAGACAAAAGCCACCACATAATTTTTTACTCTTGTTAAAAAAATATATATTTGGTGACACTTGACAATATTGAGCAATAAGCATGAATAAACTATTAACTAATAGTTCATAATTAGTTGACTAATGTTCCAGCAAACATTTACTAATGCTGTTCATGTTAACTGGGATAATGGTGTTCATGTTAACTATGGTATCGATTTATACATTATTTAATAGGGTTGGGTCTAACCCGAACCTTAACCCTGAAGCTTATGCTTTTGAGATATAAAAACGCTTATTACTGCAGATTTTAATTAATGGTTAATTAATATCTTTATTGTAAAGTGTTACCTCATATTCTAAACACAATCAATCTAATGATTGCAACCAAATAGGGATCCATGTATCCAGCAGTCTGTTTGAACTGTGAACTTTGGAGACGGCACGGAGCCTGGGCAGGATATCAAAAACTGAGAGGGGCAGAGTGATGCCTTGTTTCCTGTATTGTTACCAATACTAATATGTATTGGCTGTTGTTCATTCAACAGGCTGAACTCATTGAGGCTGTGTAGCTTTTTGTCGTTGAAATCATGAAGAGAACCTAATTTGCCTAGCTTTGAGCTCTGTAGGATTTGATAGTGTTTTCTGCGTTGTTGACCTACCCAGCACTAGTAATTCCACTTGGCCCTCATTCTTGCCCTCCAGGTCGTCTGGGATGACAATTTTGCAGAAGTACACACCACTGTCGCCCCACTGGAGCTCACCGATCCGCAAGTTCGATTCTGGGGGAAAGAAAGAAGATAACCATAAATCATAGAGTCAACTGCTTTGCTATCAGGGAGACACACACACGATACGCATGCACGCACGCACGCTCAAAAACACACACATACACACGTTTGATGCTTTTATGAAAGTGAATGTTTGGCTCCACATAACTGTAATTCACCTAGACCAGAGGCCCTGTTTTCTACTGATATGCCAGCAGGGCTATAAAACATGTGTCTCAATGGGATGGGTGGTCACGGGTCGCAGAAGCCCCAACGTGAATACATCTGAATGAGAGAAAGGAGGCCTGTGATAAGGTGTGCATAGTGACCCCTCTTTTGTGAGATGGGAGACAAAGGCAGGGCTATATTTATGAATCAGGAAACACAAAGCACCGATCCGCTGTAATTCCTGCCAAGTGCTTCACGCAGTGCTGATAGTATACATCAAAAGATACGCACACAATGGTTTTACAAGCTCACATGGAGGAGACATAGGCATTCGTTACCCCTTACTCTCACAAACACCTAAAGGCTTAGTTATGGTTGGACGTAGGGATCGACCGATATGGATTTTTTAGTGCCGATGCCGATACCGATTTTTTTTCATCAGCCTTAGCCGATGACCGATATGGGCTGCCGATTTTCTTAAGCCGATATTTGGAGCCGATACTGCTTTTGCTCCCTCAATTTACATCATAAAAATGACACAATGATGATAACAAATGTTACAAGTCCCAATTTCAAAGGGAACATTTATTGAACTTTAAAAAACAATATTGACAAATAGTAAAATGCCGGGAAAAAAACTATCGGCGAACTCAGCGGCCGCTTATCGGCCGA
>NC_044067.1:8871996-8876996 GCF_902167405.1 Gadus morhua | reverse complement strand
CTTCTGGAAATAATAGGTAACGGTTAACGTTAGACCAATTAAAATAACCACCAATAAAGACGCGCTGGTCTTGTTTAATAGTTTTTTGTTAAAACACAATAAAAAGTAAGCCATCGTCTTTTCCTTGGAGTCGACCGAAGCGCAGACCTGCTGCAGTGATAGCCCCACAAGTGGCCCATCGATTCTCTGCTTCACAAAGATAGAAAAAGCTCAAAGTTTGAGTAAAACTTACCCAATACGCATATCAACACAGCCAAACGACAAAACTTCATTTTACCGTCCGTTTTACAGTGCAGTACAAACAGTCCGCATGATGGGACTTCTTGTTGACGGCTTGGTTACTTGCTCCAGTCTTTGCAACGGCGCAGTACATCAACTGCGACTAACGGGATTGTACCACTATAGCGACGGGTAAGCAGCGCGAATAATAACAAGTGGGTGTCCACAATGTATTTACATTTTATTAAGGCCAGACAACATACTGTCATCAGTTGCGTTTCATTTAATAAATATAGACCTATACCCTTGACGTGTATTTTTTTAAATACTGAACTTTGAACAATGAAGAACACGAGGGGAGTCAACCATGCTATGTTTGTGTGTGTGTGTGTGTGTGTGTGTGTGTGTGTGTGTGTGTGTGTGTGTGTGTGTGTGTGTGTGTGTGTGTGTGTGTGTGTGTGTGTGTTGAAGTTTAACATTTTAAACAAGATACGTCTCATAATATGGAAGTGTTTGTAAATATTTATTGAAATCGATTTATTTGATTTACATAACCAATAACGTACAAATTGGTAATAAGTAAACCCCTTTTACTTAATTGATTAACAATGGCACCGACAGAACAACAACAACAAAAAGGATATCAAAAGCGCACAATATAAACATCACACATTACATTATGGAACTTATAGAGCCTATTTCAACAATTTACTTGTTGCTATGGGCTATTTAAGCACATATAATTCTACTGATTCTGAAGTCATTTTTTTTGTCTAAAATGGCACTTTATGGCAGGTTACTACCTAGTTGTTTAGTCTATGCACAAAACAGTATTGATGATGCCAAAATCTATACAAATATGCTGACATATACAAAGGACATAAAAGCCTAATGATGATTTCCAACAACACAAAAGTATCACAAGCTAAAAAAAGGTTAATGTATGTATGCAAATTACATGCAAACATGTCAAATTCATATAATATTTTATTTGTTTTTGAAAATTTGGCATATGATTAATGGTCATGGGTGTCGTTAATGCTTTTTTAGATTTTAGACATTATAACTAGGCCTACTCTCACCAAGGCGATCGCGACTTCCACCATGCCGATTATATTGTGCATCAAGGTTATCGCGACTGCCATGGCGGCGATCCCGATTATCGTCAAGACGATCGCGACTGCCATAGCGATCTCGTGTATTGTCAAGGTTATCTCGACTTCCCCGGACTTCATCACTTTGGTCGTCAAGCCGATCGCGACTTCCCCGATAGCGATCGCGTTTATCGTCAAGTCTGTCGCGACTTCCCCGAATGTCATCATGTTGATCGTCAAGCCTGTCGCGGCTTCCCCGATAACGATCATGTTGGTCATCAAGGCGGTCGCTACTTCCGCGATAGCGGTTGGGGTGATCATCAAGCCGATCGCGACTTCCACGAATTTCATCCTGATCATCAAGCCGATCGCGACTTCCACGAATTTCATTCCGATCATCAAGCCGATCGCGACTTCCACGAATTTCATCCTGATCATCAAGTCGATCGCGACTACCCCGAGAGAAGTCACGCTTTTCGTCAAGACGTCCACGAATGCCATCACTACCGTTTCCATAGCCATTTTCTGCATCATTATAACTGTGTTGTTCAGCTTCCAACACGCTTGTCCCAGCCCGGTTGTCGTTGTGGTTGCCCAGATCACGAACACTTTTCTCTTCAAAGCGGTCTGACTCTTCAACATATGGCTTAGTCAAGGTGCTTGACTGGTCATCCCAATATTGGTTTCTAACTGAGGGTTGGTCTTGGAACTCCACGTCGCCAGGAGAACTGATGGAGAAAAACAGTCATGGCATGAAACAACAATGTTCTTCAAAATAGTTATAGCTAAAAGCAAAGCACAAAGCGGAAGATTTTGTACAAAATTGTACCCAAAAGAGCAGAGAGTGTAAGGCCCAATCCCATTTATACCCCTTACCCCTTCCCCTTACCCCTCCCCCTTGTTTTGAAGGGGTAAGGGGAAGGGGTAAGGGGAAGGCGTAAGGGGTAGAAATGGGATTGGGCCTAAGTTTACAAAGACAAGTCATCTGGTCAAAGAGGATGCCATAACGGGTAGGCCCCTTTAAATGGAATTCATACATACCCTTCGACAGGCTTGTTCTCTTTATCCTTCTTACAACAGCAACAGTAGATAACAATGGCGAGGACGACGAGACCTGCTACGACCCCTCCAATGATGCCTGCCGTTGCCCCAACTTTCATAGTGGCTAAAGAAAGACATAAACATTAAAGTGGTCATCTCAAAATGCTCCATTTGGACTCTGGTGACACCTTTCGTAATAATCTGTAATTGTTCGCGTAGAGCGGTGTCGCAACTGACATCCGATTCGTAACTAAATACTCATAATACTAATCAATACTAATCAATCAAGTTAATTTTTTAACTCACTGGGTAGCACCGATAGGGTGAGGTTGCAGCTGTCATGACCAACTCGATTGGTTGTGGTACAGACAAAAAACCCGGAATCCTCCTTTGAAATATTAAAGAGGGCCAGGACTCCATCCTCTATAACAAAAACGAAGACAACACAATGTTTTTAAGGGAAGAGTGGGGTATATCACTGTCAACACAACAAAAGCCTTTCGCACCCAATTTCTAACTGAGACTCAAATACTCTTGACATGCAGTAGAATATTGCATTGTATGTGGATAAAAGGCGTACTTTCAGTGGCCCGGAGTGGGTATGGTCTGGGAGCATTTAGGACACTGTAGCTCTTCCATTTATAAGTGGGACTAGGGGAGCCCTCTTCAGACATACAGCTGAGGCTAATGTTGTTCCAGTATTCAGCAGTGCCTTGGATCCCACAGACAGGCCTGGATGGAGCCACTGGAGCCAAACACAATGGAAAACGACAATTAAAAAATCTCCATTCACAACCAAGAATCTCACTGCACAACGACAAATGTCTGAATACAAAATTAATTTATAGTTTAATGACATTCGATTTTTGGATTCCATGGATGTGGCTTAGAGATCTTGAGGATAATTAAATGACGCCGGTTCTGTATTTTTATGTTTTCTCACCTAGAACCAATAGGGTAGTGGTAGCTGCTGTTTTTCCCTCATCGTCGCCTTGGATAGTGACACTGCACTCGAAGTTGCGACTGTCCTGCATTAGAACTTTATCCAGCTGGAGTGTGCTCTGCTTTGAGCCGAGGTCAACCGTCATTTGAGCTCGGCCTTCAAAGTTCGGAGCGATGTCTATCTGATTGTTTGGAAACCAGGTGGCCACTGGCATCTAAGGGACACACACAAACCAGGTATGTTTTACAACTATCCATTCTCCATTCAGAGCCTTTCTGTCCTAGACAAAAGAGCTACAATTGGTTAATGACGTTATACAATGTTTTACTGTTAACGGTTTATTATAAGATGCACAGAACAGAGTCAGACTGGGCACTGACGTTCTTATGACAAGTCATCAGGGTATTATTAATTATTTATGAATTGATGTATGATTTCCCTTTTGGATATTGTATATCTGTTGTCAGGATAAAGCACAACCACTTGAAGTATCCATTCACACCTACATTTAATGAATCCAAATAAAAATGTAGGTGAATAAAAAATGTAGAAAAGGGTTAATAAGTAGCTAACACCAGCTTTGGCCCTTCTACACTTCCCAGCCGTGTCAATGTACAATCAGTTTATAGATCATCAAAATTAACAAAAAAAAACGTACCCATGAATCACTTTCTTTGTCAGGTTGAGCCTCCCATTTCACTAAGAAGACATTTGAGTCTGGCCTGGCTGGTTTGTATGAACATGTCATGGCTATATTCCCTCCTCTCGCCACCTCATACTGACTCTGGGAAATAGAAACGTCCAGGCCACTACAGCAGGACAGGACTAAAAGAAGACCTGCCAAGAGAAATATATAGAAATAAATGATAGAAGAGGCAATGAAATTGGGTCATTTAAAAAAGGCTGAATGCATTTGTAAGAAATCCTGATCACGAGATGGTATAAAGAAAAATAAATTCTACATATAAAGTCTTATAGAATTTGAATAGCACTGTCCCACTGTATCACATATAACACAAAGTGACATTGTTATTATACAATATTAAACTCAAATGCACTCTTTTAATTTTCTCTCTGGTATACAATGAAGAAAACGGCAGGACTCTTCCGGGTAGGTTGAAACAAAAGGTAGGACAATGATTAACCCTGAACGGTTGGAGAAAGGTGTGTCAGTGTATTTTTATAGAAATTAGCAGGAATCGTGGAAAACCTTACCTGTAAAATCAAGTAGTAGTCTTCTCCAACCAAGAAATGTTCCCCTTTCCATTTCTTATGATAGGATAAAGTAGATCCAGTAGGAAAGGTCTTCTTTCGATCATTTAAGGGACAGTCTGAGCAAAAGCCTCTAGGCTAGGAGTGGCGATATGACTTCTTCTGGTTTATGAGTTAATCAGTTATGAACTGTTGACCACATGCCACCCGAAAAGGTCCAATCAGCAAAGTCTTGAAGTCAACCTTTGGTGGTAGTAGCAGGCAGGCAGGGTGGTTAAGTGATATATAACTTGATATAAAGGTGGATCTAATATAGAACAAACATATATAATGTATATTAAAAGTGCCTGTATCTATACACTGTATACATTTCGGGTTATTTGTGTTAACATATTGATAGATTTGTTGATGGAGTGGAAAATGAATTTGATCTATTTATTATCCCTTGTTGTTATACTCGTTCTAACCTGCAGGTTGCAGTGTTTACCAGC
>NC_044067.1:8784496-8869496 GCF_902167405.1 Gadus morhua | reverse complement strand
GGGGTTCAACAGTTGTACCTGTGTAGTTTCCTTTTGGTCTAGGGAGGGGTAGTTAAGCCTACTTTCCGAAGCCCACAATAGCTAGCAGGGCATTCTCATTCACTCTTGTCTAAAGGCAGGACAAGACATGGCTTGCAGACGTTACCACATGCATCCCCCCTCCCAACGCTACAGTTTGAAACCTGGGCTAAAACAACCAGCGTTGAATCAGATATGGATACACTGCTCTTGGCTGTATTTACTCAATTACCGCAACTACTCTGTGCTTTATACAGTTTGTCTTAATGTTTGCGGTCACATACTTTGTATTTGTTTTCCTATTATTTGTCCATACCTTATTCATTACTTTCTCAAGGCACTGAAAAGATGGCAATCCTTGGTTCATCTGTAACCATTTGTGTACATGATTTATTGGGTAAATCTATGTTGCATAAATGCAACCTCCTTAATGGAAATAGGGCAGCTTTTTTTCCAACAGTAGATAAATGCTCCCCCCCCCCCCCCCCCCCCTGGTTAGACGAGCACTGCCATAAATGTGCAAATGTCCAAAAACGTTATGTTTACAGTAAGGACATTTTCCCTCACACATTAGGATAAATTCTTAAATGTTGTAACTCTTCTAGTTTCTTTTTTTCAAAGACTAATTGTGTCATCCTCCGACTTTACTCTTTTCTCATTTAATCAGTTTTACAGTTCCACCCTTATTCCATCCGTGGAGTTCCATTATGAATATTCATTAATGTAAACAGAGTTGTCATGAATAATGCATCATTCCCTCTAATAGATTCAGGTCTTGGCATCTGAAAGTATTGAGAAGCACTACATGAAGGCTCTGGTTAGACGAGCTGTCTGAGAGTGGAGTTTGAGAATCTAACTAATAGGGTCACAGCCACTTCTCGACTGTAACAAAGTTGAGTGTCATCTAAGGCACATTTTAACACTGTTTTATTCTGAGCGCAGAGAGTACAGCTGAAATCCGTAGCGGTGACAAAGCACACAGGCAGTTGGATCAAGAGTCTCTTTTAGAACACAACAAAGCATGCCACCCACTCAAATTTGTTTGGTTTTTCAATCCATGCCATTTATTACACCTTGATCGTCAGAGAGAACATATGCACATTTATAATTTGGAATTTAAGTACTCTGTGGGAGAATTTTGGCAAATGGATATTGTCAGTCACACTTAAAACTACTTCTTATGAACTACTATGTACCCCAAACTCTTGGAAAAATATTTTAGCAGAGGTATTAGAAGATTTTTATGGTTATTCTAGGCAGCAGGAATTATTATTGTTATTGCTTATTGTTAAATCAATAAGCTTATTCTTGTTTGTAGGTGTAAAAAACACATATCATCCATATGATATAAGGGTAAAAGACGTGGTAACCAATTGTAACGGAGACGCCCAAACCAGAAACATAACATATTATGTGGAATCATTCTTATTTTTTTCATCATCAAAGTATGTTTAGTAAACCTTTTAATACCTGACCACAAACACTTCATGATGTGTAGGACTCTTTACACTCTTTGATCAGTGAAAGAATAGTATCCTCCTGACAGCTCATCATTTAACACATTTCTATTCGGCCAGATAGATGGACTTGTAAATGGGAGCAAGAGAAGTGGTTTTCCCCTCCACTTCAACATGGTTGGTTGAGTTGAATGTGGAGGTGCTAATTATTTTTTTTCTTCTCTCATCTCATGCTGAAACTCTCTGCCCATGTTAACTTCGCTGCCATATACCGCCGGCCTTTCAATGTAACGGCACTAATGAGCTAGCTATTTAAAATTCTCTTTGCAGGATATTTGTATAATGCATTGTTCTGTAGCAGCCAGCAGGGCTTTCAGCCCATAGTTCAGTAGCAGCAAAAGTGAGAGAAACATCTTGGTAGAAAAAGGTTTGGATTTTTCTTACCACCTCATCCTTTCCATTCTTTATTTCCTCAAATAATTGCTTGTGTGTTGGCATTGTGTGAAGGGGAAAAATAAATAGTTGGCCATCTCTTTTACAACTTTCACTTACTTTTTCCAGAGCGATACCTTTTGCCCTGTGTCCCGTCAGGAACAGCAGCCTTCTCTCCACTCGTTATAGAATCAAGGATATTCTTGAACATACTTAATGTGTAGGTGTTTTGTACTATTATAGGAGGGGTCATGAAGGTTAGCAACAGGTTTTGCAGTGTACTTCCTCTATCTGTTTGTTACCGTTTGTCTCCTGCAATCTCGTTAAACAGTGAGGTATCTGGGCTACACTGTGACAACTTCACCTTGTCAACTGGGCTGCACAAGCCTGTTGTATCGTAATGGCTTGGTACAGAGGAATTGGCTTTTACTGGTTTTGGCTGTCTAGAAGCTGTGTTGTCCTTCAGTCTAGTTAGTTGTTCCAGGCAGAATAACAATGAGTCCGATGGCGGCGTATCACCACGGCAGCCTTGTCTCCCTGTCATGTTAACTCTCAGAACATGTTTAAAATGAATTTTAAAAGGCTGGGAAATTAAACACTAATGGAATTTAAAGCTAATCTAAATATGCTAATCTCCAAGCACTTCATAAACATTGCCAGCGAAAAAACCCGACGCCCACTCTCTGTAGTTACTCACTGTGGAATGCTTTAGCCACAGGGGGTCCAGCAGTAATGACAGACTTGTGCTGGATTAATGTGCAGTTATTTATTTCCATTTGAGCGAGTCCCCCTCTGCCTCCCCTCATTCCCCATTAATAGTTGGGCCCAGTTTCCATGGCTGCGGGAGGTGCTCTGCTCGGGCAGCCTGAGACATTCTATTAGCGCCGTCGCCGACGTGCTCAGACCCCGTCAACAGGCCCTACGCTGCATTCTGGGATATCTCCAACCCTTTACCTGCTCTTAGCTAATTACTTTATTTTTTTTGCCTTGCACTCAAGCAATAATTGGTCTTTGGCTGCTGCTTCCTGGGCCCGCACGATGGCACCGAGTGCTGTTTGTATCACTTTTTCCTCCCGTGTCCTCCTTATTCTGCCGGTTTTTTTATCGTCCTCCAAAAGCCATCCAATTAATATGCTAATGAGCTGATAAATATTTATAGCGGTTTAAATTATGCAGAAAGCTTTCGGAGCCTGGTGTGAAATGCGTTGCTCACAGGACTTCAAAGCCTTGCATCGCTAACGAGGCTGGGGCAGATTTGCATACGGCTTTAATCAGCTGAATACTGATTATGCTTCATTATAGTTTGAGGGAGGGGGCGGGGGAGGCTGCCAGCTGCACTTGTCGTTAGTTTCATTCCTTCGACCAGAGGGAGAGTGTGAGAGGGAACTTTTACTGAAGTCGTGACAATCTTGGCACATATGAGAGGGCGAAAGAGAGAGACAGCGAGAGGGACCGAAAAAGGGTGTGTGTGTGCAAAGTAGGGTCTGTAATAGTGGGTGTCCGAAGGGGAAGAAGAAAAGAGAGTTGGGAGAGCAAAGCCAAGGGGAGCTGTTTGCCTAAACCCTCTCGGCTTTCCCAGCTTGCATATCCTAGTGTTGCTCAGTGGACCGTGAGGTGGACACTGCCGCTGTGTCTGTGTGCAGCTCTAGCTGTGTATTAGACTCCGCTCGCTGACCACTGGAGAGTGAAAAGAGAGAGAGAGAAGCAGGTGGAGGGAGTTCGGTCTGTGGCTTTGCCAAGCACAGGCTGTTTTCTGTAGCTTGTGTTTCGCACGGTTGCAGGAATAACGGTTGGATCGGAAGCGGGTAAGTTTGTTAATCGTTTGGCTGTTTGTGTGTGTTTCCTTTTTAGAAGGTTCGATGGTCTGACATATCGAGGTATTTTAGACGGGAGAATTGGTGACTCTATTCTCAATGGGCAGTGTTGTTGCATATCGGTAGAGGGCATTGTGGTCCAAGAGGTGTGAGGATGTTGATGGGACTTGTGCTTCTGTTAAAAGTGATGAGGGCAACAGGAGGAATGTGTGTGACTTGGGTCAAGCCGCTGTGCCTGAACACCCGCAGCCTCTGTGTTGTGTTGTGACAAGGTCGCTCATTATCCCTCTCGTTCACCTCTTGCAGATTCTAAAATGAGTAATCACTCGCAAACGACTAAATGTGCAATGGCGAGTGGTGAAGGAAACACAGGTGAGTGATCACAGCTCTTTCTCCTCTTCTTCTTTTTTTGGCGCTACGTGGACAAATTGTTACAGACACGGTTACACGGCCTAATCAACAGGTTGGGGAATTGGAAACTGAAATTGGCCATTATTTTCTTTGAGCAAAAGTGAAACAGTCCGTTTGGTGCGGTGCACTTGAACTTCTCTTGTGCTTGCTCATTATGGAAATTAAAAGTATGGCAGCCGTCCAACCTACTTGTTACACAATCGTTTTTTGGTAAGTTAAATGTTTCGACCACAGGGCCTCTTTTGGTCACTGTGTTATCAGATTCAATGTCCCCTCTTTGGTGCTGGTGGACTAAATCTGTAATGTCCATTAATGAACATAGATTGGATCATTTATATCAAACTATACATTATTGTGTAATGATTTAGCTGCATGGTATTGCATGATGTTGATATGATATGGAGGTTTCATTGTCCTTAAGCAGTTTACAGGTGAATGCACCCATGGCACATCCTTTTTTTTTTTCCTCCAGTAAACACAAAGTAGAGTTCGATTTGACATGAAGTTATACTTAGATAAACCAATTAAGTTTAATTCAATCTACGTAGCAAAGGCCAGCAGGACACGGCACAGTATAGCATGATTCCTAAGAGTCAAGACAGCATGAATGTTCCCTCTCTTACCGCCATAACATAATTCAGGATCTTTTATAACCCCCGATACACATTTCACTGTTGTTGTTTTTGAACTTGACGGTATCGTCGTTAACGAGCAGAATCTCTTTCCTCAGGAGCCCAGACAAATGGACTGGACTATTCGAGGAGCATACCAACCACATGTGCAATCACTAACGCACACGCACAAGCCCTCCTCCAACAGGTAAGCCACGCACGCACGCACGCACGCACGCACGCACGCAAGTGTACACCCACACGGTTCTTTAGCAAGAGTGTCACATATAATACTATTCATTACATTTATTATAGTTTCATCATTTGTATAGAATCAGGGTTAGACTGTGACTGTTTTTCCACTTCTCAGAAAATGCCTTCATAAAGGCTACATTCAAGGTTTAGACTGAAGCGTAATTGTTACACTGGAGGTAAAGTATAAAGTTTGAATATGGACATGCTGATGCGCCCAACCAGGAAGACTTTATTGAAATTAGCCTGGCTCTCTGGGTGTCGCCTGGCAACAAGGCAGATTAATCAACCCTGTATGCTAATTAGCTGCTTTGCGGTTGCTCGGAAACAGATGTCGGAGAATATGCAAATCTATGCAGAATTTACATGCACTGCATAACAGTTATTTTAATTAGCATCTCAACTTCCCCCGTCTCAAAAGGCTGCAGTAGTTTTTTTTATATATTTTTTTTCTAGACTTTCTCACTATGATAATCCTTTTCTCTCTTCAGAAATAAAAAGCCTTATGCTGAGAGCACTGTTATACTGGAAATATGAGATAACTTTAACGTTATCTCTCATTGCCAATACTATTGGGACAGTGGCACAGAATTCCTCCCTTCTCAATTAAATTTCCCCAGCCTGTGGTTTAATTAAAACCTCAATTTAATTAGATTATTTTAATAGGCCTATGCTATTGTTTGATGCTACAAAACAGTGCTTTAACCGCTTTATTGGGTTGACTCTCGGTGTGTGTGTGTGCGCACGTACGTACATGCGTGCGTGTGCGCAGGCTGTGCTCTAAGTCCTCCACTCTGTGCTCTGCCCCCACTAGTCAATGTCAGAAGACACAGCTCTTCCGACCTCCGTCCAGCAGAATGCGTTGCCTCAGACCCAGCTAATGCTGGCAGGGGGACAGATAGCGGGAGTAAGTCGCATGCTGACTGGTCGTTTGAATAGCAAGGCCCCGCCCGTGCATCTGGGCTCAGATCGATCACACGGTCTCTGACCCCGATTCCCCGGCGAGGGCCGTCTTCTCCCATCACCCACTCCATGTCCGGGCGCTTCTCCTTGGCACCGGCCGGAAGATGGACATTGTCCACGTTCTGGGACGCTGAAGCTGTCCCTTCAAAAGCTCCATCCCGCATTGTCTGGATTTCATCACTGTCCTCCTCATTTCTGATCTCGGGTTGACTCTGTGGCTGTGATGGAGAGGCGACCTGTCTTGTCACTCATGTTCTGTAGACGCTCATGACGCTCTTCATGCATGTGGTCCAGTGTTTCCAAGCTCAGCCGTACCGGGTTCACTTCCATTAGCCTGACCTCTGCGTAGCCCGCCCGTCTCCATATGGTCGTGTGTGTGTGTGTGTGTGTGTGTGTGTGTGTGTGTGTGTGTTGTCTCGCGGCCGAACTCTGTGGTGAAACTCTTAAAGCGATGAGTTAAGCCATTAACTCTCCTCCTTTCTCCCGCTAGTTGACCCTGAGTCCAGCGCAGCAGCAGATGCTGATCCAGCAGGCCCAGGCCCAGCTCCTGGCTGCGGCCGTGCAGCACTCAGCCAACCAGCAGAACAGCACCACGGGTGCCAGCATCTCAGCCTCCGCTGCCACGCCCATTACCCAGCTGTCCCAGCCCATCCAGATCACCTCGGTAAGGGAGCCACTCGCACACACTCACACACTCACTCATTCACTTGCATGTCTTGACTTGGACGTCACAAAATTGTACTAAATGTATATGTATTAGGTTTTGGCGGTCGTCTATATTTTCGCCTCTATACTGGTTCTTCTAGATTGTCCAATTGCCAGGGAGTGGTGGGAGGAGGGGTTTGGGGAGTTATATCAACTAAGCAATACGAAGTCTTCATTTTATTTAAATTCCATGGACATCGAGTTGACGATAACTCCTAAAAACATTCACAAGTCAACGATATGAATGCACGGAGGCATAGTGCAATATTGGTCTACGAGCGCTCAGTTTATATTACTGTGTAGGAAAAACAAATTGTCGATCATCCCTTCAAGTATACGATCCATGTGCTTGCATGTGTTTTTTCACTCGTCAAACGGTGCTGGCCATTTGAGTTAGTGGCGGTTCTGATTGTTGGTGTCTCCGCAGCAGCTTCAGCAGCTCCAACAGCAGAACCTGGGTATGCCCCAGTATGTCCTGGTGCAGCCCGGACACCACATCGCTACGTCACTGCAGCCCACACAGTTCATCATCTCACAGACACCGCAGGGCCAGCAGAGTACGTAGCACTCCCCCGGGGTCTAGGAAACGCACGCCTTCTAGTGGCTGACGTGCTATCAACAGGAATAATGATGCATTTTGAAGTGTGTAGCCCTATTTGTTTTGCCACGGTAAACGGCTCAAGGTAAATAAGATTGCGGGAGAAATGCACATAATACAAGATGCATATCGAAGTAAAACTAGAATAAAGATCAGATACATTGCAATACTAAAATACTGTACTTGTAAAACCTTTTGTAAATATAGTCAAGTATTACATGCAAGTTTAAGTATTGCTCTTTCATGAGATAAATTGCACTTTATTCATTTATTTACCCCTAGTAGGGGAACCAGAAGCGAGCACATGCATATATGAACACATCCTGACTGTTTGTAGGTCTGCCTTTCTTTGACTCTGCAGCGCTATTGCAAGGCACGAGTCTTTTAACTCAACTACCTCAAAGCCAAGCCAACCTCCTGCCGTCTCAACAGAGCATCTCTCTGACCACTCAGGTACCTACCTCGGGGCTGCTGTCCCCCCCACCCCCTCTGTCAAAGTGTGTTGCCTATGTGTGGTTTGTGGTGCCGCCAACGAGCCTGTTCCAGTGATCCACGGCGTCTGTGTTCTCCTTGAAGACGGCCCGTCGGGAATAGGCTAGCTTGGAGAACAACGTCACCGAGGTCTACTTTGAAGTCCTTTTCATCGTGCTGCCTTTTTGATATGGCTCACTAAAAGGCATTTCCATAGACATTTCAAAGCTTTTATGTCAAAGCCGTGTTCCCCAGCTTTGTACCGTCAGGATGCGGGGTACGCATTTTCTTGTGTGATATTGAGATGAGAAACACTGTTTTTCATGCGATACCACAATATTGACATTGTGGTGTTTAATTATTCAGTGCACATGAGGTCATCTTGATAACTGATCTAGTAATGTGAATATGGGATGACCTCACCATTTCAGTAGGCTAAAAGTATTGTAATAACTGCAGAAAGGTGGTTGACATATTGTGAAGAGGCATTTCAAGAACACGTAATAAGTGTCAAATTGCACTGATTGAATTAGCTTTACGTGGTTTTGACATTGATGTAACGCATGGCGAGTCCACGGTTATCATGGACCGTAACAATAACGATAACGGTTTGTGCTTTCAGCCTGCAACACCAACCCGTACGATAGCATCTACCCCTCTCCAGTCCCTCCCCCACAGCCTGACCCCCCCAAAACGGCTGGACACCCCCATCCTGGAAGAGCCCAGTGACCTGGAGGAGCTAGAGCAGTTCGCCAAGACCTTCAAACAGAGACGCATCAAGCTAGGCTTCACGCAGGTACGGACTGCGGGCATTCAGCTCACTATAATGGAAATAATGGAGCCAGCTGTAATGGAAACGTATTGTTAAACATATTCTTCCTGTTCGGAAACCGTCTATAATGTTAATGGCTTGCAAAGTTGCTTTATCTATGAATATTTCTATGCATCTATCACTAAGAATCTTCATATTGATAATACAATTATTAAACCCCGGGCAAAATATCAATTTTCACCACTAGATGGCATCAAGTATGAGTGATGAGTTTAAATGATCCACTTTTATCACAGAGCTAATTATACTTTGCATAGGGGCCAGCAGGTCCCTCAGTGCATCTGCTATTTCTCACTGCCTGTCTTTCCTTCTCTCCAAACCAGGGGGACGTGGGCCTAGCCATGGGGAAGCTTTATGGCAACGACTTCAGCCAGACCACCATCTCCCGCTTCGAGGCCTTGAACCTGAGCTTTAAGAACATGTGCAAACTCAAGCCCCTGCTGGAGAAGTGGCTCAACGATGCAGGTTGGTGACCGAGGTCAAAGCTCTACATTTCGTGAATCTGTGCCCTCCCACTCTTATCCCACAACTACTCCCCAACCAATCTATACCGTCGGTCGACTACGCCCAGACTTGTGTGTATTGTCACCTCAAAGTTTGCGTTTCACGCTCTTTGGTAGGTCTGTATAACTTGAAAGATTTCCCGGCCCTGGAAAGGTCCTGGCGGATCAGTTGCCTGCTTGTCCTTTACCTCTCCCTCCGTCCCTTGTGCCCGTGCTGTTTGTGCAGAGAACCTGTCGTCTGACCAGTCCCTGTCCAGCCCCAACGCCCTGGGCTCCCCCGGCCTGGGCATCGAGGGCCTCAACCGCCGGCGCAAGAAAAGGACCAGCATTGAGACCAACATCCGCGTGGCCTTAGAGAAGAGCTTTATGGAGGTAAGAGACTCGGTAGGCATGGACTGTAGCAGCTGAGTGAATACAATCTTTTTTTTTTATTCAAATGTTACTACTTATCATCTTTACTTGTATTGCGTGTTTTAATATTTTGATGTTGATTATTGTAGTCAGGCAATCTAAAATGAGCTTGAATATAAGCCAGAGGGGAAGAGCACATCTGACTTGGAACAGCCTTCGTGGACTATCCTGGGTCTTTTAGTATTTTTAATTGCCTTTGGCAGATGGCACTGATGCGGCAGAACATTCTACGCGTCAATGATGTGTTAGTGCTCGAACAGATTGGACCGCTTTCTTCTCATTCAAATCAATTAGGACTAGTATCATCCAGGCTGGGACTGGGTGAATGATGCTGTGGTTTACACACCATCATTCTGTGGGTTTTGTGTGACCTGCAGACTTGAGCTTTAATAGTTATGTACGTTGCCCCGCTCAGTTCTTTTTATTAAAAAGGCAGCCAGCATCGATTTTTATAAGTCGGTAATTGGCATATTAAGTTCCAGACAATGTATCCGTTAATTAAACAAACTCTCTGAAATGCGATGTCTCCATTTGTGTGTTGGTCAGATGGCGTTTGTGTGGGTGTATGTGCGTGCCTGGCAACGTAAGGTTTATTGTCGGTCCCAGACTTACATGGCGTCTCTGGCTTCTTTCTCCTCTTCAAGCAAAACCAAAAGCCTACATCGGAGGAGATCACCATGATCGCCGACCAGCTCAACATGGAGAAGGAGGTGATCCGGGTCTGGTTCTGCAACCGCCGTCAGAAGGAGAAGCGTATTAACCCCCCCAGCAGCTGCCACTCTGTGGGCCACACCCCCATCAAAACCATCTTCAACCCCAGCAGCCCTCTGGTATGAACAGTCTCCTCGTATGGTGCAGTAGAATGCATCATGGGACAATTTTGCCCCCATTTTGAGAAGGGAGTTCATCCTGAACAAAAGTAAACATGCCATAGCCCAGGCTAATCAAAACTTTGTTTTGCCGTGTCTCACATGAGAAACATTGTGGTAGTCCCAAACACAAACAACGTCTCCCCATAATGTCGAATCATTTCACAATTAATAACTTGGCGATCAACCAAACACCATCGCGACCGACATTCCTATGCTCCTGTACGTACAAATTGGAGGTACTTTTCTGCCACTTTGTGTCTGGTTGCGGGTGTTGCTATCGGTTTGCCCTGAAAAAATCGGTTGAATAAAAGGTCTTTGGGGTTCTCGGCAACACCTGCCTGCGCATCACACACACGGAATGCCGGGGAAACCTGCCTTGATCGCAATGTTGTTTCTGAATGTCCCTCTCCCCCCTCCTGCCTAGGTGGCCAGCACAGCAAGCCTTGTGAGCAGTCCTACTCTGACCACCCCCTCCACCCTGACTGTAAACTCAGTGATGCCCCTGTGTAGCACCAGCGTCTTCACAGGTGCGTGTCTTTTCCGTGTGGGTCTGACTCAGACATGTCTAGCCATTATAGCTTTATGACCATTATGATTATAAGTGGCTCTATGGGGAATTCTGGATTGGCGCTTGTGTTGTGTGCGTTTGTAAATAACCTGCTGTATCTCTCCATACCTCCCGCTCCTCTACCTGCAAAGGCACCACCATGGGCATGACCAACACGGCCTCGGTCATCTCGACCACGCCCATGGTGACCACCATGGCCAGCTCGCCGGTGCTGAGCCCGTCAGTGGTGAGCCTTCACTCGGAGGCAAGCAAGGCCAGCGGCCACGAGCACATGGTCATCACGCCCACGTCCCTCGCCGCCACGTTCAGCGGAGGCGGCCAAGTGATGGTGTCTGCGTCCGGGCTGTCGGCCGCCCTGCAGAACGCCGCTCAGTTACCCAACAACTTCGCCGCCATTGCCGCCGCAGCCGGACTCAACCCGGGGCTCATGGCGTCCCCTCAGTTTGCGCCAGGGTACGTGACACGCCGTGCCTCACACGCAGCTTTCCCTTAAGCTTTCTGCAAATGTGCATTAGCCAAGATTTCAGGGTTGGAAAGAGAGAGGAAGAGTGCACGTTTTAGAAAAAGAATCCGCTCCCTTGCTCTCTTCCTCCTAAGCCGTCGAGAGGTGTCCCATTCACCCACCACTGATTGACAGGGAAGATAGATTCCTTAACCAAATCAGGGCACAGATGTCCTGATCGTTCAGTCATTATTCTGGAGCGGTCTTAAACGTCTCCATTCAGAGGCAGGCAACCGCAAACGGATATTCCCCAGAGCATTTCATCTTTTATCAGCAGACGGGAAGGCATTTCAAATAAAACCTCCTAAATCGTCTTGTGTACACATGATAATGTACTCACTGAAGGTCCGTTATGGAGCTGCAGAGAGGATGATGCAGCTTAGTGTAAGGCTATCCCTCCATCCCTGGTATTTTATCGTTGCCATTCTTTCCTGTATGTTATGCCGTGTAGGAGCAGGTGTCATGTGACTATGATATTAATCAGCCGGCTCCAGGTGAGTGCTGTGTTGACGCGGTCTTCTCGCTGTGTGCTGACTGTTTCTGTGTCCACAGGGGGGCGCTGCTAAGTCTCGGCCCGGGTGGTCTCGGAGGAGCCCTGGGTCCCACCCTCATGAGCAACAGCACCCTAGCCACACTGCAAGGTGTTTGGAGTGGCAAGTAACTTTAAATTACTCTCCATTCGACACTCGGACATCCCCCCCCCCCATAATCTACACACAATGCATCCATCAACAACATGAGCCTCCCCTCGCCCCCTCCAGTCCGTCAGGTCCTCTGCGCTGAGCCGCTCCCTCTCATGCCGTTGTCCTCCTGCCCACAGCTCTGACCTCCGGCGGTAGCCTGCCCATCACCTCCCTGGACGGCAACCTGCTGTTCGCCAACACCTCGGGGGGCAACGCGCACAACCTGGTGACGGCGCCGCTCTTCCTCAACCCCCAGAACCTGTCGCTGCTCACCAGCAACCCCGTGAGCCTGGTGTCGGCCGGGGGGGCGGGCGGGGGGGCCCTGCAGCTCACCAGCGACGCCCACCACCAAGCCACCACCGCCGGCATGCCCGCCTCCACCATCACCACAGCCTCCAAGGCCCAGTGAGGCCTGCCTGCGCAGGCCCCTCGTAGCGCGCACTGCCCCGGGGCCATCCCACGCGCCCTGTGCTGTGGGGCCGGTCACTGGGGGAGTCGGAGGGAGCGGGGGGAGTCAGAGTTAGATTGACATCGGCTCGACGCTTCAGCCCCGCTTTTCAATCCTCCTTCTTCTACTCGTCCGTTCCTCCAACCCCCCCCCCCACCCCTGTTGAAATGTCATTGTTTTCGCTGCCACCAAAAATTGTAGTCCGCCTCTAACCCAGGTGAGACAGTCGTTGTCTTTCGTTTTTGTTTTCCTGCTACAGTGTCACACACACCGTAGCCAGACTGTTCTACCACAGACTCCCGCTCCAAGCCCAGAGTCACCACTGTGGTACCACTGAGCTGTTTGTCTTGTTCACTTTAATTTTTTTGTGAGTGTCTGTGTATGTATATCTATATAGATATATACTATGTATCCTTTCTAATTCAGAATTAGCTCTGGAATACTTTCTAACCAAAAAGTCATGATTATTTCTTTTTCAACTTTCTAACCACCAAATTGTTAACCATTAACAATACTCATCATCACTAAAGGGGGCTTGTGCGTCCCCCAAATAATAGTTTATCTATCGGGTACTGTTGGACAGACCCATACCAAATTCATATCAAAGTTATGTCTTCTAGGACGTATGATTTAGTTGTTTTTTATGTTTTTCTTTTATATATCTTTTTTTTTTTTTAAGCGTCTAAATCTAATATCAACCTAAAATGAATCGTTCAACTCCTATATCACTTTCTAACTGTGGTTATAAGGCTTTAAAAACGAGTAATAAGTGGCCGATGTGACGCTTGTTGCTTTAAGGGTGCGAAGGAGCAGACGTGTCCCTTCAGTCCACTCTGTCTGTAAACACTGAGCTCTACACGCCGCAGCAGTGGCGTGACCGCCACCCAGTTGGCTTCTGTTTGTAAACTGGCCGTCTGGGCGCCGACCATAGACACTGATCGGGGCTCGACTCCTCACGTCGAGAGCTTTAAAGCGGCGCCGCACACAAGCGGCACGTTCCGAACGAGGGTGTCGACGAAGAAATATTATCGAATTATTATCATTATTATTCTTAGTTGATGATCGTGGTGGTTGAACTGTCGGGCTTCAGTGGGTGTGTGTGTGTGACCGGGTCCCCACAGGGCCCCCAGTCGCCAGAGGGCACAGGCTGTGCTGCAGTCGGCACGGAGGGCCACGATCATCACACTAACACATTGGGTAGGTGGGTTGTTTTTTTTGTTGCCTGTTTTTTTTACGTACCGTCGTATCTACTTGTGCACAGTATCTGTACCAAAAAAAAGGAACTGGATCATTGAGCTGCAGTCTGCCTGTTGTATGAGGTGTGAAAAATCTGTTGGCGTTTTTTTTTTTTAACGGTCCTTTTTTAGGTTGCAGTCGTTTGACTGGCTTACTTCAAGAAATACCAAAAATATTTGTTAAAACAATTGTGTAGTTTAGCATAGCCTAGTCGATATATTTATTAATACAACATTTCTCATTGTCAGCAAACTATAGAAATGCAATATTTTGATCATTTTCCAAAGATAACTTTTTAAGTTTTTTTCCTTGCTCAGCTTTTAATTGGCAGCACAAATTACCAAATATGGGTTTGGCAGGTCGGGGCATGAGGAAGCGGTTTCCTTCCGCTTAGTTTCTATAAATAACCTGGGTGGGAATTTTTAATGGTTTTATAATTTTGGGCCCTCTTTAATCTTGTTCGGTTCTCTGATTCCTACAGTGAACATGGTCTAGGCTATTTTTAGTAGCGGTTTTGAACTATAATAACGCTTTTAGGAGAACTTGTCAGTTTTCGGTTGGATTTTTAAGTTTTCCAAAAGAAAAATAAGAGAAAATCTAGCCATAATACTAAAGCTTAAACCAAAGTGGTTTTTTTCATGCGCTGGTGTGCCTCCGATAGCACGCATGTTACTGTTGACCGTTACTCCCATGCCTCCGTCAACCACCCCCCTCTTTCACTCATACTTGCGTTCTTCGGTGGTTGTTGTTGCTGCTTAATAAGGACCACAGGAAGAAAACTTAGCTTTAACCACTTGCTGCTTTCAGCGTCTATGAAAGCCTCGTCTGTTGGCGGGAGGCCTGCATGACCTCCTATAGCTTTACCGCTGCATCCTGGGAAATTCAGGTGCAGCGGACCAGCCCCCCCCCCCCCCCCACTGTGAGAGTGCAGGGAGCAGCAGATCAGTCTCTAAACCTGTCTTCTTGGAGACCGCCTGCGCCACCCCTTCCCATTCCCCAACGTGCGTGTCCCTAAAGAGACACGGCGGTAGCTCGCTTGATTACACCTGCTAAACCACGCTTGTACCATGCCAAAGTATCTGACCCAACCTGTTAGACGAAGCCGTGCGGATAATGTGCTGCACCTTCAGCCCCCACCTCCTCCTCCATATCCCTTCCTAGAATCTCCTCACGATTTTACTACTGCTAAAGAGGAGTCAAATTAACAGCCACCGGTGGTTATTCAAAACACTTGACCGCAGTGAAATGTGTCCATTGAAGTCCTTCTTTCTACTGGCAAATTACTATTGTCTGAATATACCTCAGCAGCACTTGGACGCAACGTTCTTTACTAGAAATGTCTTGGCTGGAGAAGCGGTGTGGAATGTACAAGCACTGTCTGGCTTGCCATTTCGAAATTGATAGTGAACCACGAATAATAATTAAAAAAAATACTAAGACAACTTACTACTGCTATTTTCTAGTACTACTATTTATGAGGTATTTCCAGGTTAAACTGTTATTTTGCGATCCTTCTTGCCAAAGTGATAGCCTCTCTCTCCGCAGCCTGGCCGGTGTCTTGCTGCTCACGTTTCTGGCTCCTCAGACCAGCGTAGGCTCTGAGGACCGGCCCTCTGTTAGTGTTGTTTGTACCCAAGAGTTTGAAGAGTGCGCTAGCAAGGTGTACCCAGTAGCCATCGTCACCATTGGGTTGTTACTGAAATATTTATCCGAGGAACGACGTAAGAATTAGATTTCTTTTCTCTTTTTTTTCTTTCTCTCTTCATTCTATACATATAAATATATATATATTCAACACATGTAAGATATATTCATATTTTATATTTGAACCAGTATGTTATCAAGACTGAATGTAGTGTTTATCATTCGTACTAAAAAGAAAAAATCTTCCCCTAAATACTTCCTTTTTATTATTGCAGAATTAGCAGAACTTTTTTTGAAAACTGTCTAGACCAAAAAAGAAAGTACAAGAAGACTTGAGAACATGCTTGTGTGGGCAGTGGGCACACAGGAGCCGCTGCCAGTTCTGTCTGTCTGTGTTAATAGGTGCAACCTTTTCAGTGGCAGTGGCGAGTAAAGCCGTGCTCTGATTGGACGCACTGCATGGAAGTTGGGAAGATGGAGACTCACAAACCATCCTCGTTCTTAATCTCAGTTTTATATAGTTTGAGTTGTTCTTTTGAGCTCTCCTGGACTTGATTTGCCGTGTCGTCTTTAACAATCATTCGATTTTTATTATTTTTTATTACTTTATGCCTTTAATTGTTTTGTATAGTGTCTGTGTGTGTGAGGGCAAGATCACTGGCTTACTTCGTTTGAAAATAACAAAAAAATATTAACTATCATTTATGCCTTATTGTTATGTAGTAGACAAACGCATTGTAGCATTGTTGTTGTTGATGTGTGTCTGCGGGGGGAGCTGTCCCCATCTGGTGTAGGGACCAGCTAGTGCATTGTTTTCACTGAAACAGTTCAATGTACGATGGGCATTTTGTGTGCTGTCCTGACGTGATTGCGTTGCAACCTATAGTTGTATAGGTGTGACTCCAAACAGGCAGCAGATGCCTGTGTAAAAGCTTTACTAATAACTCCAGCAGGTGTGTATGTGTGGGGGTGTGTGTGTGTGTGTGTGTGTGTGTGTGTGTGTGTATATGTGTGGGAGCACATATTTGGATTGGATTACAGAGAAAATAGGGAGGGCATCCAGCAAACCATTATGGTGCACCCCCCCCCCCCCCCCCCCCCCCCCCCATCTTCCAAGATGTGTTTGAGGGATGTTATACAACTGAAATGAGAACCTGCCTGTCTTCATTAAACCAAACAGTGGGTTCCCCTACCGAGTTCTTTTTAAGTTTTGGCTCGATTCGTTGCAAAGAAAAAGATTATTTTGATAGGTCAAGATCTGTTTTTCTTTGTTTTTACTAATTTGGTTTCCACTCTGTACTGAATGTTTGGTCTCGCGCAAGGAGCCGCCGGACATCGCCGTGGCCTGAATGCTTTTTGATTCGGTCGGGAATTCAGTGATCACTTTTCTAACGCTAAATTATGGATCGTTGCGTCTCTTTTCAGTAGGCCAAGACGGTACCACTTGGCTAGCCGCTTTACCGTTGGTTTAATGTTCAAAAGGTGGGAAACCTGTATGGCAAGGGAGCTGTTGTATACCTCATTTCTATCACGAAGAACGAGTCAAACTTGCTTTAATCTGTAGTAATAATAGTGATATAAAAAAAAAGAGAAAAAAAACTAAAAATAACATACGATATCGTTGGAGAAGCCCACGCGCCTGCCAGTTATAGAAAGGGGTTGTGAGATGCCTTCACCAGGGAGAGACTGTACATGCCAGTATCGCTTGTTCTTTTTTTTTTCTAACCCCCCCCCCCCCCCCTCGAGGTCACAAGTAAACCCTCATGGTTTACATTTATTTTTTCAAGCAGTCTTTAAAAATGTTTTATTGTAAGATATATGTATATAATTTATTCATTTTATTTTTATATGCGTCAGAGCAAAACCACACGCCTTGCTTAAAATATTTTTGGTTATGTTTTGTGTTTTTAAGTAGTGGAATGCTTTTCTATGCCCCGCCACCCTATATAACATATATTCCTATGATTTGACAATCCTTTCTTGTTTGATTCCGTTATGGTACATGTATAAGTCTCCCTGGGTGATTCGTATATCACAGCTCTGTTTGTAGTGCTCTTTTCTGTGGTAACAACAACATTAACCAAAGACTAATAGTGATTGTATGTGGAAGTACCTTTACCCCTCCCTGGCTTCCGGCCACTGCTTGACATCACATTGCAACCCAAGTGCCCATCGGTGTTGGTTTAGCATTTTGAGCCCAAAGACAGTCGTGTCTGCTGACATGGGAGTGGTACAGTTAGGGTGGGTATTCATGGGCTTCTCCAGCAGATCAAAAGTAAACCAATCCGGTGATGGCTGCGTGATATTTGTTAATACACACTGAGGGTTAATCCTGTGCACACTGTAAATGCTCAGGACCTAATATCTGTCTGTCTTCATCGCTGTTGCTATAGGTTACTTTTTGTCCCTTTCCTAAAGACCTTACCCCGTAGATGCTCTGTCGCTGCCTCTTCCGTACACACTGCGTCTGTCTGTGCCCCCCCCCCCCCCCCCCCGTACACTGTATTCCCTAGCGTGCTCGTCGTGATCCCGGGGTGCACGTCTTGTCGGTTTCCCGCAGAATTCTACCGCTTCACTCTCTTGTTGTCCAAGCTTCGCTTTTGACCTCATGTCTCTCTTGTGTCTTGGGGGGGCTCCGCTGTGACACTATGCATCACGATGCAGCACCCTGCCGGAGCTGCGTCCTACTGGCTCACGGGGCACCTGACTTCTGGCCCCGGCGAGTTTCGGTGACGCCGTTTCTTTGTTGTTGTTGTTGTTGGTGTTTTTTTTATCTCAAAGCTATTGTTACACGTGTGGTCGCAGGATCTCACAAGCCGATATCCCAAAGCAAAAATCCAAATATTTAACTTTTGACAAATGCAGATACCAAAGATGACTCTCTGTTCTGTGTCTCTTGATCTCTCTCGGTCCTTCAACCCACAGCTTGTGTATTAAGAGACAAACCCAGCACTGGCTTTTGTCATAGCCTCAGTAATTCCAAAGCTTAGATGTATATTTTGGTATATTTCTGAGAAACCTAAGTGGGGGTTAAAAAAGGTCTGTTCAACTTCTTGTTAGTCGTATCTCTTTTTTCTTTCACAGCATGGAACTAATTGCAGAACTGTCTTACTCTTGGTAGGTTAAAGAAATAGTATTTTTGTATGTTTTTGGGTGTGTTGTGTGTATGTGCGTGTGTGATATCGGTCCCCATCCCAAGTGAACATGGTTAAAAGAATAAGAAAAGAAAAAAAAATAAGGTAAACATGTACATATTTCTTCTGTTTGTGTATCTGGAGGGGAAGGCATTCTGTAAAGGCATTGCGTTCTCTGTTGGTGAGTCGGGGCCGAAACTAAAGGAATGGCTCCCAGTTCTCATTTTCTCTTCTAAATCTGAATCTGACTGTCCATAGAACTCTAAATACCCACACTGTCGTCGTGAACCTGAAACCTGAGTCTTTCGGTGTCACTACGGATGCGAATCCTGCTCAGCAGAAATAGAAGGGAGGGAGACCCCCTTCTGATGCGACCACAAAAGGCCTTCAGGGTCGGAGACGTAGAAAAGGAAGCTTGGGTAGAAACCGTATGTGAATCAGGATACGTAGTCGATATTTTGATGCATTTGTCTGCTGTATTTTTTTTGTTTTTTTTATACACATATAAAGATCTTTTACTGTAAACTGTACAGTTCTCTTTTGTTGTCAACATCATTAAACCATTTTCAAAGTGTTTTAACATGTTGTACCGTGTTTTAATTGTTCTTATGCAGGAGTATTGTATGTATAGGCTTACATGGGAACGGCCGAAAGAAGATTCAAGAGGATAGCTTTACAGAACATTTAAATTAAAAGGGAAATCAATTGGAAATGCATGTCCAACTAAAACCAAGCGTAACTGCAGACGTCAGCGATGATGCAACTGAGGGGCGGCCGCGGCGCTACTGGAAGGCAGCGACTCATAGGCGTCCATAGTGCTGATGCGATTTGACTGGGGAGAGAAATACCCATGTTGAGGAATCATAAAAAAAATATGTCGGAACACCTTTTTACCAAGAAATTGACCAACCTTGTATATATATATTACCTATTATATATACCATATATTGTACTGGTGTGAGCCTACTGAAGTGATTGAATAATCAAAAATGGGGTATTGCCACAAACCCAAGTTGTTGCTTGTCTAAACATTTTACTTCCTCTGTACACCACATACCCTTCAGGTGTCTTCAAGGGGAGACTTGGAACATGAGAATTGTTGCTTACCCCATCAACTTGGCGCTTCTTTTTCTTACGAGATTGTTTCTAGAAAAAAAATGGTGTATTTCATCATTTGGGTTCCTAGGAGATGTTTGAGACTGGTATATGTTCATATACTTTATTTGATAAACTTACCATTTCTTGTAATTCAATGACAGGCTGACCCACATTGCCCCCTTCGCTTTGAAGATCCTAGAAATTAAAAAAGATTAAATCATATCTGAGATAAGAATGTAGCCCGCAGGTGCCCTTTGAGCATTCTTGTCTTCAATGTTTTTTGTGTTTTGTACTCAATTGGTGTATGTAATCGCTAACTCCAATCTAGAATGAAAAACTAAATACAATAAATGTGGGCCTACATTTCAACTCAGGATTAGCAGCTGGTGTTGTGGAGAAAAGTTTTGGTCTGAAAGTGTGGAGATGAGTGGGTCAGGCTTAGCTCAGGAGGTAGAGCAGTTGTCTTGAAACCAAAAGGTTGCTAGTTCAATCCCCAGAGCTCAGAGTGTCCCTGAGCAAGACACTTAACCCTGACTGCTCCTGACGAGCTGGCTGTCACCTTGCATGGTTTACTCTGCCGTCGGTGTGTCAATGTGTGTATTAACCGATGTAAGTTGCTTTGGATAAAAGCGTCTGCTAAATGCCATAATTGTAATTGGAGAAAAAATGTACTTACCATTTGTTTAGGAAAATACTGAAAAAGTTCAGAACATTTGATTAGATGAGAAAACTCACAGAAAAGTTTAATAAAATAATCATTTTGACAAGTGGGGCCTATGCACATTTCACAGTTTGAACAAATTGACCGGGGGGGGTCAATTTTTTATCTCAGCCTGTTGGTTATTGCCAATGAAATTAGAAGTTGAAACATTGAAGTTGTGCTGAATCTCACCTTGATATTGAAAAACAGGGCTGTCACAATAATGCAGTAACAAAGGAGAATCCCGTCCAGCATGTAACAGACGGCAGGGTCATTCAAATAGGCCTCTGATGGAAACACAAGGAAATACTTCAACTATGGCTAAAATAAGTATGTGCATGTAAATGTCAATTCTCTTGCTTTTGGGAAATGTAAGAGTAAGTAACGCACACCTGCCTGTTAAAAAAAGAGGACTTCCTGTCACAAAGGGCTACATGGCCTGCTATTTCACTGAGGCCGTTGTGGTGAAGCCTGCTACGTGACAACTTGGCCATGGATACTGAATATGCGCTTAATAATTCGAAATGGGTTTAATTTCCATGGCCATATTTTATTACATACAAAAATAAGTTATATAACAATTCACAAAGGTGGTGTCGGTTAATTCCATCTATTTTTTGTAACATGAAATTGTACTGACTTTAACTACAGATTCTAACTTGTTTATGACACCTACAGATATTTAGATTGTTTGTTCCTATATTTGATGTATTTTATCTGAAAATGATATGTCCATAGATATATTATTGTTGCTTTATGACACTTTAATACTTATTGCTAGGTTATTAATGGTTTTATACCCTTATTTAGAATAATAATTAATAGAAATTACAATTTTCCAGAAAATGTAGAATATTAGCCATATCTAAATTTTGATTTTGTTCAGATTTCTCTTCTTTAAAATTTGACATGCAGTCCGCTATAGCATATTGCTACTCACATCATTATAGGGAAATGTTATTCAATTACATGCACAGAGGTTTTGAGTGTGTCTTTGATCATTCAGATTAATCTAACAAACAATAATATATAAAACATCTATTTTAAAGTTTTGTCCTGTTATACATATCCTACATGATTTCAATTTATTATTTATTATTGATTGTATGCATGCCCTCAGCTCTGATCATCTTTTGTCGATCGATGGATTTTTGTTATATGTCATTAATATAGGAGGAAACGGTTAAGTGATGTGTAATTCAGTACACTGAAAGGAAATCCAGATTAAGTTTACTAGATATTCATGTGTCTAACCGCCAAGACATATACGCACGCAGCAAAAAAAATCGTTAGTTCATTGTATATTTAATTCATAAATTAATTAAATATATTCATAAATATATTCATACATTGAAGCCCTTTTGAGTGCGAGAAAAGCGCTATACAAATACAATGTATTATTATTATGATCATTATAAATCCTGTACGCAAAACTGCAAACTAACTCAACAGAAATATGCATTGGAAACACATTATTTAATTTAAAAAAAGGTGCACCTACCTGTTGAATAGATGAGCATCAACACAACGAAAAGCCCCATCATATATCTCCTCTGTGTGTTTGTCATGTTGCTATCTTAACAAGCAGGCTACGATAATGTCTTTCTCCCCTATACGATGTTGAAGACTTTGTGGTGCACCCATGTCGCGTTGTGACACAGTCTAGTGTTTCCCTTCACTTTGATCACAGGAAGAGGCTGCACTGGCACCAAAATACCTGCCGTTATGGACGGATGTCTTGTTTTGTTTCCATCGCCCAAGCATGTTGAAATCATTCACAGGTGCATTTGTGATTGCCCAACATAGCACATCAGAAAAACAGAAAACATGCAAGTTCAGTTCTAAGCTGGTTTGCACCCAACCATACAGCAGGCTTAACAAGCATATCAATTAATATAGTCTCCTTTCAACAAAAGCGTTACAAGGATCCTCCGTTACGCCCAAACCATTAGGCCTTCATAGCTGGTTTATTGTGTTGGTATATCATCAAAGTTAACAGGCCAATAACTACTTATTTTGACTCTTCTTCTACTTCTCTTAGATTGTTTATTTTGAATACTTTTTTATTCCAACTCGTAACTAAATTTTAGGTTGGTGAGAAACACAAATATTCAGAAGAATAATGGTAATTAATATCTACATTTGAATTGATTTTCTTGTAAGGTGACTAGTTTGTGTAGGCCTATGTTTATATAATACAAATTGTTAAAATCAGAAAGATAAATATAATTATAAATATATATAATATAAACGTCTCATTGATGTTAATTGTCAATTATTTTCTCATTTTTTTCACTGCCATATTTGTGTAAAGTGATAGAAATAGAACAGGGGTAAGTCATTAAGTGGAAAAAGAAGTTGAACGGATAAGAGAAGACATCTTGACAATAGTAGGCCCATGTCAAAAAGTAGGCAGACGTCAAATTCTTAGGGTCATTTTCGCTGACCTCAGTGCCATGAAGTGAAGCAGGCCGGTTCTAGAAAAGCGTAGAGCAAACTAACGATAAGCATTAGGCTCGATTATTGAGTATAACTTTTTTCCTTTGCTTACATTATTATTATTATCGTATTATGAACGCACAACTAGGTGGACGAATTAAATTGAACAGTATCGAACTAAAAAACGATGATGAAAAAAGATACGTCACATGAGCTGTGTGGGCGTTCCTTACATGCTCCTTCACGTGACCTGTCTGGGCGGTTTTATACCCTCCGTCACGTGACCTGTCTGAGCGTTTGTTATATCCTTCGTCACGTGATTCAGGAGTCTTTTAGCTGCTGGTAGAGCAACCACCACTAGGAATACATTATTATATCGGCGCTGTGATTTTCAGCGCGGACAATTTTGCAGTAGCAATCTCCGTTTGGTTTATCTTAATGTCCATAAGATAGGTGGTTGTTGCTACGAAGAGGTTGTTTGGCTTAAAATCTGGTAAATTTACCTGTGCGTTATTGCCTGCTAGCCGATTCTCGTTTTGTCTGCTAGCACTGAGCGATCTGAAACCAACATGATGCGGTTTACTTTTGTATTGTCTGCACTTTTCATTGGACTTTTGGGTAAGTATTTTTACATTTATTAAGCTGACCAACCCTGTGCGTAGCAGAGTTTATCATACATGATGCTACCGATAGAAAAGTTCTCTCCAAGGTGTCCAAATAAAGTCCAGATGAGCTGCCGCAGGTCGTGCTGCGTTTCAGCTGCTCAAAGCAACATTTCTTTACTGAGACATTGATTTGCCTAACCGTCTTTCAATTTCAGTGACAAACGTCAGAAACGTGTAATTTATTATTAATGCTTCGAAGTTCTTTTTTAAATTTCGATCGAATCACTGGTCTTTGGAAAGATTGTTGCGTCATTAGACACATTTTATTAAGGAATAATCGTAAACAAGTTTGCTGGAATTGCAATGTAGGTTTCGTTGAAGGCTTCTGATTTTAATCAGAACAACAATGCAGATCGCAATTTCAATGCGGGCTGTGGTCCGTGTGCGCATGCGCGTTCTTCTGTTTGTTTGTGCAAGAGTTGACAATCACGTGGTTATTATTGGAAATTACCGATATGTTTAATAACTGCCTACATCTTGCCATAGTTGAATTCGCTCTTTATGAAATCTAAAATGTTTTTACTCTAATTCTAGATCAGACGGATGTTCAAAACGTGGGCTAGATTAGGGTATTATTGATATTTAGAATCTTCATTAGTTATCAATCATGTGGGGTACATTTCATTAGGATTGTACTGCTCGACTCCTGTCATGTGTATGTTGGACGACCAGGTAGGAGGCAATAGTGGCTAACGGCTAATGGAATACAATATGGCCATGAGACATGCCACTGACAGTAGGAATGTATTAGTATTGTCTGGGTAGAGTCTGATTTGCTATATTCAACACTTGTTAACTTCGAGTTGGATCTATGTATGTATGTATGTATGTATCTATCTATCTATCTATCTATCTATCTATCTATCTATCTATCTATCTATCTATCTATCTATCTATCTATATCTACTTGAACAGATGCATGTTAACAGTTTCTAAATATTTCCAGACTTTGCTTTGGATATGCAGGGGTTTGATCGACATATGTTCGTTTGTTCACCTATCACTTACACAAAACAAATTATTTATTCCCTGTATAATAGTGTTTTGCTCAGCAGGCTTTAGATAACGGGTTCTGGGGTAGTTCTATGGCAAAATGTATTGTAATGTTTCCCATTTAGGTGGTTTAATGGGAATCGCCGCTTCACTGTGCTAATGCCTCCATCTTCATACCCTAACAGCTGCTGTTCTGCACCAGAGTGTAGCCGCTGATGCCAACACTGCCGGCACTCCAGCATGGGGTAGCTACAATGTTACCAACGGCAATGGATCCATCTGTCTGATGGCCGCCATGGGCCTGCAGCTCAACGTCTCCTACCACTCGGCCTCCGATAATAAGGTGACGCACACTTCCTCTCACTGTGGTGTCGGACAGACCGGGTCTCTATGTTGCATAATGCAGAACTTTTTGTAGTGACAAGTCCTCTGCTCTGTTGTAGACTGAAAAACTAGGCGTTGGTGCCTGGAGGAAGGGCTTTATGATTATGACCGATTAAAATTACAATTTGTAACTTTACTTGATTATTACACGCACACTTGATTATCTCTGAATTAATTTCAGGGGACAAAATTGTGATTTTGATTTTCAATTAATTATGCAGCCCTAGCGGGATATAACAATAACTACTGGGAAAACATTATCACTGTGATTTTTGAATTGAGTTGTTCTCTCGTCAAACATTGTTGAACTCCTGCTGTGCAACCTGTGCCAGGCATGGGCGCGGTGAGATACCGTTGAGCTCACTATTGAACCATGCAATATCAATACCTTGAGGCCTGTCTATGTAACGCATGCCTTCACACGTCGCCCTGGCCGCGCTTCTCTGTGTTCCCAGACTGTGGCATCAGTGATCAACCTTCAGCCCAACGCGACCTCCGCGTCCGGCGCCTGTGAAACGGAGACCGCCACCCTGATCCTTTCCAGTGATTGGGCCGACGGGCAGAAGACAAACTTGACTTTCGTCTTCTCCTTGGTGGGATGAAAGTCTTGGTCATGTGCCCTGAAAGTCCTTTCCTCTTTTTAGATGCTTCTGGTCTGCACTTTCATGTGCTGCATATAGTTGACCACTAGATGGCGTCTGAAGAGTGCAAATTGTATGAGATTTATCTGCGATGTCCCAGGAAGATGAATTTCCATCTTGTCCTTCTTACTGTAAGGGTTAACGTGGCCTGTTGACAGCCAGCCATGCTCGTTGAGATGATTGAGGGTTATTATGATTGAGGGCTATACAAATACAATTTAATTTGATTGTCCCGATGCAAAGATTGCAGTAAACACAGTTCAGATGCCATGAAGCTTGGGCCCTAAATCTAACTACCTAATTGTCTATTTCCACCCATCCTTGCATTCATGTATTTTATTGGTTAAGATGATGGATGGCCTGCTCTTTAATTCAAGGTCCTATCGATATCACACCTGGGACAAATCTGTCCCAATACAATTTTTCAAATTTGTATAGGGGTGTTTTATACAAAAAGCAGAAATCTGGCAACACGGCGAAGGGATGGGAACTACCACCATCCAACATGATGATGCTTTTGAACCACACCTGGTGCTGACAACAGAATGATTGTATTGACTGAATTGAGTGGGTTTTAATTCTTCTTTTCCTCCATTCTTTTTCCAGAACACTACTTCAAAGAAATACCACTTGAGTGGTGTGAATTTGTCGGCTGTGTTGCTCGACATGAAGGGTGTGTACGCAACCGGGCCCTACCTATAAACCAGACCGTTGCCTTCCTCTGTCACCCTCAGTCCTTTCCTAAACTCTCAACGCTCCTATGAAACGGGACGTTTGAATTGACATACTACTTGTATTCTTTCCTTTTTAAATTTTCAAATTGTCAACCCTTAATAAGGGTACATAAATGAACTACTTTTTACATTGATTAATGCAATTATAAGCATTAACAGCTATCAACTGCTAACTAATGGGCTAGTCATGTACTAACCGCTACGCTGATGCTATAAAGTAATGTTTATTACTGCATGAACTAAGGTTTAGTAATGGTAAATGAATAGACCCTTACTGTAAAGTGCTGCCAAAACGTTTAAAATCAAACGTTCATCATTCTAGAGGATCATTTGAAGTTCTGATTGTTGCCTCCCTCAGATCCCCCCTTGTTGGTCGGTAACCCCACCCTGAACTACCTGCCAGGGACCCTGGACCACTCGTACATGTGTCGCGACCAGCAGACGCTGACCGTGACCCAAGGCTTCTCCATCCACACTTACCAGCTGCATGTGCAGCCCTTTGGCTACAACGGAGAGTTCGGACCAGGTGTGTAGGTTTTGAACTTTAAAGTGAATCCCTATTGTGCAGGATCTCTACCTCTGTCCCAGGCCACCTGACCAATGGTTGTTCTCGTCCCCAACGTCTTATCTGTTGCAGCTGAGGAGTGTCAGCTGGACATGGATGACATGCTGATCCCCATCATAGTGGGAGCTGCCTTGGCCGGCCTGGTCCTAATCGTCCTTGTGGCCTACCTGATCGGCAGGAAGAGGAGCCACGCTGGTTACCAGACCATCTAAGACAGCCGGCTCTATCGCTTTCCTCAACTTGACCACTATTTTACCCATATTCATGCCCCGTTCGCATGCACATGCAGACCACACAAGTGTTCGTTTTTACACACACACACACACACTCACACACACAGACACGTGCGCACAAACATGCAACACAGTAGAACCCGCTACTTTAAATACCTCTTATTGTTCTACCTGGCACTCTACTTTCTGGACGGGAGTTATTTTTTCCAACCCAGTTTTTGGCTACTTTTCTTTTGGTACTTTTTACATTTGCAAATGTCATGAGTTATTTTGGGTTTTATTAAGGTTGTGCTTTCTTAACTGAAGTGCTCTTATGCGTCAGTTAGGACTTTGAGAGATCGTGGAGGAAGGGAGAATAGGAATCTTCCCTGCATAGTTCGGTGTCACAAATATGACAGAGTTGGTTGGGTCCACTTAATTTAAAGCGTTAAATCTTCCACAGCCTTCTCTTGCCTTCCAATGCAGCGTTTAGGTTTTCGAATCGTGTAATATTTATTGATTCTTGGAAAAAACGGATTCTGAGGGGAATGCTTTGGGAGCTGTTGTAGTGTCAATGTAAAGGGAATGTAACGGATTGGCAGCTTAACTCAATCCTCTTTTTAAAAGAAAGGTGTCCAGTTCTACTCTGGACAACCCGTACGCATGTTTAGCTTTACTTTCCCGCAGAAACTCCTTGATGGAGCTGCTGGAGAAGAAAAAAGCCCCCCCCCCATAAATAACACCATGATGATGTGACTTAAGTTGGTTTTTGTTGCTGTGCCATGCTCTGGCCTGAGCCTCAGCCATACCCCATTATCTACTGTGTGTGGATTCTATAACTACATTATTAGTGATTAGGTTGGAGTCTTCCATGTTGAAAGGTCAAATGGCAATTAGGTGAATTATGCACATAACATCGGATGTCATTGTGGCGTCCCTCAACGACATGCACGTGGTGCTGTCGTCGTGGAAGTTGACCGATTTTGTGATTGCGGAATTGAATGGATTCTCAGGATTACTTGGTAACGTAGTGACTGTTACCAAGAGGTTCTGACGTGTTGTATGGAGGATGTTTCTCTCGGTCGTAGCCCGGACGTTCGGTACCAGGGAAGACCTACATAGTTTGTCCATGTTGCATATGGCAAAGGGAAATGCACCAAGGACATCCAGTGGTGAACTTGTCTTTAAAAGAAGAAAAAAGGCCAAAACATAATTTCAGTTTTTATTCAGTGCCTTCCCTCCCATGACATGAGTAGGATATATAACTAGTGGTTAATGCCAATTCACAAGGTACTCACCCAACTGGAAGCAGTGCTCGCTGCCATTTGAGACATTTCCTTTGTTGTCTTAATCATAAAGTGGCCAAACTGTACTTTCATTATTCTCCTCAATGATGCATGGTTTGACGTGAGAGGGGAAAGTACAAAAAGTAATATTTCTTCATCTAGAAGTGTATCCATGTAGCGATTTAATATGGTTTTAAATTTGGAATGTTTGATTTTTTTCTTTTTTTGAAGAGCGTAATTAAAGAGACAAAACAAGGAAATGTTGTACTGTGGTTTTGCCTCATGTACAATTTATTACATTCACAATTGTACAGAGTTTTGAAAAGTGATTTGTATCATAAATACTATGCATCTTCCTGGTGTTTTTGTAGCCGTAGATACTGTAGACTGTGTGGGATTTCCTCCTGCGTAGGTGTGCCAGCCTGCACTAGTTTACAGAGAGAGCGGCACACTACAACATCCCTGGCAGGGATGCAAATGTAATGCGTGTGGAACACATTACACACATCCGAGATCCAACTTACGTGTATGTGAACTTTAGAAAAGTTTTTCTACTATTTGAATAGAATAGTAGTTTGAAAGCATTTCAAAAGGTAACAACAAATCAATTCATGATTAACCAGAAACAAGGAAGTAAAGTTGGACTGGTCAAATGCACACAGAAAAGGATCTTCCAAAAATAGTCATTAAAAAATACGTCTTTAGAAAGGGATGCAATTCCAAGCATGTCTGTATTTGTTCGTCTCAAGACCGTCTGTACTCCGACATTGACTGACTGACCCTGCTGGGGCTCCCACCGAACTAGCAACGGGTGGGCATGTTGACCATGCCTACCATTAATGTGTTTACACCTAGCGCCATATTTAAATTACTTTTACTAGGCATAGAGAGACATCTGCATTTTGTCGGTCTTATACATGCTACTTGAAAGGGTCCAAACCAAAGGGTATAGGTTTCCACATGTTGGAAATAAATTGAATTTAAGGACCAGGAATACGGATTCAAGTTCTAATATGGATTACATTGCAATAAGAAAGTGCTACAGTGGGATTTCTTAGGAAGACTTGTATATAATTTGCCATAGTGACTGCGGTGTGATAGTTACAGGTGATTGGAGAGGGCTAGCATGGTATGGAATCCAGGTCCTCTTGGTTATCTGGTCTCCTCCATGATGATGCGTTGTCGACACGATTCCCTCATCTTGGTAATGGTTGCCATAGACAGACTTCCTGGCTCTGCAAAGATTTTCTGAAACCATCATAGAAGAAGAAAAGGACTGTTGTATTTCAAGATTAAATGAATAGTGTATCACACAATGTAAACTAACAGCTGGACGCCTGGTTGGGCATTTAGAATATAGTTCAGCGTTTGGTATTAGAACGTAAGGCAAAGCCATATTCTGATTAGACACACTTGGGGAGGTCAGCGTCAATCAGGGTCAAAGTTGAAATGTGTGATCTTTGTACACTGTGTCAAGTGATCTAATTGGACAATTCGAGCTGCCCGCTACGGCCAGGGTATCGCCAATGCTAGTTTGGGCTACAGCGCTCCATTCGCTAGGAATACATTGTTGAGGCTGTATTGGGACGTCATCATGCGTTCAGAGCAGTGGATTTAAAAATAAATTGTCCCACCTGCATAAAGTGGTGGCAGTCCTGGGTGAAGGGTCCCTTGGTGATGCTTTTGAAGCACTCACACACGTCCATGAGAGAACGAGCCATCAGGATCTCTGGCTGGTTGTGTCTGATGAGGGTCAAGGCCACGCGGAAAAGCACTTTGGAACCCTCGTAGAAAAGACAGTCCCATATCCGCAGAACCGTCTGAGCGTAAAAGAGAAATACAAACTTCCTTAATTCCCCATTGTTATTAATATTCTAAACAAAACGTTATTTTCCACGTCAACACACTGCTCTACTTGGATGTCTGGTGTATCAAGTGCAAAACAATGTGTTTTGGTTTTAATGCGAGTGAGCCGGACATTGTCCGGTTCGTGTCCTGAATCAGAATTGGATTCATCTAAACATATTTAAACAGAGGTGATCTCATCAAACAACACCCAGTCTGTGGCCACGAACAAACAAACCGTCATAATGATGCCTACCCCGCTCACGCAATCTCACGCCGCGCCCGAACCTACCTCTACAGGAAGCACGTCGATGTAGAGGCAGATGAACCACCGCGACACCACCAGGGTCCATATGCCGGGGAACTGGGTCATCAGCTGGCCCACTGCAGGGGCTTTGGCCTTCACCAGATCCCCCAGCACCTCCTGGTCGGTCTTCAGCCCCAGCATGGCTGGGCTGTAGTAGTCTACAACACGCCTTAATGAGATTATTTCACCGCTGTGTGTGTATGGGAATAGGAGGACTAAAGAGAACCATTGAGAGAGTTAGAAACGGAAAATGTTTCTAACTCTCGGTAAGCTGCTATAGGCATACCTGGCAATATTCTGCCTATCAATGCGTCCATCAACCAGAATGATTTCTCTTCGTCCTTAGTGATGATGAGGAGGTAACCCGCGATGAAGTTCATGCCCTGAAATGACGAGAGGGTGATGATCAGACAGGATCGGATCCATTCATAATTTACTTAGTGTGATCTGGGCTATGAACGGCCTGTAGTGGAGGTTCAAGCACTGGGATACTTCTGTGTGTGGTATGTTATAAAAGATACACGTTTTTGATTGTAATACGTAAATAAATACATTCTATTCGCATCCACACTTTAAAAACGTAACGTGGAGTCAGATATCTAAACGTATACATCTTAGGGAAAGTCCTGAATGAAAACTGGCTGGCCTTGTTCTTAAAGACAAACAGAGGTGGAGGAAATCAAACAAGGACAATATTTTTCCTTAAGTCTGTGCGTTCTACCTGACAGTAACCAACCGCCTTGTTGTGGTGTCCGTAGGCCAGCAGCACATTGTACAGCGCCGTCCTCTGGCTGGGCTCTACGGAGCTCTGGAAGAGGACGTTGTCAGGGAATGTCCTGTGCATGTCTACCATGGACAGAGGAGATGAAGTGAATCACCAGGTTGGAATCAAGTGGCACACAGATATAACTCCACTCCAATCCAAGGTTCAACACTATCAAAGAAGTCGCGCATAACTGCCTGATAGCCTTAACACACACATATCTGGAAATACGTGAATTCCTTGAACAATAGGTCCACTTCATGTGACCTCAAGGAGAACAAAGGTATTGCATTGCGAGGGCCGCTGACCTATATGGATGACCTCTTCCAGCTTGGGGTCGTGCTCCATGGCCAGCAGAGATTGGTAGAAACCTGGGTGGGACTGAAGCTGTTCTTGGGCCCCACTGGACACCATCCAGATCGTACTCCGATGCTCATTGGGTATGCCTTTACGCACATACCTTTTCACTTCGAGGTACAACAACAAATACAGATCACATCATATTCACATATCGTTAACATGTGAAGAGAAAAGCTGAAGCGGATACCAAAATCTACCTGTCAGATTTTTCTCAATGGGAGCTTTCCCCTGAAGAAGTTTGGACCATTTCATGGATCTTCTGTTGAGAACCACTCCATACTCATTCATGGCCTCTTCGTAGGATTCCCAGGCCTGAGGTATTGAGAACCCATATGCATCCACTCTAATGGTGTTTTAAAAACAAATGTACATAATTACATAAACTTATTACATAAACGGTTGATCACTCATGTTCATGGCTAGAACAGTTCAACACAGGCCTTCTTCTTTTCTAGCCTTATGTTATATTCTCTGGTGACTAGAACTACAATGAACTATGCCGGGTAAGGTTACTCTTGCTAGAATATCGAATGACAGTTGCTCAGTCGGCATTACATTACCTTTAGCCACACAAGGCATAATCACCAAAATACAAGCTCCCTAAAGAAGAGAATTGGTAATAGCGTTTAGATTAGAATAGTTGATGATGCAAGTCAATGTGTTGAATCAACCTAGAGTAGCAAGTGTCTAAAGTCTACAAAGTTAAATTGATCCACGGTTAATGCCCACAGTGTTGCGTAGTATTGACCTATAAATAATAGTGTTTAACAATATGCAGTGTATGGCCTACGGTCATTGTAAGATCTCTCGACGCATAACGACCCAAACCTAACAGATACCAACACCTATGAGCCCTTGCAAACGAATAAAAGTCACGGAAAGATGCGGCAAGTCAATCAACAGAACTGTACACCGCTTACCCGTCGTTGGGAAGAGACGTACCCTTCCCATTTGATTCCATGTCCATTAGGGCAGCGTACTTTCAAAAAGTACGTTGTTAAAGTAAGCGTCGGCCAATATTAAGCCTTAACAAAACAACGCTCTAGGGACAAATATTACCTTACGGGAGAGAGCGATCTAAAATTCAAACGTCACCCTTGCTGCAGCACAAGGGGGCGGACCCAATTTAAATGCCCAGGTAAGCCACAGGTAGCCCATCATTTGGGTGCATTTAAAAAAGTTGCAAATACTTGGGTATTATTTTGCCCTATGCTACTCAGATGTAACATAAACCTTTTTATTTATTTTTTACAAATTGAAGGCCTTTTGAAAGGAATTCAACATAATGGATGGGAATTTACCTTGAAATGAAACATATAAAGATGAAGTCCATAAACCTATATCATAAGATAGGATTTCTTTCAGAAAGGAAAGTAAATACATGTTTGATAATGGCAACATGTCATGCTTTATTTAATCCCTTTTTTAATATTCTAAACAAAATGATCTATTTCAATGACCAACAATAATGAACAATGTTGTAACATTGAATTTAAGAACATGAAAGTCCCATGATAATCGGAGTAGACCTATCCATTCAGAAGGCATATTTTGTCACCCGTCTGCGGTTAATCATCTGCTGTAAGATACCAACACTATGAACTCCTTAGTGGTAGCATCGTAAAAAAATGTGGTATGTATTAGGAGTTTTAGTTTCATCCTCTTTCCACAACGGATACTCGATGCAGGTTGTTTTTATTTAATTGTTTTGGAGGGAGTCTAAAGCAATGCAGCATTCTTACCAAAAATTAGAAAGTTAATAAGAGGAGCAGATGCAAGTTGAAGTTGAACGACTATAGACATTACATTAAAAGACTTTGCCTTCCTAAATGTTGTACCTCAATAGTAACGAAGGACAGGTTTTGTAAATGGATATTATCTTATCATTTTTTTAATAATCATTTCATTTGAAATATACGCACATAAATATACAATCGGATAAGAGCAGAATACACTCAGTGATAATTATCAAGATCACAGCAAAGTAATCAATTGGTACTTTTTGAAATCCTGTGAACAACAAAATTCTTTAAATCGAAGCACAAGCTTTACTTAAATTACAAATTTATTATTGAAACCCAACATAATTTAACCAATAATGTTGTTTCTCATGCTTTCGATAATCCGCTCAACTATTTCATGAAATTGAAAGACCCAAGCTGACAGCTATACCATCATATCATTCAGGTGATACTGGAGGCGTCCGGCAAGAGAGCACACGCTGTACACAAATCAATCCTCCCTTGCGTTTATAAATGTAACATATTTATATTATTCTTCATATAATTCTTTGTAAACTGTCTCCGTAGGTACAGTATTTACACATCAGTTGTGTTGGTGCTGGTGTAGCGAGCACTCTTCCCCCCCCGCGGGGACGTGTGAGCTTAGAACACACAGGGATCATGATCCACAGCACTTAAAACTGTACAGCCAGACAAAACCCAACGCAGACCTCAAAACACAGCGAATGCTCCTCCTCTCCAGTCCGTTCTATGTACAGAGGTGGCCAGTGGAGTCCTCCTTAGTGCTGCTCCTCCTCCTCTTCCTCCTACTCCTCCTCTGTCAGCCCCCACCCCCTCTGAGGTCGAGGCTGTGGCCTGGCGGAAACTGCGCTCCTCTTGGAGGGCGATTTTGGGCGGGGGGGGGGGGGGGGGGGGAAAGGTGTCCCAGAAAGAGCAGCTCCGATGGGAGTGGCAGAGGCAAAATGGCAATTGTCAATTTGACACCTCAATCGTTGTCAGAAGAGCAATGAAGCCTGTTGTTGTTATTGCTCAGCTACCGGCTAGGCGGTGTTCTTAAGAGTTCCAAGTGCTTCGGCTGTCTTTCGTTTCTTTCTCTCACTCTCTGAAGTCTACCTTTTTTTTATTAAACAAGTAAAAAAAAAAAAAAAAAAACTACTATGAAGTCACTTGAGAGAGAAAAAAGTTCAGGTATTCCACAATATTTGAATTTCAGAGTTTTAGAGAGTTTTAACGCTTTGATCCCGTCACAATAGGTCGTGCAAATTCCACAAAATCGTCTATGAGTACCGGCCACTGCTCCTGAAAGACAGACAATGAATGGGGAAAGTTTAATGCAAAACATAACTTCTTGGTTGTCGTAAGGATATTCAAGGTCTTTGGTTGAAGGCGTCTAAATAACTACATTATATTTACAAGGCACAGTATGCATAATTTCTCTTCTAAATTAAAATATCTTGTAACATAGCTTATTTTCGTAACATCCTCAATAACTTCCAAACTTACCCTCCTCATCATAATTTGACATGTCATCTGAAATCATGTTTCCAAAGTCCAATAATAAGTTCCACGTGTCCTTGGGGATTGATCTTTTATGGTGTTCCTAAAAAGAAAAGTTTTTTTCAAGTAAAAACTGAGTAATATACATGTAACTGCTTAATATGAATGTAATCCCCTGGACTAACTTACCAACAGGAATCTATTCCATAGGTCCAAGAACTTAAAACGCCCCGTTAGAACCAGGTTCCAGTAAGCCACAGCCATCTCCAAATCTGAAACAGAGGTCATAGGTGTCAAATCAAGGCAAGTAGCCAAGCAATGTTGTGTTCAATCCACTTTCAAACTCCAATGTCTAATCTAGTTTACCTAGTCCCTTTTGGCCAGGATTTTTAGCGAAGTTAAAAGTGAACTGGTAGAAGTCCTTAAACTTTCCACAGTCTTTAAGTTCCTGTTCCAGTCTTGGCAAAAGGGCCTTCAACTTCTCTGGGCTGTCACACCTGGGAGAGAAAAACACACACAAACGCTGTAAACATTCATTGTGTACGTATAATTACACATTGCACCCCGATAACATGCCCCTAAAAACACAGTTGTTGTTGTTCCACAAGTCCAAGTGTTGTTGAAATACAACCTGAAGCACGTCAGCTGACATGGTAAAAAAGAACTCCATAACTTCTGCTGTCAGACATGAACAAAATAACGTCCTTAGGCAGTGGAGTGGTAGATCTATAAATATACAGTTTACCCAGCGAGCCACAGAGAAACACCAGTAAATAAACACCACGGTAAGCTGGTTATAAATCAAGGGTTAACTGCTGAACATGAAAGAACCGGGAGGAATCAGGCGATGGTGCTGCTCACCCAAGCTCCGACATGCCATCCATGAACTCTTTCTTGCTAAACTCGCACTGGGTGGCGGCCCGGAACTTCCATGCCACGACCAGCACCGTGATGCTGGCGGGGTCGAGAGAGAGGTCATCGCAAAACTGCTGAATGCCGTCTATCCCGATCTTGTTTTCGTCCTGGGGATCTATCACAAACAAGACATGGGGCAGAATCATGTTGTCAATTATGCAGCTGAAACACACACACACACACACACCACACACACACACACACACACACACACACACACACACACACAAACACACACACACACACACACACACCACACACACACACACTTTATAAGCCTGTGAGGGGTTTGCACACTTGCCTTTGTACCGGTTGTAGAGGTGTTCCAACTTTTTCCTGTCCACAGAGGATTTCATTGACTCCTTACAGTAGAGATCAGGGTTCTGGAAGTAGTTGTCTGTAGCAACCTCTAGTTTCCAGTCATTCTGAGTGAGGCAGTACACGGCCGTCTTCTCCCCCGCCTGGGTGAACGACATGAACTGCCGAACCTTGTCCCGCTGCGATGACTTCAGCTTATGCTGCACAAGTACAGGACATGGACTGTCAGGCACCGACGGGAGCAAGAGACATACGCAGACCAAGATACACACAACAACAAAATAGCGGGACGCACACCCCAACAGGCATTCGGACAACTATACTACCGTAAGCGATCGAAAGTTAGTTGTTAAACAGGTAAACATCAGGAGGTGAGTGAAGAGGGCAGAGGGAAGGATCTTTGGTAATTATGTCCTGAGCATAGCCAACATTGAGCTATTCTGAGGCTTACTACCGAGTATTATGAAAGCACGTGCTGAACTCCCAAATAAGTATGGTCATAGAGGTAACTTGAGAAGGGGGAAGCCAACTAGGAGATCTTAAGGTGCAAAGTTAAACCAGTACCGTGCCAGCATTACTCAAAAAATAATTCTGAATCATGCAAGCAGGCAAACTCTCATTAGCTTAGGCGAGGGTCAAACACTTGCTTACTTAGCGCTTTTCTAAATAAAATCATCTACATTCTGTAACAACACAAATCTTGAATCGATGAATAGGGCAATAGTGTTTGACATCATCAATACATACCAGGACATATAGTGGCATTATCTTTAGAAAGGAGGAGTGTCGTGGCTGCTGTTGTTAGCCGAGTTGACTGTGTGTGTGGCAATGCTCATCTTCCTACAACAGCCGAATGAAGACCATCCGTACGATCGTAAAACTATCCTACTAACATCACCTACTATTACGGTCTCAGCCTGCTTTACGCCAAGCAGCATACGTGATCTCAGTCGAAGTTACGAAGCTACCAGAAAGAGATCTGAACCTAGCTAGCTAACTGGTCTCCAAATATCAGCTACTGACCTTCCATTTCTGGTGGCTAAATACTGAGGTAAATAGTGTTGTAGCCTGAAAACAAATACCCAGGTACCTCTACGTTGTATAACACTGTCGTTATCGTAGGTTCGATCCTTACCAGCAAAATAACAATCCGATGGTTTATGTTTCTTTTGGTTACCTACCATTTTCACACCCGCTGTTGGACCAATTTGATAGCCTGACGTTTATTGTGCGCTTGCGCAGAAGTATTTTGGTAGATGGCTGCGGCTGTAATGTTTGGATTTGGAAGCATAACTTTAAACTACACTTGTACGATATACAATAAAAAAACACAAATGTATTTAATTGACTCGTGTTGTGGAAAAAGAATATACAAAATAAAGGGGCGTCACGATTACAGTATCTGTTCTTCCAATGAGCCTTTAATCTTTGAAAAACAGCCATTGAGTCAGTAAAGCTGCCAGGGTAGACCTATCATTGAAGTTGAGTCAGAATGTATTAACTATATCATTATTATTCAGATATAAGAATATTTATCTTTAATATAATGTCACTGACATTACTGAATAGTCACTCACTGTTTCAGTATTCAGTAATTATTTTGTGAAACATTACAAACAGAACCAAACACAACCTGTCCTCAGAATATAACCATGGCTCTGTGGAACTGGGGTTCAGAAGACAGAAAATAAACAGATAGGTGGCTAAAATAGTATCTGTTATCTATAAATTGAAGAAAGTCTACACCCTTCAGAGGGATAGGATGTTCTGTTCAGTTTTTTGCATATTATCTTTCTGTAACAGATTCCTTTTCCGACTTCCTCCACACAGCACATTCATGAAACTGAAAAAGTTATTTGTTTAGCTCTGGGCCCACTTAAAGTATTACTCATATTCATCAAGAAAAGAAAGCAACCATCTCTCGCTCTCTTGCCGCTTTCACACCAAAAAGAACGAGAGCCAGTTCCGGGCTGGTGCTAGGGCCAGTTCCAAACTGGTTCCAGCCTTAACCCCGTTAAGGAACACGGTTGGTTTCACACCGGCCAGAGCCAGCCATGGAGCCGGCGTGAGCGACGTCTTGACGTCACTGCAAACGTCTCGGCTAGTGAGCTTGGACAGAAGCATATGGCCGACATCTTTCTTTATTCTGGGTGGAAATAGTAACATCGTTACGCCATCAAATGCGTTTCTGGAAACATTTTTTAGCGAGAAATGTGCATTTTACTTTCATAATGGTTCGCAGTCGAGTGAATGTGAAGGATGTTTGGTTTGATAGTTATGACGAAGAGGGAACGCTCGGTTCACTTGCATGGACATGTCATGGACTCATCTAGCTGCGTTGGCGCGTTGACGCGTTGAACCACCACACAATGTTAGGCGCGCAGAAGAACCCTCGCGCCAGTTTCAAACACAACAACAACAATTTCGTCTTCGATTCAATCCGTGTATGGTTTCGTTCTTGAATATTCAGATTTAAAACAAAATCAGAAAAAACAAAAAAGAACCATACACGGATTCACGTCCATTGTTTACTTCGGTGTTTTAAAAAATGCCGTCTTCGTTGGTCTTCCTGTTTATGAAGGTACGGATAACTCCGCCCCCCTGCCCCCGGCGTAAAAGCGGTTCTAGTGTCTAGCCCAGCTCTAAAGTGGGGCCAGAGTTGAACCGGTTTTAGGGGCCGGAGCCGGTTTTCTTTGCGGTGTGAAACCAAAGCCCTGGCCCTAGCTCCGAACTGGCCCGGAACCGGCCCCGATTTTGCGGCGGTGTGAAAGGGGCATCTGTCTCTGTCTCTGTCTCTGTCTCTGTCTCTGTCTCTGTCTCTCTCTCTCTCTCTCTCTCTCTCTCTCTCTCTCTCTCTCTCTCTCTCTCTCTCTCTCTCTCTCTCTCTCTCTCTCTCTCTCTCTCTCTCTCTCTCTCTCTCTTTTTCACTCTATCTATCTATCTATCTATCTATCTATCTTAGTTGTTCAATGTTACATTTTATATGATTATTAATATTAGGCATTTTAATATTATTTTACAGGAAGACTCGAAAACATCAATATCCAATGGTAGACCGTGCCATACAGACTCTGAAACGAGCCAACCAATCAGACAGACTTATGGGCGTGGCAGTCGTGAGCTAGTTTACCATCGTCATACCTACACTATCCAATCTGCTGTGGCCGTTGCTAGACACCGCCAAGATCAGATTGAGAGACGCACCAGTACAGCGGGCTAGCGAGAGATTGCATTGAAAAGGCTAACGCAAATTGCTAACTTGTAAGCCGAACCGGTAAGACTCTCTCGTCAAACTGTTGCTGGTTCCGAAATTATTATGGTAGCAATTAACCTTCATTTAATAACATATAAGTATAGAGTTGTACTTTGGGCTATGGTTTGACCGGTTTTGGGAAAAGTATCAGCGTTTGGACCAATGTTGTGGTTCATCCCGACGGGGCTGTCGGTGACAGCTATGGATTAGCCCAGCAGCTAGTAGGCTAAAGCTACTTTGCTAACAACACGCTGTCGAGTAACTTCTCATTTGTTAGCTGGCTAGGGTTTGTTTTAGCCACGTTAGCCTTTTAGCTCATTGATTAAACGCAGATATTAAAGTACCCCTTCATTAGTAAACTATCGGACGGAGGCTGGATGTTCTACTTGTCAAAATCAGCTCTTCGGCGCTTTTAAATTAGGGCAATTTGAACTATTTACATCCAGTTAGTTAATTACTATACAAACGCTAATGAGTACAATATGAAGTGATTATCAAGCGCTTTCGGGAACTCCATAAACACGGCAAATCCACGACATAACCTATTTTATACTTCACATGTGTCATTGTAATCCTTAGGAACACAGAAGTGGAGAGTGATCGGAGGGGGGTTAAGTTCTTAACACAATATAATGATGGTTTGGCTTGTAAATGCTTTGTAGAAACTGGGTTCAGGCAGTCGCGAACTATTTTGAGGCCTGGTTGTGAATATTTTAATTTCGTCCTTTTAGTTGCATTCAGCGCCCATGAGAAGCCCCAATCAAAACCCACACAATGAAGCTCATTTATGATTAGATGAGTGGGTCCCGACGCATCACTGATTTGGCCTTATGTTATTATGATGTGACTATGTTGGTACAAAGTGTCCAGTGTCTGTCAGTTCAGTTCTGGTCAGATCGGAACCCAAATGCCCAGTTACTTTACAAGGGAACGCATAGGTCCTTGCTGTCATTTTCACCAGAAAATGCTATTTATCTGAAGGTTTATTTGTGACGATCTATACTAAGCTCGCAACAAAAACTTGCTGTTCTGATAACGTCAGTTGAGTGCCAAATAAACCATTTTTAAGGTAACTTTATAGCCACATCGAAGTTGTCACATTTTGGACATTCGGCCATTCACTTACAATTAGTAAATTAATGAGAAACTACTTGAATATTGCATAGTTTAGTTTCCTGTTTGGCGGTAGGGCTTCAGACCTCCTCTTCCTCCATTCTCTATTGCCAACAAAAACAGCCGTCGAGGAAACCAAACCAGAGTGCACTCGTAAGTGCACAGAAACCGCTTTTTACATTTTACTTTGCTCATAAATGCACGCACATATATTGAACAGAAGACTGACTTTAGACACTTGCTTGATTCTATAATGGTTCAATGAACCAGCCTTATAATGGGTCTGAGCCATTTTAAAACGTGCAGCAGCAGCTAACTCGCTAGCTAACGTCAGCCACCTCCACCAAAGTGTTAGCAGCAGCTAGCTCCAACTCAACAAAAGCCTCGCTGCACCAGTACCGATGTGAAGTGCTGATGCTGTTCACTTCTCAGTAGTAGCTTTCATGTGTAGGTTATGTTATGGTCTAGACCATCCAGGATATTTTCAGCACGAAATGCTAAAGTGATCATGTGTGCGTTGACCTGTAGCTGAAGTTCGTGTATAATCGTCCCCGGACGTGGTGAATAACTAAAGTAGGCCTGCTTGTGTATCTGTCCTACTGCAACTCTTTTAATTGAGAGTTCAACTTCTTAGGGTTCAGAGACGTGCGTTTGAATGTTAAAACAATCGTACGTTTTAATACCACCGAGATCGCGATTTGTTTCGTTTCATGCAGTTTATCTTGTCTTGTCCTCGGCACAATGCCCGGCTAGTTAAGCTAACTAGAGTAGTGTAGCCAGCCTCAAACAATGTGCTTGCTGCTTTAACATAAAGTTAGTTTTTTTTTTATCTTTAATGTAAATTACCCTAACTTCTGTTGATATTGCTTTAATTTACTTAATGCCGTTTTTTTTAACATACATAAAACAAGTAACCATTGTTATGTAAAATATTTAGATGCTGTGAGCAGTTCCAGACTATATTGACTCAAATAAAATATTTGTTCTGTTTCTGTTTCAGGGGTTTTGTCTGAAAAGAGAGAGGAAGATTTTCCTTTTAGACTGAAGCTTTACTTCCCCGGTCCTTTTGGATCATGGCTAAAGATGTAAGTATTTAGTTAACTTTTATAGGTTACAATCTTGTTGGACTGCATTTTATTTTTATTTATTATAGTTGTGCATTTTATGATGATCATTTAAATGTCACCTCTTTGAGCCCAATTGCATTGAACACCTGTGATCCGGTTCTCCGCAGGCTGGTCTGATTGAAACAAACGGAGAGTTGAAGGTTTTTATCGATCAGAATCTGAGCCCAAGTAAAGGTAAATAGTGCGGAAAATTTAATATAAATGTGTGTTATTTGAAAGGTGATGTGTGTCTGCTCTCGCCACCAGTTGTGCCATTATATAGCTGTGACCTGACAATGGGTGGCAACCTAGTGTCACTGTTTAAATTTCCAGTCTAATTGGTGTGTGTTCTCTTCTGCCCTCGTCACTAGTCCTGTCTCTGGTTACTGTTCAGCCCACGGCTCTTCCAGTGGCCAAACAGCTATTGCCCAAAACCCTAGGGCCCTCCAACGTCAATATCGCTCCACACATGCAACACATGCCCCACATGGTGAGTGATGTGGTTTTACAGTCTTCACTTGTTGATCAGCTCTGTAAGGAAAACACCTCCTCAAATGATGCCACCCGCTCTTCATTTGTCACCACTAATTTGCATATTATCTAAAAGAGCTCCTCCTCCAGGTATGTTATGGATGTGTAAGGCTCTCCCATTATCATTGTGCAATGACCGGGTGTGTAGGGTGGGGGGAAGGGGCTGACACTAAGCTGGTCAAACTCTATAGTCAGCAGGATTACTCCCATCATCCCATTATGAACATAGAATCTTTACCCATACCAGCAACCTTCTTAATCATAATCTGTGTAAAGGAATACATCATGTATAGCCTCTCTCAAAGTTACCTAGCATGTTGTGTTTTTAGCAGCCTTGTTTAGACTGAAATGTTGATTTGTATCTTTGTTCCCCCTTGCCCCTCTTTGTCCACAGGTGATTGGAACACCCCAAAGACCTACCGTTTCCAATACCATACTGGTCAACAGCCCACACACGCCCAGCTCCCAGTTCCTCACACAGAGCCAACAGCCTGACGCCTCACCATGGTCTTCAGGGTATGCTGCCACCCTCCTTCCACGGGTCAAATGCCTTGACGTGTTCCGTAGGGATGCACCGAATTTTCGGCCACCAAATATTTTCAGCCGAAAATGGCCCAAAAGCGCATTTTTGGTTTTCGGCCAAAAGGCTTTTATCACCGAAACAACACGGACGAAACTGAAATTTGTGATGACGCAAACAAAAAATGCGGTCATCACACGCTTGTCTGGATAAGCGCCAATATGTCTGCGGTGTGGACGTTTTTCAATGTTTCTGAGAAAGACCCACGTACAGCGATTTGCAAAAATTGCAATGCCTTGATTTTAATGAAGTTAGTACAGTCATAGCCATAAATGCAATGGTACTAGGGTTGTATTATCGAGTATAAACGGTATAAACTTTGAAACTAGGTCAACCGCCATCTTCTCCGTCAACTCTCCTCTCACACTCGGTGACAGCGTCAGGCAGTGCGCCAATTCTCGGTGAAAGCGTCTTATAACGTTCTATATATATATAAGTATAATATAAAAATAATATAAAATATCACGGCAAAAAGCTCTGTGCGCCTCCGGATGGTCGTAGCGCGGGGCGCTCTCGTAGGGATTGGGCTTCGCGGGGTTTTTTCACTGCCGTTGATATGGTTACCATGGTTACCGGTCTTGCACGTTCCAGCGCTATATTATGTAGCCTATCTATTAGGTTTGTATATATTTTAAATAAATTTTAAATAAAATAAAACAGTGCAAAGACAAACTGCCGAACTTTTAACCTTTTTAAACCTAATTCCGTATAGGCTACCGCAGCAACCCTAAATGGTACTAATAATTGTCATAATAATTTCTTTCAGTGTTTCGGTTTTCGGCCTTGGTTTCCTAATTTTTGGTTTTCGGTTTCGGCCAAGGATTTTCATTTCGGTGCATCCCTAGTGCTCAGCCATGCCATCATTAATTAATGCAGTTCTTCCTCTTGATAAACTTCACTCTGACACCAATACACTGTTAATATGGCCCCTTCACAGTTTGGAGGACCAAACTTAAAAAAGTAAAAGACTATTTTTCAATGTGCACCTGATTATATTGAAACCATAGATTTCTGTTGTGATGTGGCCGAACCATGTCAGAATGTTAATAGAGATAGACTTCATATTTAGTGGTTAACCTAACTGGAAAGGGTTTATACAGAGGTACAAGTGTTGATGTGTCCCTGAGCGAGACGCTTAACCCTAACTGCTCCTGACGAGATGGCTGTCGCCTTGCATGGTTGACTCAATGTGTGTATTAACCGATGTAAGTCGCTTTGGATAAAAGCGTCTGCTAAATGCCCTAATTGTAAAGGATTGATATCCTTGTTGTTGCTCTATTTATTTATTGTCCTTAGAAAACGTGGAAAGAAAGGTGAGAAAAACGGGAAGGGGTTGAGGCATTTCTCCATGAAGGTGTGTGAGAAGGTACAGAAGAAGGGCGTTACCACCTACAATGAGGTGGCCGATGAGCTGGTGGCAGAGTTCAGCTCCGCAGACAACCACATGTCGCCTAATGACTCGGTAAGATCCGTTGCCGCACCGCAAATGGCCCTCCAGAAAGAAAAAAATCGGAACAGATCAAAAACCGTCATTTGTTTCCCAATCAACGAGAAACAATTGAAGGTTTTTGTCCTGTTCAGTTTTTTTTCTTGACATTTTCTTATACTTTAATAAGTGCAGGATCATTTAATGGGTGTGGTTCCCAATTGCAGATATCTGCAATAAGTATCATTTTTCCTTATTTTCCCATGCAGCATGTGTATGACCAGAAGAACATCAGGCGTCGCGTATATGATGCTCTTAATGTGCTCATGGCCATGAACATCATCTCCAAGGAGAAGAAGGAGATCAAATGGATCGGCCTGCCTACCAACTCCGCCCAGGAGTGCCAAAACCTAGAGGTGCACCCAGAAAATATGTAGACTAGTGGTCTAAAGGATAATCTGCCATTGCATGTTAGGTTTCGTATTTTTCCTCTTTTCTCCTGACGATAGATCTTTTGTGTCAACCATAGGTGGAGAGACAAAGGCGGCTGGAGAGAATCAAGCAGAAACAGTCACAGCTACAAGAACTCATATTGCAGGTATGCCTAAAACTAGGTCTCCCCAAGTGGGAATACATTTTTATTTGTTGTCGGACCCGCTGTAAGAAAATTTCTTTCATGTATATATACATTTTATAAAGTGGATAGGATATTGGATAACAAATGATTTTACTCCCTGCAGCAAATCGCCTTCAAAAACCTGGTTCAACGGAACAGGCAGTCAGAGCAGCAGACGAACAGACCCCCTCCTCCCAACTCTGTCATCCACCTGCCCTTCATTATTGTCAACACCAGCAAGAAGACAGTCATCGACTGTAGCATCTCCAATGACAAGTATGTCTCTCCTTTATTCCAGATGCCTCCATTTTTCCGTCACCCACGCTTCATTGTAATTGTAATTTCATTGTAATTTCCCCTGAAAACTGTCTACCTGTTGTCTTATTGGTATCTGAACAAACATTGTTTGTCCACAATTGTCGACGAGTACTTGTAGCTACCAAGAAGTCGACAACATGGGCACAACGTTACGAGGCGTTGGGTACTAGTCTGGAAAATTGATTTCAAGAGTTGTGTTGTTTAAAGAACTTTCTTCAAAACTAAACATGATTTAGCCTTTTGTGAAATCAGAGAAACGTGTCATCTGCTCAGCCTTGCCTCTTTTGTCAGCAAAATCAGTTTTTTCAAAGGGTATATTGTTTGTGGTGTGTAGCAACAATATTGTATAGATGTTCAAAAGGTCTGAAAACGATTTACCATTTTGAAGGTGGTTTGTCTCTTCTCGACATTTAACTGGGTTAGGTAAATGTTGGGGTATATTCTGTGCAACAGGGCGGGAAGCTAAGCTTAACAATCAACGATAATACAAATGGAAATGGTGCTCATTAACTTGGCCTGTTTGGCGGTCAATGATGGTGACATCACTGATTGTTGAGGCAATATATTGTCATGTACTTGACATTGGTGGTGTTAAATTGCATTGGTAGTGCGGGCACTGGCCAAGGCGGGGTCAGTGTGCTGTTGATAAAGTGTGTGCCCAACCCCACGTGAAATATATGGGGGTTATAAAGTCCATTGCCTCACCCTCTTCCAGAATGCCCAAAGAGAAAATGAAAGTAAATTCTATTTGTCTTTAAAATTAGTCTTGCGTTGTTCGATTAGACATTTAGGCAATGTATTTGGTGTGTTATGCTCTAATATGATTATTTTTCCTCTGATTCAGGTTCGAGTACCTTTTCAACTTTGACAGCATGTTTGAGATCCATGACGACATTGAGGTGCTGAAACGTATGGGCATGGCCTGTGGTTTGGAGGTGGGCAAGTGCTCTCCAGAAGACCTGAAGATCGCCCGCAGTCTGGTGCCAAAGGCCCTGGAGCCCTATGTCACAGGTCAGAGCAAGAGAAGGATATTGAAAAGTAACCTCTCGATGAGCTACATTGTGTTTTCACTACCGTCTCGTCTTAATTGAAATAACTTGTTAACATAATTGCATTTCTTTTATATCATTTTATGTGGGCTGAATGACTATTACATTGTTACTTGTTTTTTTTTTTGTAGAGATGGCGAAGGGTCCAATCAGTAATGTCTACATTACCGGGGGATCTTCCTCAAACGGAGCACGGTATCCTGTGGGCAGGTGAGGGGCCGACTACAGTCAATAACGGGTACAGTAACGGGAGGCTGCAAATTATTCACATACAATGTTTACATTGTAGCCTCACCAAAGCGCTTCAGGGTTCAACCTTGAAATGTTTTTCTTCCAAAACATAACGGCCCCACAACAATCTTTAATGGCCCTCATCTCAAGTTGTTGCGATCAGGGCTGGAACATAAAACCAAAGACCTTTTTTGTTACTCGACATTCTTAATAATTTATTTAGGAACACAAATGCCCACTACGGGCATGAGCCATCACTGGCCAGTGGCTTGTGCCAAAAGACAAACAAAGAGGGTTTAATTCTGGCCCGCAGCCTTCGGGGGGCCCCCTTTATTGACCAACCCTTGACCTTGTTTGTTGACAGTGACGGCGGCGCGGACGGCACCATGGCCTCCAGCTCTAACGACTCGCACTACAGCGGGTCTCGTGTGGAAACTCCAGTGTCTTACATGGGCGACGATGACGAGGAGGACGACTACGATGAGAACGACGATGAAGACTAGCCTGGCTCTCCGTGTCCACGCCTCTCCAACAAGCACAGTCTTTCTAACCACATCACCATGGGATTCAAGCCCACTATTTTGTGTGTGTGTGTGTGTGTGTGTGTGTGTGTGTGTGTGTGTGTGTGTGTGTGTGTGTGTGTGTGTGTGTGTGTGTGTGTGTGTGTGTGTGTGTGTGTGTGTGTGTGTCTCCATCCACCTTCTCTTTTTCCCTGTTCCTGTATTCGCTCGGCCTGGCTTTCTCAGGGGTGTAGAACAAACAGGAGGTGAACACTGGGTGCGTCGTTCCCTCTGTGTGTGTGTGTGTGTGTATGTGGCTGCTGAATCACACAGGCACCTGCAGCATAGCTCTGGGGGCACTCTCGTGCATGGCAGCAGCACTGTGCAGAAGCCTTTTAGATATTTCCTTGTATGTCTAATCAACTACTCAATAAGCCATCCCAGTTCAAAAATAAAGACAAGCAAAAAGCCCCCCCCATCCCCCCCCAACTTCCTTCTTCAAACCCACTGCTGTTGGAGAATGTATAGTGTACCGTGTGAAATAGTTATCTTGTTTTGTTGTGATCGCATTTTGGCAGACGTTGGGGGGCAGGGTGATTCAGTGTTCCACGATGGCTGCCAAAGTGTCGGTGTAGACCTGCCGTGTCAGCACAACTCCGTGGATCCAGCCTCAATTGTTGCCATGGTGTCCTACGATAGGACCCAAATCCATTGCCCGTGTTGAATACTTTCAGTTTCGATTTTGTTTAGTGTTTTTTTCTTTTTGGACGAATTATCTCCAGCAGTTTCTTCACCCCGAACCCCGCTGTGGTGGGCTGACTTCCCTCTGTTCTGTAGGCAGCTGCTTTCATGAGTTTATTTTTTTCAGTTTGTTGCTTGTTTACTTTTGTATACTGGAGATGATGAGTTCTCTTCACCGCCCCGTCACACCTTGTTAGTGTTTACATACAAACGACACCAGCAAGGTACCGACCTTCGAAACCCAGGCTCCCTATAGGACGATAAGCTTTGTTTGTTATTACGTAAATGGACCCTATGATGATTGTAGCTTATAGTATCCTCTAGAGGCCAGTGGTCAAAGGTAGACCTGGAAACTACCGATGTATGGAATATGTGGTTGTGACGGCTTTATGTACTCTCCTAAAAGATCTCATTTTTAAAGCTGAGCAACACATGTACGGACTCTTCCAAATACCTTTTTCTGTAATCTAATATAAGTTTGAAATTAAATATAGATTGTTTTAATAACTTTGCATCCATGCATTTTGTTGTCGCCTTGTATAAACTAGATAAAAGTGCCAACCGTTGCTCATAACTCAACGGTGGGTTATGATTCATGCTGAAGCTCGAATGGGATTTAAATATATTATGCATGCACTCAAACTTTAATGACCGGTTTGGGAAGGCTTTATTTTATTTTAAGGAAGAATGTTAATGATTTTGCCTTGAGGCACCAGATGGAATACCAGGCGATTTACAACAGAAAGTATTGAATTATGAACTGTTACAAATGAATAATAACTTGCCATAAGGGCAGCCTTTATCAAATAGGTCTTAAAAGTATTGTATACCAAAACAATTTATCACACAAATTTGTAAACATTGAATTGTAACTTTCTAGGACTTAAGGCATTCAATTTCATGTGTTTTGAGTTTTTTCATTCGGCCTACTTACAGAAAGTGCCTCCTCTGCACTAAACGCGGTTGAGAAAGATCAGTTGAGTGACCAACGTAATGTCGCTGTTACATGATGTGCCGCTTGGCTGACCAGTCATAATCCAGGTATCCAGGCATGTATTGTATCACCACTTCCCTAGGTCGAGCTCGCGCATTTTGTCGAGGGCATTAGGGTGTTAATGGATTACTGAAAGGTGTTGACGCAGGGGTGTGTGTGATTGTGTGTGTCCCTTCTATGTGGATGTGTATGCTGAAGTGTGTCCCTGTCAAGTACATTGGTCTATTTCAGACTCGGACCTCCCTTTTCTCTGCATGCACTCCTCGTATGCTCTGTCATTTCTTTGTAATCTGCATCGCTGGCCACCTCACCTGCTTTTTCATCCTTGCACCCCAGCGAATTAGATGACCAATCCCCCCTCCTTCCAACATTATTTTTGTGTAGGTATGTCCGTCCTCAGAGTTGCTTCACAGTAACCGGCCAACAACATGGATTTTGGAGCCCTCACCACGGTGGTGGCAAATTCTGCCTACATCAACGCCCGTGGCAGCATCGACGGTTCCGCGGCGGCTGCGCGGGACAAGAAGTACCACTCGCGTCTCAAGCTCCCCCACATCACCGTGTGCGAGGACCTGAGGGACACGCTCGACTTGACGTTTGACTTCGTGTGCATCGAACAGCCCATAGGCAGACGCCTCTTCAGGGAATTCCTGAGTGCCACCCTAGAATACAATGGCCCGTTGCGTCTGTGGAAAGACATCGAGGCGTACGACTTGGCAGACGAGGGTGACCTCAGCCAGAAGGCCGCCAAGATCTTCACGAGGTACATGGAACCCTCTGCCAAGCACTACTGCCCCATTCTCTCAGAGGAAATCGTAGCTAAAGTGAAAGAGGGTCAACAGGAGGCCGGGGACGGGTTGTTCGCCCCAGCTCTGGCCTGCGTGATGAACTTCCTCCGTGAGGTCCCTTACATCTTCTTCCTGGAGAGCATGTACCTGAAGAGGTTCCTGCAGTGGAAGTGGCTCGAGATGCAGCCAATGGACGATGACTGGTTCCTGGATTTCCGTGTGCTGGGGAAAGGCGGTTTTGGGGAAGTTTCCGCCTGTCAGATGAAAGCCACTGGGAAACTTTATGCCTGTAAGAAGCTGAACAAGAAACGATTGAAGAAACGTAAAGGCAATGAGGTGAGGTACTCAAAAATCAGCTGCTGTTTCTCTTTTCATACTTGACTGCAATCATCCAATGCCGTATCAGGCTTTCATTTTATAAGTACCCTCATTGTCCCGAGTGGTGCATACCCTTGACCTGAAACAAGTTGTAGCCTAGTGACCAAGTTGTATGCTACTATGACATGATTGATGAAGAGAATTGGGGCATTTGAGGTGGTTCAGGGATATTTTCGACTGAAGAGATGAACGCACTTTTAAATAGCCTATTTAAGTGGTGTGGCCAGCTGCATTAAACATTAGTCTTTCCATTTAATAAATGACCTCTAGCGTTTTAATATTCTAATGAATGCATTTATCATTTTATTCAAAGTCGGAGTCCTATCTCATTAGACATTTAAATAAAAACACAATAAAAGTGGAATGTACGTCAGAATCGTTTTTTTCTAAAATGTAGGCAAAACGTCTCGCAATCTTAATAATACATAGGTTTTATGTAGCGCTTTTCTCGGTACCCAAAGACGCTTAAACGTTCTCTTCTTCTTAAACGTCATCAAACCATCAAACGGCCGGCTACGGCTCTGAAACAATTTCCAATAATCAATTGTCCTGTGATAATCATCTTTGTCCCTGGCTATATCTCTGGGGGCCTTAGCCCGTGGTATTAAACAGATTTAATACTGAGGGCTTAGAGGAAAGCCCTTCTGACTGTAACTAATAGTCTGGCCATGTTCGCTCTTGCCCTTGACTAGGGGTTTAAGACACGCGCCGCAGTCTTATCCAACTTAATTTATACTTAATAGAATATCAACCCACTGGGCATGCGCGGGGGAACGTATTTCTTTCGAAGGGTGCAGTGCGGATGATGCAAGCGCATATGCACATGCTTTCACGTTGCAATGTAATTATAAACAATATATAGGCCTTCTTATCTAATTGAAGTCCCTTACGCACGGGCCCCATTTAAAATGATATGTGCGAGGATAAATATGCTGTGTCCGAATTAATCAACAATGAAAAAAAGTTATCGATTGCATCTCACCCCATACTGCATCCCCCCAAAAAAGCTGCTTAGCTTATGCCAATTTAAGTTGCAAACATTTAGGACATTTCCAAACTGTTGCGTTAAAGCAACACTTACGACACATTGCCCAATATGGCTGTGTTCCCTTTCCAATTAAACATGCTACAATCGATTTGTTCCTATTTAATTTAAACATATTGTAAGAGTAGCCAATTCGATTGATTTTAGATAGGCCTACTAGATTTTGAATACATTTTCCCTTTTGGTATAATGTTAGAGACCCCTCCAAGGTCAATGCTACCGCATAGAAAGAATGCTGAAATGTGTAATAGGACTAGATATTGCTAACAAAAGCGGACACTCAGAAATTTTACCAAAATATATATTTATTATTGCCAATATAATTTCACCCATCCAATTAGTAGTACTAACAGGCTAACAGCACCCTTAGCACTATACTTTCAGCACCTAAACCACTGGGAATAAATACATTTTTAAAAAGTGTATTTTATAAAACCATGTCTTCTTAAACAGACAAACATTCAAAAATGTTTTAAATGTTTAAAAGTATTGTAATCAATTATCTTTATTACTTTGTTTCAACTCTAGGGGGCAATGGTGGAGAAGAGAATTCTTGCCAGGGTCCACAGTCGCTTCATTGTGTCCTTGGCCTACGCATTCCAAACAAAGGACGAACTTTGTCTGGTCATGACCATCATGAACGGAGGAGACCTCAAGTACGTCATAACTAAAGCAAACCAAGCCTAAATCAAACACAAATCAACAACCACATCGTAGGATCGACAGGTGCTCCAAAAAACGTTGAATGAATTTCCCTCCGCAGTTTTATTAATGTGCTATAATGAATGGCACTAAAATCCATTTGAATTTTTTATTATATTCTGTTGCACGCAATGAAAAAAAGAAAAAAAGAAGCTGAATATGCATACGCCTCCACAAAAAGCTGTGAACTACCATTCAACTCAAATGGTAGAATGTGTATACATATAGCCAGTTTAAGTGATATATTAACTGTATTCAGCACAATATAATTACCCTTCTATGCATTACAATAACACTAGCTTCACTCAGTAAATCCATCCATTTGGTTGTTTTTGTGACAGTCGCCATGTTTTTAGGTCAAGCATTTACATAGGAATATTAATGACAGTTTGGTTTGAGTTAATTCATTTATTGCAGCGTAAAGCAACATACAACTCTTCATATTATTGTCTTAATATCTATTAGATGTTTGGGCCTATGTGTGTAGCACAAAATGACATAACTTCAATCTCCCTCTCTCGCAATGGGGCAGGTACCACATCTACCTGGTGGATGATAACAACCCAGGCTTCTGCGAGACCAGAGCTTGTTTCTACCTCGCCCAGATCATCCAAGGCCTGGAGCACCTCCACCAGAAGAGAATAATCTACAGAGACCTCAAACCTGAAAATGTTCTGCTAGACAACGAAGGTACTGCTCCAAGTTTGCATCTGTGTGTGTATGTAACATAGTATTCTACACATAAACGTCTAAATATTGGAATATGTGCGTCTTTTGCCAGGGAACGTGCGCATATCCGACCTGGGTCTCGCTGTGGAGTTGAAAGAAGGCAAGACAAAGACAAAAGGCTATGCTGGAACCCCAGGTCTGTCTCTGTCCAACCCACGCAGATATCCAGCCACACCATAACTTAACACACATCCCTTTTCTGGCTTCACTCGTTGGACCATTCATCCCTGAAAAGTGTTGGCCGTCAGCCTTTTAAAAAGATCTTTTATACCCCATCGTTCCCTTCAGGGTACATGTCTCCAGAGATGCTGAAGGGGGAGAAGTATGACACCTCTGTGGACTACTTTACCCTCGGTGTGACGCTGTTTGAGTTTTTGGCGGCCAAGAATCCATTCAGGGAGAGAGGAGAGAAGGTATTAATTTTGAGATGTCTGAATGTAGTCATTACAGGAGTTCATCCACTAATGCTTTTAAATAGTGCCGTACATCCCTGTGTCTTGTTTCTACTTTGAGATGTATTTGCCTGTGAGTTTCCGTCTCGCTTATGGTCAATATGTGGTGGCTCCCAGTTGCCCTTTTTGGGATTACTATGGTGTACCTTATCTTGTCTTCTCTCATATCCAATCCTTGTACCACTAACTGTCATTAGTCCCATCTGTAAAAGGTTGTCTTTCTCAGTCTGCCTGGCTCTTCCCATGAATCGGTTCAATCTCCATTTTGTCTCTACTCAGGTTGACCGCGACACGATGAAGGAACGCATTCTGAACAGGGTTGTGACTTATCCAGAAACCTTCAGTGATAATTCCAAGTCCCTGTGCGATGCACTGATGGCCAAAGAGGTGGAAAAGAGGCTGGGTTTCAAGGACAACAACTGTGACGAGCTCAGGGGTCACCCTTTCTTTAGCGAAATCAATTGGAGGAAGCTGAACGAGGGTACGGACACAAGGGCCATTCTAAGAACTCGTCTCTCTATGTCTCAGGGTCCAAAATGAAAGGTGCACTGTTTAGGATTTAGTGGAATCTAGCCGTGAGGTTGCATACTGCAACCAACTTTAGGCCACCTGAGAAGCTGGGGTGGCCTAAACAGGCCTGTAAGAGGCCACTAGATACTCGCAAAATGATGTCTTGGTCTACTATAGAATCAAGTAGCCAAGTCAGCTTCCTTGAATGATTCATGAAATGGATTCCGTTTTTTAGTCTGTAAACAAAAAATGTAATATTACAATCCATTCCTGCCAAGTCCTTTCTGCTAGATGCCACTAGATTTGACCTACTGTGCCTTTTCTTTTTTTTTTGTCTAAAGTCTAAACATTGACCAGCCAGCCAGATGTCTTAGTATGTAACCTAGGTTTTCATTTTGGACCCCAGGCATAGGGGCATCAAAACCCCTCATCTTATGACGATGGTGGCGATGTTAAACCTGTGCTTCTCCTGATTCCAGGTCTACTCTCCCCTCCCTTTGTCCCGGACCCCAAGGTGGTGTACGCCAAGAGCCTGGATGACGTGGGGGCTTTCTCCTCCGTGAAGGGCGTGGCCCTGGACGAACCGGACAAGACCTTCTTCGACGAGTTCTCCTCGGGGAACATCTCCATCCCCTGGCAGGAGGAGATGATCGAGACAGGCCTCTACGGTGAGCTCAACGTCTGGGGCGTGGACGGGGCTCTTCCCAACGACCTCCGCAGGGAGTCCATCTTAGAACAACCCCCAAAGTCCTCCACTTGCTCTGTGGCGTAAGGGTCCCCACGAGGGGGCGAGCCTGCATCACTGAGCCTTTCAACACCCCCAGAACTCCAGAAGGCTCTTTCGACCTCGGTTTTGTGGTGATTTGACCTTGAAAGTAGGATGGTTTCTGCTGAAGACATTTCAAGGATAGGCCCGATTGCTTCCAAGATGGATTTCTTTTTCTTTTGCAGTTTTAGGTCATGGAAATTGTTTAGAGGAGGTCTTGGTGTAGGAGATGATCTCTTCTGTTCCCTCCACTCGACCAGGTTGTGAAGATATCGCTTTTAGAGCTGTATATATTGTGATGCTTTTAAGTTCCTTAATTTTAGGTGTGGCTTGTAGATGAGGTGACTTACCAATGGTTATGATGAATGTAAGAAGTAATGACTGTTAGCTTTAACTTCAGTTTCTTAAAACCACTGAGAAACATCGACCAAAGACCACAAATACAGTACTTTTCATTATGTTTTTATTTCTGTGTGAAATTAATACTTTATGCCAGTTTTTAAATAATATTTTAACAACTATGTTACAATTTGCAGTATATTGAGTGAATTGTATTATAAGCTAAATGTAAAAATATTTTTTCTTCCAGCCAAGCAATTTATTTATAAAATGAAGCAGTTGAGTGCAAAATTGTATGAAGAAAAACCTTAAAAAAACAAAAACTTCAATTGTATGAAAAAGTTTCAATGTATATATCAATAAAAGTGTTCACTTCCTGCTTCAGCAAAACCCTGCTCATATCACCAACCCATGTTTTTTTTTTTTTTATTCAACCTTTATTTATTCCGATTGTTCTCATTGAGGTTCAGCACCTCTTTTGATGCTACAACCATGTAGACCTTGAATCAGAGTTGATCAAACCAATGATTGATCCCCAATCATGTACACAGACTGCCTACCTGATATGTTTTAAACATCTTGCTTTGCTACCTATTCATGTGGATCCATCCACCCACCCAATCTCTCATTTGCCCAATCATTTGATCATTGCTCCATGCCTCCATCTATCCTATTCGTCTGTCATCCATCCATCCGGTGTCCCATCCGTCGACCCATTAATCGATGATCGTTCAATCCGTTGATGCATCGTGGACGGATTCCGTGTCCGTCCTCCCAGTCACTCCTTTGCCGTGGCCTGGTATATCTTCACCTCCTGCTGTGGTAACTCGCAGATCATTTTGGTGTTGTAGCTGCTCTTTAGGTGCTCTATGAACCACAGGTCGGACTGGAAGCGGATCTTATTGGCCCACAGCAGTGTTGTCGTACTTCCTGGGTGGCAGAAGTGACGAATCGTGGCCAGGAGCTCTTCCAGGCATTCATGGTGATAGACCACATCCGCCGCCAGGATGTAGTCGTAGCGACAGCCGTTGCGAGGGAAGTCCCGGTCCAGGTGTTGGCCCCAGGTGAGGGCCGCCACCTGCGGTGTGTACCGGGCGCGGCCCCTGGTGTTCCGTGTGAGGTTAAAGGTCAGGTTGGAGAGGATGTCGGGCAGGTCGGTGGCCGTGACCCAGGCCCCTGGAGAACCGCGCACACGAGAGGCAAACCATCTGTTAGGCAATCTGTTAGGCAATCTGAGAGTTATGTTAATTCATGTGAAACACGCACTCCTTTGTCAAGACAGAGCAGATGAGGAGAGGTAAATACCTAAGACCCTAACCAAAGGTGAACACCAAAGTGACTACAAAGTGAACTCCTGAAGAAGAACAAAAAATAACGGCAAAAGACAATTCCACCCGAACATACAAATATAGTGGTCCACCCAATGTATGGTCGAACTAACAGCAGACTTACCCAGTAGACTGGCCACGATGGACAGCAAGCCAGTCCCTGCCCCGATTTCCAGCACCGCTTTATCCATGAGACTCACTTGTTGCTGGTTGTTCTCCAGGAACTGGCACAAAGCTACCGCCTGCGCAGAACAAAAACCATCCCCATCATGAGTAACACCACGCCCTCCTCAATGGGAGATGAACAAACCGGAGCGCAGGGGTGGAGCCGAGAGTAGCGCAGCAGCTGAACTCACCCCGGGCCAGATCAGAGCGCCATACGTGTCCATGGACTCCCGGATGCTGATGTCATGCCCGGCAAAGTGGAAGGACTCCTTCCCGAGCGAGTAGTAAACACTGGGCTCCCACACCTTCCTGCGGTCCATCGCCTCGCCCGACATCCGCTCGCAGTCCTCCTTCGCTGTGGAAGTGAGGCGGAAGATCCCTCAAAAGTTGACCTATTATACCGCCAGGTGTGAGTGTGATTAGCCAATAAACTATCTAACGGCTTGTAATGTTAATCACACTTACACCTGGTGGTATATTATGTCACCTTAAGGTGCTCGCACAAACAGCCCCAAAACGGCCCAAAACTGACACTGGTCCCGCACACTGGCATGTTGGTGTTTATTGCCGGCAGCGTGTCCATAGCAGCAGAAGAGTTCTGGGAGATTTTTGAGTGAGATATTACTTCAATATGGCTGGTAGTGTCCACATCACCTTCCCCCAACGCGCCGGTCTCCAGCACAGAGCGCTGCTCCTGAGGGGGTCCGGTCTCCAGGGAGGGCTGGAGTCGGGCAGCTCGCATGGCAGGGGGAGCCCTCTCCATGACAACTAAGATGCCGTCAAAAGGTAGGTCCCACCACTCTTGTTTTGTTTGCCAACCGTATCTATGAAGTAGATTGATCCATTCCAAGTGGTCATTAAGTATTCGTGAAGGAATCAAGATATTGACAACTTTTTGTAAAAAGAAAAAGGTTTCTAAGGTTTTTTGGAATTTGTAGTAGGTGCATTAACTTCAAGGAGTAATTTTACATTCTACATTATCTCCACAAAATCCATGATTACATTCTATGGTCTAACATTAGTAATAATGAAATCAGTAAAGAAACATTCACATCATTTCATAAACATAGGATTGGATTATAGTTATAGTTTCGAAACAAGCCGTTACATTTAGAGCAATGTGGTACATACCCTTAAGAAGGACGTGATGCTGATGGTCTGTGATGGTCTTCTCTGCTCTTTCTGCTCCCCTCTGTGGTCTTCCTCTCTCTTTGTTTTATGGACGCTGCATTGTTAGTGACACACCCCACAACCGGCCAGGGCTCTGGAGGCTTAGAGAGACAGAGAGACAACTGGCCATGGACAATGATGACAATGACAATGAAGATGGACCTATTCCATCCAAGTTATTCCATCCTTCCCACACATGCACATGCGGACACAAACACACAAATTAGTTGTTTCTGGTTCTGGGCATGCACTATATTTGTATTAGTGGTTCACTACAACATCCCAAAATGACATGTACTGTATGAATAATCACTTCTGAAAGACAACTGGGTCCACACACTTTAACCAATGCAGTCATGCAGCAGAAAAACGTTATGATACCTAGAATGTACAGAGGTATTCCATTTTATGAGCGCATATTACGTATGTCTATGGGCTCAGCTGTGGGACTCACTCACTCGAAAACACTCTCAAACAGGTGTGTATTTTAAATGCTCACAAAACACACACATGCACCCGTACACACACATGCAAAAAGACACACACGCACACATACAAAAACACACACACTCACACACCCACGCACGCACGCACACAGAAAGGTGAGCAGCTTACCAGATGGTTCTACTGTATTAACCTGATTTAGATATTACCGTATCTATTTACTGGGCCAATCTATTAATAACATTCAATAGTATCTATGTCATACACATTTAAGCTGGTCCATCGTTAATAATAGCTTGGGCATTCGATCTCCCAAATCCTAGTGTGTCCTAATATAACCACAAAGTGTTTATTTGGGATGTTTTCTTTGCCAAGTCATTGGCCAGTGTTTACAGTGTGTCTGTGCACTGGTTATGCTCGCTACATATGAGTTATAGGGTTAGTATGCATAGTATCAGTTGACCTTTTAGAGTGAGTGTTATGCATGTCTGTCGGTGTCGATGCCTTATGACATATGCGTTTTGTATACATAATACATACGTTGGCGTGTGTGGGGTTGAGTAATCACCTGAATGTGGGTGTGAGTGTGTTTGTGTGTGTGTGTGTGTGTGTGTGTGTGTGTGTGTGTGTGTGTGTGTGTGTGTGTGTGTGTGTGTGTGTGTGTGTGTGAGAGTGAGTTAGTGAATTTGTGCATCTCTGTAGTCCTGTAATATGTGTATTGATGTGTGAGTATGTATGCGGGTATCTGTCCGGTTTAAGAAATAGTACAATTGGAATCGATAATCCTATTACTGCTATTCAAGAGAGTCGTAAAAGGACTTGATTTAGGGCAAGTGGAAAGTGAGTCATCCCTGGGTCCAGATAGGATCTGGCGGTGGCGGCGGCGCGTGGCCAACGTGTGTTAATGCGCAACTCGATGGCCGTTAATCCCTGCTAATGGGAAAGCACGGGTGACGATTGCAATCCAGCGGCCATCATCGCCGTGTTTACAGAGGTACACAGAACTGCACCAGGACACAAAAGGAAACTAGGCAGCAGGTCAACAATGAACACTGAAATACAACGGGGGTAAACACAAGTGACCAATGGAATAGAGTAGGGAATAGACAGTTAAGTACTTTGGATGGAAGGCGCGTTCTGTCTTCCCGGGGATGACAGGCAAGCTGCCGGGGAGCCCCGGGTGATTGGTGGAGTGAACGGTATGCACGGGGGCCGCGTGCCTCACTGCAACCTCATTTGGGAGTGTCTCTCGGCCCAGGACTGTGTCCCTGTTGTCTCCCCTTCAACATGACGGTCCAGAGCCGAACACAGACTCTCGCTGAGGACGGCAGAGGATCGCAGGGCCGCCGTCACAGTCCAACCAGCAAGATGTAATACAAGAAGAAACATTACAGTTAAAATGCTAACTTATATTCATGAATACTTATCTAAGGGATTCACCATAAATGTGCCTAGCCTAGGACTAACTAACAGAAATCCATTTGTGATTTGGTCAACCACACAGGAAAATGTTGTATCCCCATTGAGAATATTGAGGGGATTCTATTGTAAGACTAACTTTGTAACAAACCAGACCAAACCGTCCCAACTGATTCAGGCAGGCCCTTTGTACCCAGCTGGTGGGGCTCATTTTCTGTGCGGTTTCTATGTTGTAGTGCTTTAGGAACCCACTGGACAGAGCGCACAGGTACATAGTTTTAATTAATTGGTTTTAATTTAACAATATTAAACATTGCATAACACAAGGGATATAAACAATGTGATTGGGTATAGTTGTTCGGTGTTCCTTTAAATGTAAACATAAAGACAGACAATACAATTGTAAATGAGGCATAAAGAGAGATGAATAAAACAATAACAAGAGACTTTGACACTACAGATTTTGTAGTGTTTCATTCTCATCCAGATAGAAATGTATAATTTGCAGTTTGTAATTTGTTGTGGTGGTCAATTGTTCCAAAACAATGTTCATCTGAATCTAATTGGGAAAAGGTTGACATCGCTTGTTTCTCCACACACATCTCCATCACGGCGTTTGGAAGTTGCTTCGTTGTGACCAATTATCACATGGTTCAAAAATCACATTCACTCCCTGAAATTCAGATTTACTTGAAGCCTCACAATAGTTAAGTTGACAGGCCTCCGCACATCACATATCACACACGACACTTCAAATCACAAAATCAAACTGGCTTTCAAAGTGAGTGTGAAAGTGTTTTTTTTAGTGTAAAGTTAAAGATTTGCCTTAATTTGGTGCTCAAATAAATCAGCTAAATGGGTTAAATGACCAAAGACTAAATCTGAGTAAGAACTGCAGAATCACAGCAGCAGGACATGTCCACTGGCTATCGTAGGTACTCTCTCATGTCATGACCAAATGTCATCGTACGACCCGGGCCATATTCAGACCCATAGTTGGTGTTATGAGCTACACGTGTGCTTATCCTATAACAGCGCCTCTGTGAAAAGCTTTGGCGCTGGTAGGATCCAACCAGTGGGGATAGGAGAAGCATGGTTGCACCCACTCATATCTTTCACTAACGCGCGCACACACGCACGCACGCACGCACGCACGCACACACACACACACACACACACACACACACACACACACACACACACACACACACACACACACACACAAACACACGCACGCGCTCATTTGCATTTTTAAGCTATTTTTTTTATAAAAAAAAAAATACTTTTCGAATACAATGTATCGGGATTCCTATGAAGTAGCCGCGCTGTTGTTTAAATGTAGAATTGGGTTTAAATGTCCAACTACTCCCAGAAGTACATTTCATTTGCCGGTCCATCAGCGCATTTCCAATAAATACCAGTGCAAGAGAGCCATCTTGTGGCAAAAATCTAATATTACAAATCATTTTTATATATCATTATGGGTCAATGAATATGTAGAAACCAACCTTAAAGAATTGTACCATCTCTTTTTGTTGAAACTCAATATTGTGGGACCTTAAGGTGAACTTGTATAGTGCCAAATTTTAACTAACAAATTTTAAATAGCGTCACCTTTGGGTGCAGTAGCCAACCACAATTTGGGTTTATGGGTAGTGTTGGGTGTATCCACCCATGGTACCCACCTATATAATCGTATGTTTTTTTTATACAATAACAAAATGGTCAAATAAGAAAAATGGGATAACTGCTCGAACTTATTGGCCAATATTTCTCAAATGGAACTAAATAAAACTAATTCTGTTTGAGGATCTTTGTGAGGCTTGGTCTAAAGATTTGATGTGGCGATTTTGGTGAATTTCTTATTATTTTTGTAGCCTGTGAATCTTTTTAATTATGCACATTCAGAATATCGTTAAGAACAATTATAACATGTAGAGATTGTTTTTGAACATGTTCTTCTCAATCCCAATGAAAGTAAAAAACATGTGACCCCTCCTGTTCCGAATTCCAAAAAATACAATTTCACAATGCCAATCAAAACCCTGAAATTAGAAAGAACATCAATCCACATTTCCAATTCGACCCTTCTGTTCAGTTAAACAGCTTACACTCAGCAGATAGAACAGTGACACGGATGTGTTTCAGACGTCGACATGCTTGTCACATATCTCGCATTTGCCGTCCTAGCCTTGTGTCGTTATGAAAGATGACTCGACCCTCGGACCCCTTTTTATAAAACCGATTTTAGTGCAAGAAAATACAATTGACCTGTGCTGTGGAAAAGTAGTTTTCAGTTCGTGTGTGTGTGTGTGTGTGTGTGTGTGTGTGTGTGTGTGTGTGTGTGTGTGTGTGTGTGTGTGTGTGTGTGTGTGTGTGTGTGTGTGTGTGTGTGTGTGTGTGTGTGTTTGAGTGTGTATTTGTGTGTCCATGTGTGTATTTGTGTGTGTGTGTGTGTGTGTGTGTTCATGCTTGAATGTGTATGTGTGTGTGTCCATGCTATACGTCTGTTCTCGTAAGTGTCCGTATGCGAGTGAGCACATGCGTGCAAATGATATGTTACAACGGGGGTACTGTTCGTTGCAGCTGGCTCTTCGACAGGTGCCTCTGATTAAAGGTCTGTTATGCCCTCCTGTCAGCCCGTGTGTCCCGTTTGCACAAGTGTAGCGTCCAACAGCCTATACCGCAGGGACATATGCATCGTGGGCCTGTGCATGGGGCCACAATTGCGCTGCACTCAAGCACTGCAGGGACAATGTGCGCTTGTGTTTGGGGGGGACACTATGATGGAAAAGCTAATAGCCACAATATTGAAAAAGCAAAGGGAACAGTAGCTTGCCCAGCTGCCCGCTTCTAATCCCTCTCCCCCCGCCTCAAACGGCCTCCAGTTACAACCTAACAGTTTGTTCCCAAAAGAACAATAGCCATGTGTTGCCTACTGAATTGTCAATAACAGAGGTGTATTTTCTTTTATTCCTCCATATGCGCTCATTGAAAAGGCGTTTCTGGCACACATAGACATTTGGGGTCAAATTATGCTATTTGAATGGTTTCTAATTTGCTTGTTTCCTAACATCGAATCTAGAACTAAAATACCTTTTTAGTTTATGTATTTGAGTCTTAAGTGCTGATAGCTAGTCTGAAATGCCATCTTTTATCCCTGTCTTTCTAAATTAACCCAAAGATGATTAGAAATCAGTTAATATTGCTTCCCGGAAAAATGCTCATTCTCATGAATAAAATTATATGAAAACTTCAATGCAATGTTTAGAGCAAAAAACGAACCCAGGTGTTCATATGTCAAATAACGAATACCTTGCTTGTTTATCCATAGCGTTCATGCTTGAGGAACAGGATAACGTCAACATGCCCGCCCTCCCCTGACCGGGCCAATAGGTCACTCCGGCTGCCACTTGAGAACAATTCCGACCTCCCGAGGCGCGCCGTCCCACATGGACGCGCTTCCAATCAGTACCTAGTTTTAAGAGCCCGTGGCGGCTCCAGCAGGACCACTACTCCAGTTGAATCCCACTGGTTGCATCATCGCGGTCGAAGCGCACTCATCCTCTCAACAGTTGGATTGTGCTCAACTTCTCCCTAACTCGTGGACGTATTTAATATGGATGCCATGAAGATTTTGGCCATACCGCTTCTCATCACGCTGCTGCAGAGTAAGATATATAATGAGATATCGGACCACTAATACATTTATTTTACAATAGTCGTAATGAAGATAATGTTCTATATTGCATCAACGAAAATTGACGCATCATGCCCATTAAGTTACTTCTACTACTCTAGAAATGTGTATAAATATCAGATTAAAAACAGCAGACGCTTAATTACCTAAGTGATGATTGGTCAAGGCTTTCTTATCAGAAGGCCTATAATTAATGCACATAATCAGTATAATTATATAAGCCTATTATAGGCTTTGCATAAATACATGGAAAGAGTGACATTTTGCATTATTGGATTACAACAGTGGAAATATTTCACTATAATTATGCAAAATGAACATCGTTAAACGAGTGTAGCTGCTGGACCTGCTGGAATCACGTCCGTTGGTGACTTTATCTGTATGAGTTTGATGCCTTGTGTGTGTGATGTCAGGGGAGGTCTAGTGAAGGATGAAAAGGACGGGGGGTGAGGATGTTTACACTGGGATCCACTCTGATGCTTGTTGCTGTGCGTGAACCAAGATCCAAAACACGATGCGATGAATCACCCGCCGTCCCTGGCGGAGAGCTTACGACTCTGAGGCAGGAGATCTTTTAACTGTAGTAGAGGAGATAGCCTGTGCCTGACCCTGCGCGGGCGGGTCGTGGTTGAGAACCGGCAGATGAAAATCTAACTGCAGTATTATCTTAAAAGTGCGTTTGAAGAGCAGGAGGCAACCGTAAGCATGTGTTGTAACAATAATGACATGCAGCTTACATGGCACAACTGTTGCAGGGGGTGCATGTAAGCGATTCTGTAGGCGTGTGTGTCTTGTGTGTGTGTGTGCGTGTGCGTGTGCGTGTGTGTGTGTGCGTGTGCGTGTGCGTGTGTGTGTGTGTGTGTGTGTGTGTGTGTGTGTGTGTGTGTGTGAGTGAGAGAGCGTGTGTCAACGTGTGAGAGAGATGGGTTGACAGCATATGAACACGTGTGATTATGTTGGAAATCTTTTGCGCCAGCTGAGGGGGATAGGGTTACTGTGTGATAAAGGAGCTCTGTAGGTCTGCAGGATTCTACAAGCACACACGCGCACAGACACACTTACACCCCCACACACGGGCACACACGTACACACACGTACACATGCACATATGCACACATACATACATGCATTCAAACAAACACATTTCATTTAAACATTATCTTCTTCTTCTTCTTTTAATTTCTCAATGCATTTTTCATTAAACCGGAGTAAATGTTCACAGTTTATCCCATCCCCTGTTCCCAGCCTCAATGTTCCTCCAGCCGTTAACAGAAATCTGTTTTAAATGGGCTTGTGCAGGGCTGGTGTGTATGTGTGTGAGCATGTGTGTGCCTGTATGTGTCTAAAGGAGTGATCCCAAGCTGAGGTTATCAGGTCAGGATAAACTAGCTTTGTGTCCATCCATCACGCACCACCGCTCCTGGTACCACCAGCGTGTGTGCGTGCGTAAGTGTGTGCGTATGTGTGTGTGTGTGTGCAATGCACTCACAACAGCATTCTCCTCCGATCTTTCTGGGAGAGCTTCTATCCGAGCGGGTTGTAAAGCTGTACGTCAGCGTGCCAGGGAGCCTTGTTCTCATGACCCCTGGATGCAGGCCCTGTCTGCCCTGTCGGCCTTATCTCACTGCTAAGCCCTCTGGAACGTGTAGAGCCACACTGAGGTTAACCATCGGGAAATAAAGAAGAAAAGGAGAGTAGAAAATAAAACAAATGTCTCTCGTAAAGTACTGGGATTGGATGGCTCTTTTTGAATTAACACAAAACATTAAAGACTCAATAATTAATTGTATACTTAATTCGTTTTCCTTTTTTTTTACAGATAAATATGCTAATGATCGATACAAAAGAAACGATTGATTGTGTGTTTGAAGGAGTTCTTGGTTCTTACTATATTATGCATTGTAGTGGGTTGAACAGCATTGTAATGTAATGCTCCCACCCTTCTGCCCCTCCCCCAGCCCCCACGACCCGGTCGGTGACGGTGACCAGCAGCAAGCCCAAGGTGGACGTCCACGAGCACACAGGTGAGCACTTGGCACCAAGTCTGTAGCCAGGGTTGAAAAATAGTGGGGTCAATTGCTTGTTTTTTGGTACTATTCTAATATATTATTATTTTCATGATGATGATGATGATGATGATGATGATGATGATAAAATAAGGACTGTCATAAAGTAGGGTCATTTACAATATTATCATCATACATCGCCCCCGGCATTATTAGGTTGTTTTTATTGCTATTTGTTAATTATTGAAATATTATTTTATTAAATTGCTAATTAAACAACCCTCTTTTCAAGCTAGTAATCTTGTCCTTGCGTTATGCATAACCCATAAACTTTTAATGTTTTTTCATAACTTTCATAATTGAGACCAAAGGCTCGGTTATGGTTCCACATCGGCGCAACGCAATGACCGTGCAGACGCTTCGATAACATTTGGTAGGCGCACGTCAGCCACTTGCGGTGGACGCGAAGAGGGTCCGCAAGGACGTAATGGGTCCATAAACCCCCCTTGCGTTGCGTCGACGTGGAACCGTAACTAACCCTTAATAAGGTTTGGCTGTGTCTCCTAAACCAAGCGCCGCGGTGTTCCCCTCTCCTTTGCTCCCCCTTGTAGATGCGGTGCTGGCCTGCGAGTTCAAGACGGAGAAGGATCAGAACCCCCGCATCGAGTGGAAGAAGAAGGGGAAGGGTGTCACCTTCGTCTACTTTGACGGGAGTTTCAGCGGTGAGCCGGCCGTTCCGACCCCCCAAACCCCGGCACACTTTCCAAGGATCTTTCCGTTATCTGCCCTCCTTGTTTAAAGATTCCTTCGTCTTCGAAACCCCCTCCCCCCCTTCCCCTTAAAACCCTTCATATCCTCCTCTCCCCCCCCCCCCCCCCCCCCCCCTCCCCGACTTGCTCCTCTCCCCCGCGGACCTCCGGGGGTTCGGAGCGGGCTTCACACACACTTTGCCTCTCTCCGTGCCCCTCAGGGTCGTACGCGGGCCGCGCCAGCATGGAGGGGGCCACGCTCACCATCCACTCCATCACCCAGAAGGACTCGGGGGAATACCGCTGTGAGGTCACCGCCAGCCAGGACCAGGTCAACCTGGGGGAGACCACCGTGGCCCTGAACGTGCTCGGTAGGACGAGTGAGTGTGTGGGATTATAGGTGTGCTTAAGTGTTCACAAGGTTCATGTGTGTGTGTGGTCATCAATGCCAGTTGCGGTGTGTGTGTGTGTGTCTGTGTGTGTGTGTGTGTGTGTGTGTGTGTGTGTGTGTGTGTGTGTGTGTGTGTGTGTGTGTGTGCGTGTGTGTGTGTGTGTGTGCGGGTGTGTGTGGTCAGGAATGGGTGTATCAAAAACACGTACACCCTTCATGTTTGAACCTCTGATGTCATCAGATCTCTCCTGATATGCTAGAGATCCACAAGCTCCGCGCCGTCGACGTCCACCACTTAACTCCACCCCTCCCCCCCTGGTAGTTCCTCCCCACGTCCCGTCCTGCGAGGTGCCCAGCACAGTGTTCGCTGGCTCGGACCTGGAGCTGGTGTGTAAGGACGCGCTGAGCGTTCCCCCGGCGACCTACCGCTGGTACAAGGACAACAAGGTCCTGGCTGCCTCCACAGACTCCGCCTACAGCGCCGACATCAAGAAGGGCACGCTGGTGAGTTACACACACACACACACACGCACGCACGCACGCACGCGCGCACGCACGCACGCACGCACGCACGCACGCACGCACGCACGCACGCGCGCACGCAAGCGCTGCTGAGCATAACACACGCACATTGGTAGACAAAACACACATGCACACTGGTGAGTCCAACACACACACACACACACACTTGCACAAGTTCATGCACGCACACTGTTGTAGAATGCTAAAGAACACACACATGTGCTTATACATAGGCAAACGTTGGCATTAATGTGAGCACACACATGACAGACTTACATGTTGAAAACAATGGGAGTACACACACACACACACACACACACACACAAGTACACATTCACAAACACCACAAACTACAGAACATACTTACACCCTCCCTCTCCCTCTCTTTGTGATTTTCCCGGAGCAGAAGTTCAACAGCGTGTCCATCTCAGACGCCGGCATGTACCGCTGTGAGTCGTCCAACAGCGTGGGCTCGCCCAAGAGCTGCGTGGCTCAGCACCTGGCCGTCGTCGAGTGTGAGTTCACCGGCCTGGGGCAGGGGGGCAGGGGGGGAGGGGGGCAGGGGAATTTCCTCACACGTCTACTGTCGGGTGCTAATGGAAGGACGAGCCCCGAGCGCGTCACTAGCAAGCAATACATAGACATTAGAACTGAGGGGCTTTGAGATTCTGAGATTAGTTTAATTAAGATTTCTTTATTGATCTTGAAGGAAACTGTGACTTTTGGACCTTTTATAAAGATGAATCTTTATTTGCCAGGGGGTTCGTTTTGCTGTATCAAGGCGTATAAATAGGGTTTAAGTATTATTGAACGTGTAAATGTAGGGGTGTGTGTTTGTTTTGCTGACGGTCTGTGATGTGTTTTACATACTCGTTGAACCTATTGTTGGTAAGTGTTTCCCTGTGGTTTGTAATGTGTTTTCCCTATGTTTGCGATGTGTTTCCTGTGTCTTTACCTATATGTTTACCTACTTGTTGTATCGATGTTAATCCTGTGTTTCCCTGTGTGTTCTACCTACTTGTTTTACCCTTTGGTGTGTGATGGGTGTCCTGTGTCTATACCCATGTGTTTACCTTCTTGTTTTACCTATGGTTTATGATGTGTTTCCCTGTGTCTATACCCATGTGTTTACCTACCGTTGGACTGGTGTTAACGCCGTGTTTCCCTGTGCGCTCCAGACAAGCTGAGTGTGACCACGCTGGCGGCCGGGGGGGTGGGCCTGCTTCTGCTCCTCTTCATGTCCTGTCTGTGTGTGTGTCTGTGTCGCCGCCAGCGCGGCTGCTGCAGGAGTAAGTAGACAACTGCTGCTGCATGGACACTGGGGCTGTGTGTGTGCTTGACAGAGGGGGAGATACAGAATGGTGTGTGTGTGTGTGTGTGTGCGTGTGTGTGTGTGTGTGTGTGTGCGTGTGTGTGTGTGTCTGTGTGTGTGTGTGTGTGTGTGTGTGTGTGTGTGTGTGTGTGTGTGTGTGTGTGTCTGTGTGTGTGTGTGTATTTGTGTGTGTGTGTGTGTGTGTGTGTGTGTGTGTGTGTGTGTGTGTGTGTGTGTGTGTGTGTGTGTGTGTGTGTGTGCTGCTGTATTTACTGTGTGTGTGTCGGGAGATTTATGCATGCATTTGTGTATGTTGTGTTGTTGGCAATGTTTGCTAATGTTTTTTGCGTTAACATTACCTTGTGGTTGTGTTTCTCTGGATATGTGTGAGCGAGGGAGTAGGATGGTCTCTCTATCATACTGAAGAATAGTAACAAGTACACACCACACGTGTTTGAAGTATCTCGAAAATAATCCTGTCTTTTCTTTTCTTTTTTTTGCCATTTATGTTCAAACAGGAGAAAAGCAGGAAAAGTGGTAAGTGTTGCAGCCCCGAACTGTGTATTGCTTGCATTTGTCGCTTTAAACCATGTGAGCCGGGGTGTCCATAACTGTTCCTCCTCCTCTCTACAGTCTGAAGCCCTACAGCCTCCCCCCCCCACCGCCTCCAGCCCGCAACGTGAGTGATCAAACGCGCTTCAGATACCGCATGCTCTGGACCTGGACGTTTATCAGTGGTTGTCGGTTGTGTTTTTGATGATAAGCAGTACACAACAATGGCCTGGGATTACTTATTACAGGAAATGATTCACCGATCGTACCGTCTCTCCTCGCTTCTCTCACAGCCCAAGAACTACAAACACACCCAGTCCTTCATGATTTGAGGTGGAGACCCCCGCTCAGCGCCCACCCCCGGCCGTCCCCATCTGTGCTTCATGGAGAAACCAACCCCAACATCACTTGTACCTCGGTTTGCATTGTAGATGGCGCCCTCTGTTGGTAAAACTAACTTAATCGTTCCCTGACATTCTCATCTCCTGACTCCAAATCTGCGTCTTTGCCGAGAGAGAGAGGGGGCGGGACTTTCAATGACATTGTTAGCAATAGGGCAGTACATTCATTTTCCAAGGATTAGCAATGAGGGAGAAAAGGTGAATTTCAGTTATAATGGTTCAATGGCGGGGGTGAGAGACTGGGAGGGACTACCGATAGAGAGACAAATCTGTTTTTGTTACACGTTTCATATAATGCTTTGTCAAATCCTTTGTCAAAAAGAATCATATTTGTTCCTATGCAATTTGAAATTGCATTGCGGTAGACACTAACGCTACACTTCATGACCATCTCTCAGCCCAGGTTAAACATGCATTTGGTTATCCGGTCATCTGCTGATTACGCATCAATACGGCACACCTGTCATCAGATAGGAAATCGAATTAAAGGATGCCGTTGACAGGCGAGCCCCCAGGAGAGGTCAAGTGTGTCGCATCAGGCCATCACAGGTTGAGCATGCATGCAATAGCGTGTTTTAACCTATAGAGGGAGTCTTCCAAAGGATTCATCTAATGTAAACCCATATACAAGTGGTGTTGGGATAAAGTTCTCCTTTAATCCTCCCTACATTCATAATTGGACCATTATCTGCACTGCTGCTCAATCAACACACCCTCTCCCTCCCCTGGATGCTCGCTGTTACACAGGTGGACGCTGGAAAGACAACAGTAACGGTGGGAGCTAGGGTATAGTTTGGCAAAAGCCCTTTGACTGACATTTTCTGGTCGGCTCTTCTATGCAAAACACTGACACAATAGAGTGCCTTCAGTAGTAATCCCAATTGGATGTTTGCTACAAAACATTCATGTATTTTTTTGTATATTGTTTAATATCTCACTCTTTTGTTCACACAATATGTTTTGCTAAGTTTCTAGGTTATTTCTTGCATTTCTAACTATTGGCCTATCGAGGTAGACTAATGTGTATATATCGCCTCCTACTGGTCAACTCATGATACATGTCGTCATGGGTCAGACCATAGCTTCCAATCCATAGTCTATGTATCTTCCATGTCTATAGGCGTTTTTCTTTTATGGCCGGAATATGTTTTATTCCCAACATTTTTGTTATATTGTGACACTCAATTTGTGGTATCATAATTAATTTGATCCTTCCTCATAGTCAGTTCTTGTAGTGGTTTGTGTCCAATTTATTTTTGATGTTGGGTGTACCCATTTGTGTGAGAATGATGAAAAAAAAAAAGATGAACAGGTGTCTTTACACACTGACTTTGCTTTTATATATTTATATTTTTGATTAAACTACAAATAGAAATAGAAAGTTGTCCTTTTTGATATTTCAATCACTTCCTCTACACGTCGCTAGATGTCCTCATTTTACTGGTTTAACGCTTGATGACAACCGGGCACAGCAACACAGCTGCGGGGCGTTCGTAGTCTCTAGCTATTATTTGCGTCGAACAGAGAAACGATTGTTTAATCCCCCCCTTATTCCGGTTTTCCATAAATTGAAGCCCTTGATATCCACTGTTTGAGCGCTTCTACGATCCAGTTAAATCGGGAGTTATTGTCGGCCTACTAGCGGGTACCATTCCCTCAGCTGACAGTCAGTCTGTAAGTAGTCTTCATCCATCCAAAGATGGATGAAGCCCCTCTGGGAACTGTAAATGATGTCACAATCCACATAGATCCTCTCACAGCACAAACAACTGATACTTTTCTTCTTGTCACTTCCCCGGTCACACAAACAACGCTCGATTTGTATTTATCGTTTCCTTGTGGCTCCACAATGCGACTCTTGTCACCAAAGTTTCTAGAAATGTTCCATAACTTCGTAGTCATTCACAGGACCACAATTTGACTAAAAGGGCAAGTGATGGGGTTTAAAGGGGAACTATGCAACTTTTCCGCCTTAATATAACAGGTTAAGAGTCAGTAGCCGCGTTTACATGGACACATCGGATCCGCATAGATTTCTATGCGGAACAGAAAATGATCGCATATACGCCTCATTCGGAATACAATTATCTGTTCGGCATAGAATTCTATGCCGAATAGAAGAGATGGTGTAGTCCGTTTTAATCGACATGTAGGCCTATACACTTATTCCGAATAGATTGGGGTTTAACTTAGAGCAGCTGCAGTAGTTCGCAATTGGTGCACGGTCTGTATTTTTATGCACACCGAACTTGACCACTGTCAAGGAAAGTGGATTTATTGCCTGATTCACGTCTTTGTTACCGCTCCGTAAGTAGTCAGGTAAGCGTGTCCGGTTACTTAGCGATGGGACTGTGTGTTTATTAATGACGTGTTTGCGTATCGTAGTGTCCGCGTGCGTCCGAGATAACTGTAAATTAGTAAGCTACTACTAGTACTTTTGCAGGCTGAACGTTAAAATACTTCTTAACTTAGAGAGATGGCAGCTGCATTAGTTCGCAACTGGACCTTCGAGGAGACAAATGTCCGCTTGGAGATGGGAGTAAATATAAAGATCGGACGAGAAATTGACTTTTTGCTGTCCTCCTCCTTCTTAATTGAAAGAGCAGGCAGAGAAAAGCTCTCTCCTGCTGTGCTTTCATTAAAATCAAAATCCCAATGCCAAATAGTGATAAGACGTTCATTATGTCGCCGCCGGTCCAGAGATGTGTCAGGTGTGCGCGAGAGACATAATGGACACTTTTGTTACTGCCATGTATACAGTACATTCGGATCACATTTTAGGAACAGATCTATTCCGCATAGAAATCTATGCGGATCAGATGTGCCATGTAAACGCGGCTAGTGTGATGGTTCTATAACACTTTTTGGGTCGATTGGTCACTGTTTCGACTTCCCCTAGCCAGGGGTGGACTGGGACAGAAATTCAGCCCTGGCATTTTCTGTCCAGACCAGCCCACTGAGCACTAGGGGTGGGATGAGATGAACGGGAAGAACCCTGCATGTACTAGATTAAAACAATTTGATCAAGTACATGCATCCGAATAATAGTACAGCACTTTAAATAGAAGTTGTTGCTTTTTTTTGTTTTTGTTTTTCAAGTTTGTGTCTCTGGTGCTGCTGACAAGACAGGCGTGAAACCCGAACAGGAAGTTAAACGGACACTGTGTAATAATTACTCCCATCTAGTGGTACAATTGTATATTGCATTCATACTAATAGTGCGCGCTTGTTCAAAAGCTCAGCTGGGCAGTAGGCCTATGTGCCAAGAAGCTGTGTCATGACATCCAATGCTACCTCATCGAGTCATTCGAGTGATGATGAGGTTCGTTATTCCAAACAAATTTTAAACTGCATTGAATCATTAGTGTAAGCTAATGATGTATGAGTAATTATTCCTCGAGCAAGATAGTGAAGTATTTCAGTCATCATTCACGCAGGCTCAGAGTGAAAACGCGTTTGCATTTCCTGTACCACGTAGTGCTTTTTGTCCCTCTCGGCAGTTCATAGACCGGAAGAACATGGAAGCCTCCATGAAGCTTACCCGTCCTATGTAACTACATATTAATTATTCTTCGCTCAGGAGGATAAGTGAGATTTTTGGCAGAGACAATTTTACACCAATGAGGACTTATTTATGAATGGATACGTTGATTTGAGGTAATAAATGACTGAAAATATTACACAGTTTCCCTTTAACAGACCTCCTGTGGTCGCTGCATCTCCACCCCCCATATCTACAGATCTAAAAAAAACTTTAACCCGTTAAATATCACACTTGATCCAACGCTAAATTCACTCTTGCAGTTTTTAGTCTGTGACTGTGAAAAACTTTTGGTATAAGCCCAGCATTAGTTAAAACCAGACTCGGCAATAATTACTAAATATCCTGACAAATAATCTAAATAGAAACATATTACAGACAGCAGCATTAGAGCTGAAATTCATTTTTTTAACGGTGACTCAGTCATTATGAAACCATAAATAGAGAATTGAAAAAAAAAATATTATCTATAGCTGTTTGAAAAAGTCTAAGACATGAATTACAGGTCTAAATAGATATGCATTCTCATATACGTGTATGTGCACATGTATGTATACATGTGCACATACACGCATGAGAATGCACCCCTGCCCCTAGCGCATCCTGGCGGAAAAAGGGAATATTCAAGTTCATGTACTAAACAAATTAAGTTTTCTCTTTTCAGTTGTTACGACAGTGTTGAAAAATATCGCCTCCGAAACTGTAGGGGGAGCTCAATGCGAGCGCAAACCAAGAAAACAACGAAGAACTGGCCAAATACGTTCCTATTTCCCCTTTAAGTCGTCATTTTCTAGGAAAGGACGCATAAAGTCACATCTCTAAATACGTCCGTTTGGTTCTCGTTGGCGACACCTTCGGCGTTGAGTACTTTAATTTGACCAAGGAGTCAAATGGTGTGTCCACTGATGTCCTGTCCGCACGTTCATGAAACTGCAAATGAAAGGACTTTCATTAGTTGTGCATATTCTCAGTTACCATTGTGCAATATATGACACCTTAACAAACATTGCTTCAAAGAAATATCTTCGAAATCAAGAAAGAGTGTGCAAAATAGGATATACACATTAAGTCCCATCTTTATCTCCGTCGTGCAGAGAAAGGGGCCCATTAAAATGAATAGTTTGAGAAGAGTTAGTGTGCGCGTGTAGTCTTTCCGTCATGACACAAGAACGCCCATTAGGTGTTCCTGGTATCCTTTACTTATTTTCTTACTTCTGTTTGAGAAAATCAAACTAGCGAATGTTCCGGATGTTGACAGCTGTGCGAAGAAGAAGGGGGCCGGTGTTGATGGTGAAAGTTAGGCCGGTTTATAGTCCTCCGTAAAATAGACTGAAGAGAGCCCTCTCCATAGCCTGAGAGCTGGCTGTCGGAGACCCTCTCCATAGCTTAGGTGCACGTCCAATATATGTAACTATCCGTCGACGCAACGGAGACGGTAAGCGCTGGTGATTGGCCCTCTAACAAAATCATTTCCGGAATAACTTCTCCGGTTTGACTTTGCACCTTATTTACTGTGTACATTGTTTACTTTGCACATTAAAGACCAATAAAGCACCAAATATGATTCTAAAAGTTTATTTACAACACTTTACATGGTGTAGTCAATCGGGAGGCGAATTGCATTGCGTATTCGTCATCCCGACGGAGAACTTTGAATGCTCGAGGGGTCTCCGTGGTTACGGAGTTGGTTTACGTCAGAGCAGTTGTACATTTTGACATTTTAATACAGTTCAGCAAGAAAGGTGACGAAAAGGAAGAAGGGGGCGTTCCAGTCTGCGCTAACCAGAACCTCCATTTGAGTCTGCAGTGGGATGATATAGGTTTTCTCTGACAGGCCTTACTGTACATAAAACTCAACAACAATCATTTGTATGCAGCCTTTGGAAGAACCGTTGTGTGGTGATCAAGCCTGCCTGCTGATAGTCTACAGTGCTCCAGGTCAACACCCAACTTGCCTAACCTCTACCACCAGAGAACTGTCTTGGGTCTGGGTTGGGATCAGATAAACACATCGGAATGTATAGGGGGGGCCCTTAGATGTCTTTGTGTGGTTTATTGATGGTGATGAAACATTCCATGCTTTTCGGGGCCCTGAAGCTGTAGGGTTATGAATGGATTCCTTTTATTGTCATTGCACAAAAGGCCCCACTGCGAAATTGAGTAGCAATCCTAGTGGAGCATACACACGAGACAGTTCAAAGCAGTCATGCATGCACGCATGCACACATGCTTACGTGCACACACACACGCAAGCACGCACGCACGCACACGCACACACCAGCCAATTCAATATTTATTTTGTTGTATCACAAAACACCTGGAGAGGGCCTTTCATAAGACGGTCCTTGCAAATAAATATAGACTTTCCCTTTCTGCAGCGTAAACAACATCTGGCTGGCGGGCTGGTGTTAATTTCAGCCGCAATTAATCAACGCGCAACTCGTTCTTGGTGGCAAAAATGCTTTTGGTGACGGTGTTCAATAGTACTCCTTAGCTGAATGACATAACGAGAGTGTTGTAGACTGAAATCATTAGAAGTGCCCGTGGTCTAAAAACCCCCCAATCTCCCCGCCGCTGCGTCACTGGCCACCCGTCAATACCTCGGCTCCCACGCGGCAGGAATCGCATCGCATGGTGCAATCTGATAAGAGGACTATTTAGCATTCACAAAGACCCTTTCCAGCACTCTGCATTATGCTTTTAACCTCCAACCCGAGAGAGAGAGGCAGAGAGAGAGGGTAAGGGAAGGAGAAAGAGAGAGAGAGAGAGAGAGAGAGAGAGAGAGAGAGAGAGAGAGAGAGGGGGTTAGGGAAGGAGAGGGAGAGGGTAAGGGAAAGAGAGGAGGTACAGAGAGAGAAAGAGTTAGCACTATCTTAGAGGGGCTGATAGGTCCTTCTGGGAAGGGTGCATTTTTTCAGTACAAAAGCAAGTTATTGAATTCCTGTCCTGGTCTGGTGGGATGATAACATCCCCGCCATGGGCCTGGACATGTCTAAGGGGCCACTCACACTAGGGCCATGGCCCCGTGCCCGAGCTCATTTGCATACTAAAGTCTAGAACGTTTGGCTAGTGTGACCAGGCCATCCGTTTTCCAGCACGGAACAGCCCCTTGGCCACGGCACACTTGGGAGAGGTGTGCCGTGGCCAAAGTACAGATGCTAATGAGATGACACGCGCACACGCGCGGATACGCAACGTGAGCTGGATGACGTATTTCTTGCGCGACCCTTCTTTCTTTATAGGTCCATGCCCTTCTTCCCCACAACAATCATTTTCAACAATGGCGGCAAGCGGTTCACGAGTGGGTTTACGTTGGTGCGATAGTGAAGTCGAGTGTTTACTTGAAATTTGGGCCGACGACAGCATTCAGCCGCAGCCGGACACCACGCTTGGTGATGACGTATTTATCGTATGACGATGTGATGACGTATGTATGAAGGAGCAATCGTGCCCAGGCCACGGCCTACGGGAGCAGTGTGACCACGGGCCAGCGGGGGGAGTGGGGAGGGGGGGAATCGTGCTGAATCTTCCTGCAGCACGGGACAGGCAAACGGCCCTAGTGTGAGTGGCCCCTAAATGCTTCCCAAAGACCTCCATCTATCTCTCTATCCCCCTTGATGAGCGGGGCTCCGAGGCACGAATTACAGATTACCTGCTGCGGCAAACAACCCTCCCCTCTGTCTACATCGCTACATCTCCCCAAATCAGGATTACCATCTCTAGACGCGGGTGGGGGGAGCTCTAAGTGGTTAACGGCCTCCATTTTGAGAGCCCTGCTTATGTTTAGTTCTGGGACAATCACACTGTGTTAGACAAAGTGGCAGCCATGATGAGCTTTGATTGCCTTGTGCATCGAGAGCCCCCTGACTTCAGAGCCCATGGATACAATGCACACACACACAAACACAAATGCACGTGCGCTAAAACAAACACAAAGACAGCTCGCAGGCGCCACGACAAAGGGGAGATGCATCAAAGGTTCAAAATGGTGAGACGAACCAACTCACACAAAAAGACTTGGGGGGGATCTCCAAGTGAGGGGGGGAGGGGTTATGAAAGTCATATCAATGCGGGGCCTGCCCGTGATTCCGACACCTCATTGTTCCGACGTCTCAATGGTCCGAAATATTTCCCATTAGATCGACATGCCACTATGGTGACGGTTCAATGTTACGAAAACGGGACCCATTGTTCCGAAGGGCCGTTTGTCCGACTTTTTAAAAATGGAGGCGCATTAGGCCGACGGTTCAATATGCAGAATAGGTCTACATATAAAGAGTTGTATACCTCGCTCACACTCTCTCTCTCTCTCTTTGGTCACTTTGCTCTCCAATATTCATCGTGAACGTGATATGTAGGCCTAGGTTGTATTTTGGTGCTTGAGAGAGAGAGAGAGAGAGAGAGAGAGGTAAAACTCTTTGTATGTAGGCCTAGGCTATTCGGCATATTGAACCGTCGGCCTAATGCGCCTCTTGTTTGACATATCGGACAAACGGCCTTTCGGAACAATGGTTTCCGTTCGGTTGCCAGCTGGGGCATGTTTATGACCATCAAATCCATGCAAATGTTCTGAGGGGGAGAATTTGTTGTTCTGTCCAGCTTCCTCAATTTGGGCACCTCATCGCATCGCAGAGCAGATGCACGCAGCGAATAAAAACACAATCTTCTGCCGCCACACGGTTTCGCTTCTCAGTCGTTCATGTCTCGCTTCTCACTTCAGCATTCTGTCTAAAATGAAAGATGCGGTCCACCTCAGTCCCCTTTGAAGTGCATGACACGTTAAAAATATACTCGGCACCCATCCACCATCCCTCAATCCTCACCCTTCTCTCTCTCCATCCTTCCCACCTCCTCTCACTTATGTGCTCTGCGTCATTCTATCTCCTCTCTCTCTCTCTCTCTCTCTCTCTCTCTCTCTGGCTCTCTTTCTCTCTCTCTCGCTCTCTCTCTCTGGCTCTCTTTCTCTCTCTCTCTCACTCTCTCTCTCTCTCTCTCTCTCTTGCTCTCTCTCTCACTCTCTCACTCTCTCTCTGTCTCTGTCGCTTTCTTCCTCCGCCAGCCCTCCTCTCTTCTCTTCTCATTCTCTCCTCCTCTGATTATAGCTTTGAAATTCAGATCCCTGCTCCCTGCCCCCCCCCCCCCCCCACACACACCTGACCTCCTCCCTGTGCTATCGGGACTTGCCAGAGCAACGCGTTTGATTATGGCTCCACTATCGCTCCTCCGGTGGTGACCTATACCGTCGATAATCAGAGAGAGAGAGAGAGAGAGAGAGAGAGAGAGGGAGAGAGGGAGGGAGAGAGAGAGAGAGAGAGAGAGAGAGAGAGAGAGAGAGAGAGAGAGAGAGGGAGAGAGGGAGGGAGAGAGAGAGAGAGAGAGAGGGAGAGAGGGAGGGAGAGAGGGAGAGAGAGAGAGAGAGAGAGAGGGAGAGAGGGAGGGAGAGAGAGAGGGAGGGAGAGAGAGAGAGAGAGAGAGAGAGAGAGGGAGAGAGGGAGGGAGAGAGAGAGAGAGAGAGAGAGAGAGAGAGAGAGGAAGAGAGGGAGGGAGAGAGAGAGAGAGAGAGGGAGAGAGGGAGGGAGAGAGAGAGAGAGAGAGAGAGAGAGAGAGAGAGAGAGAGAGAGAGAGAGAGAGAGAGAGAGAGAGAGAGAGAGAGAGAGGGGGTGAGAGAGAGAGAGAGAGAGGGAGAGAGGGAGAGAGAGAGAGAGAGAGAGAGAGAGAGAGAGAGAGAGAGAGAGAGAGAGAGAGAGAGAGAGAGAGAGAGAGAGGGAGTGAGAGAGAGAAAGGGAGAGAGGGAAAGAGAGTGGGAGAGGGAGAGATGGAGGGAGAGACAGAGAGAGAGAGAGAGAGAAAGGGAGAGACAGAGAGAGAGAGGGAGAAAGGGAGAGAGGGAGGGAGAGAGGGAGAGAGAGAGACAGAGAGGGAGAGGGGGTGAGAGAGAAAGGGAGAGCGGGAAAGAGAGTGGGCGAGGGAGAGAGGCGCCAGAGACCCAACTGTAAGAGTGACCTTGGTAAGGTATCAGAGCCAGAAATTATGAGGAGAGGTGGGGGTAAAACACACATGGAAACTGATCTCCCCCCCCCATCATCCAGAGGACACCAAAACACTGCAGGGGGAAACAAATTACCGATGGAAACACAAATATATTTGATAACCGTGACGTTATTTTATCTATCTCGGAAATGCCGGTGAAAAATGATGTGATTGTGGTTTTTCTCTTTAATCAATCAGAAGAACGCTTGTGTTTCATAGGAAGAGGAGTTTATGCTTATTAGGAGCCCCATTAGCTATTAGAAATACTTACGGCTACTCTTTCTGGGGTCCATATATGACGGACAACACACAAGCTTGCATAAAATACAACCTCCAAACTGTAAACCTAAAAAAACCTAAGAATCAAAGAGTAGGACATCTCTGATTGTAGTTCTAGGCCACTGCAGAACATATCACCCGTGTGTCTCAGGGTGAAGAATGTACTTAGCCTCCATGCTTGGGTTTCCATGTGGCACTCTGATGGCAGAGCAGGCACTGCTTCTTGTGGTCGGGGTACTGAAGGGATTCATGGATCTACTGGGGTTTCTGGTCAGGTATTATCATGGCTTACCCGCCTACTCATAAAATGACATGTAAACGGTTCAAAGCTAACCATGAAACATGGAACAAAGTACCGCACTACTGAATACTGAAGCAAAAATACATGAATGAAATGAACGACTTTCCATTGTTTGCAGATCACCATGCCTGAAACGTTGACAACTCCACAGATTTCAATTTCCGTTATGAAATGTAATATCAAACAAACCAGTATAAAAAGCCTATACCGTAACATTTTGATAATGTCATATCATAATGTTACAATGTATAAATATAATGAGAAGGAAAAAAAAAAGAATATATATATATAATAATAACAGCAAACAGCATTTTATTGCAAGCTGCATGCTAAGTGAGCAAGTGTATTTTCATCCCACTGTACAACTGCTTGTACCACATCATTATAAGGGAATTGAGGCCCCGGCTGTGATTGCAGTTTTGTCCTTCCTACCTATCTTATCCCTCTTGCCCCTTCCTTCTCTCACTCTCTCACTGTCTCACGCTGTCACTCGATCTATATTCTTCTCTCTCTCCTCCACCCCTCTCTTACTTTGGCCCTCTTTAGTTCCCTTTTTCCCCTGATCACTTCATCTCTCTCTGTCTCTGTATCTGTATCTGTCACTGACTCTCTCTCTCTCTCTCTCTCTCTCTCTCTCTCTCTCTCTCTGTGTCTCTGTCTCTGTCTCTGTCTCTGACTCTCTCTCTCTCTCTCTCTCTCTCTCTCTCTCTCTCTCTCTCTCTCTCTCTCTCTCTCTCTCTCTCTCTCTCTCTCTCTGCCTCTGTCTCTGTCTCTGACTCTCTCTCTCTCTCTCTCTCTCTGTATCTGTCTCTGACTCTCTCTCTCTCTCTCTGCCTCTGCCTCTCTCTCTCTCTCTCTCTCTCTCTCTCTCTCTCTCTCTCTCTCTCTCTCTCTCTCTCTCTCTCTCTCTCTCTCTCTCTCTCTCTCTCTCTCTCTCTCTCTCTCTCTCTCGCTCCCCCTCTCCCCCCCATGATTATTCTACTACCACTATTCCTGGTGGATTCCAGTGCAGCCCAAGCAAGAAATACACTGGCATCAAGGACACCACCAGACCCGCCGCTGTTGTGTCTTACAAACACTGTGTCACAGGAGGGAAGCGGAGCAGAGAGAATAAATGTGTAGCCAGCAGCAGTCTGTTGCCTGTTCCATCTCTCACCGCACCTGCTATTCATCTAGTGAGCGACAAAGTGATGGATGCGGCGCACAAACAATTATCACAGAAATGGATGATGTTAGCGGCGTTCGATTCAGAGCGTGACGAAAGGGTGTGTGGGTCTGTGGTGGAGCGGTATAGGCCGGTTCTGGCAGACCCCTTGTGAGGTCCATGCATTAGTCACGTGTCGCCACACAATGTTCATTTACATCCGCGGCGACAGAGACAGTGAAGGACTGGTTACGGGCGCTTTCCATGTACTACGAGCGAGTGAGTTATACAAACAAACCCAGCTCACACACTGCCTCTATCCCCTTATAATAGGTCTTACATCCACAGTATTCTTTACCGATATTTTGTATTATTTATAAAAAAGGGCCCGAGACCCAGACTGACCGGGAGACAGGGTGAGAAGAATTGATTGCGAGGGAAAAAATCGACACCCCGTGTGAGCAGAAGACAGATAGAGAGACCGAGCACCGGACCCAAAGAAAAGTCATTCAAGAGAGAAATAGGGGTAATGGTGGGGGGGGGGGGGGTCTTCCGCTGTAAATGGAAACCATTTATCATCCTTTCGTCAGGGACAGACGCACACTATCAACCAATCCGCCCCCACCGCCCCTCTCTCAATCCACCATTACCCGTTTCCCTGCCTGCTACAATCAGTGTCCCAGCCTGCCTCTCTGGCTCTCCTCTCTGTACCCATGTGCATGTGTATTTGATGGTCCTGTGAGGAATTTTATGTGCTCACATAATCCCAGCACTTTTTGGGATACATCTTCATGGTAGTGTGCCATCATGGTATTGGTGCTTTGTGCAAAGGTGTCAAAATCAAAATTGACGTATGTAAATATATAGATAGTTAACATATTTATGTATATGTGTTTAATGTATACATATATATATGTATGCATTTATTCATATATTTTTTTATATCGATATCTTTATACACGTGTGATAATGTGTATAATTTGTGATGCTAGTTCCCAGACTCTCTCTGGCCCAATCCCAAAGTGAGCCCTGAAGACTAAGGACTAAGGACTCAGGGACTTAATTGATCTCTGGTGCTAAGTGAGTGAGTGCGTGAGGCCACATGACCTCAGATAGGTATATATGGGATTGGGACAGCACTTCATGAGAGCACATGCTACCTTGGCAACGTTTAACGACAAAGATGCTGCTGACACTTGCCGGTTTGGGAATTCTCTTCTTTTTTTTTTTAAATGCAATGAAAACAATCGGCTACAGCAATTTATTGATATTAGAAAATATAATTTTTACTTTTGAATACTTCAGTATAAAGGATGTATTGAATTAGGTGATTATTGGCCTACACATACTAATCATAAGTCAGAACGGGCTACATTTGGCTGAATTATAAAGGGTATAATTTGTAATATGAAGAGCCGTTTGGGAGCCAAAAGAGCCGGCTCTTGTTGGTGAGCTGATACAAATGATCCGGCTCACTAAAAAAAGGCAGAAAGACTCACAGAAAGGGCTCGGTAAGTGTGGACTCAAACCCTCACACCCTTTGGAATTCGACATCGGGACAGCCCTAAAGCCTTAATAATTTCGCGAGAATGCGAATCAAAGTCCATGAGTCCGTGAGTCCGGACATTGGGATTGTGTATCAAAAGCCTTTCTGTCAGTGATATTGCTGATCGCACTTTTCTGTTCTTCTGACCCTTTGCATGTGCACAACAAATCCCTCATCAGGGCAAATAAAGTTATATTCTAATCTTTTCAAGGTGCAGAACACCAGTAATGCCCCTCCACCCCCAACACTTTGTATTGGAAGTGATGGAAGTGACCTTAGTCCCTTTGGGATCAGAGACCCCTTCCGTCTCAGGGGGGCTGAGCAGTACAAACAGGGGTTGAAGTTGAAGATTTATGGCACTTGTCACCGGATATCCAGTCAGCAAGGAGGTCACACAGGAAGTGGGATTCCAAATGGCTCTTACACAAAGTGGTCAAATGTTCAGATTTCTAAGGACATGCACATATTCTGCTGAGTAAGGGAAAATTCCCACAGGCTAGTTCCATAAAGACTTCCTTCCATTTCTGAATGATAGCATGTGACGGACAGACAGATAGATCCTTGTTGCTGGATTGTGTGTTCACAAGGGTAAAAAAGGAAACATGCACAATAATATGAATAATTAATAACAAATCCCTATTGATTCATGGCATGGTTGAGCTGAAACCTATAGGCTATGGTGGTTGAGTTCACGTTTATGATGGGAATTCTCTGTGTGTGTGTGTGTGTGTGTGTGTGTGTGTGTGTGTGTGTGTGTGTGTGTGTGTGTGTGTGTGTGTGTGTGTGTGTGTGTGCACTTATCTTTAATCCTAGAAGGTATATCAGCGATATGTATTATGATGAGATCTATGGATGGATATGTGTATACAATATATTCAGACATAACACAGTCATATTTCAGAAAGATGCTCACATGACTGATTTCCATCCCTCCCAGCCAAGTGCTTCTATCTGGGGAAGCTCGGTTTGGTTGACGTTTCTGTTGACTGCCGTTTGCCAGGCACGTCACCTTTTGCCGGCACAGTCGCCTTCGTTGGCATTTCATTTTGGGGTCATCCGTTAGCAACAGCAACACTGAGGTGAAGTATCACATGAAGTCAGTGTTTTTTGCTGCTTATCTCTCACACGAGTGCGTCAGTTGACTACACAGCGTCTGATTAACCATACAGGAAGTCTGGAAGTATGACCTTCGTTTCCCGTCATGTGACGATGCGGTTTTGCCGTTCGCCTGGAATCCACCAGAGTTGCTGTTTTCCAACTTCTCTCAATGATATATACAGGGATTTTCTATTTTTTTTTATTAAACCTTTATTTATCCAGGTGAGTCCCATTGAGACCTTTAGCCTATTTTCAAGGTAGCCCCGACATAAAGACACATAGATATTGCACAAAAAACATGACGAAACATCGAAACAGAGCACGTTGACATTGCACAAAAATACGACGAAACATAGAAACAGAAAATGTAGACATTGCACAAAATTTGACGAAACACAAAAACAGATCACAGAGAAGACAGGTTAAATACATTCCACCCTCACAAGGACTAAGCAGCTCAGTTTCTGCTCACTCTGATCCAATATTGCCTTCTCCCTTATTTCAACTTTCAAAGTTCATCCGACATGTTTTTGCTTTTCTATTTGTATCTAAAGCTTCTTCATCAAACCCCGCAAACCCTGCCGATGAATTAATCAATCTGTGCTTGTGAAATTGCTTTCTCGCTGCATCCTTCTGCTGCTTATACACAAGGGGGCCAAAGACTGACGGTAATGTGTGAAAAGGTACATTTTTTGTACGAACAAGACCTCGCTGCATTCACTGTTCTAAATCAAAACAAAATATTAACGCTATTAGATAACCCAACACTTCCCTTTTCCAATGATTCATGGAGCCTTTGCCGGTTCCATGGGAACAGAAAGCAAACAGCAACAGCCCTTGATCACATGGCCAGATGCTACGCTAGCAGCTCGGCTATAAACGCCTCGCTATATCAGTATGTGTCTCGCGATGTCTTTATCCCTCGTCTCTGGCGCTGCGGGCTTGTTCGACCGACCGTGCAGCGACGGTCTAAATGTTATCTCAAAGGACTGTGGCACCAGCGCTCAGCCAGTTAAAACCCAGAAAAGCCCTGACCCAATACCCCACCTCCCCCCGGCCCCAACCACACCACCATCTCGCTCCGTCACACTCGGATGAGTCCGGAGAAACAAGCGGCTTCTCAAGCCCGGGTTCTGTAATGCCCCCCCCCCACACACACACACACACACCTCCTCCTCCTCCTCCTCCTCATCCTCAGGCCCATGCAAACACACAGTGAGGCACCATGGGTAATCCATGGTAGCACTCTGGATATTGTTGTGGTAAAGTGAGCCGCATCCCACACACTCACTCACACACACACACACACACACACACACACACACACACACACACACACACACACACACACACACCGCACGTGAGCTTTGCAGTGGATCAATATTTGTTGACCTCATCCCAGACACGAGACCTCACCAACACACAGCAGGGCAGTTTGTTTCGGTAGCACACTAAATTACCGTACTAAAGGACTGCTTGGGTCCTGATCAGGATGCTCCCTTGGCTACCCACAAGCACACGGCGAAGTGTTGAAGAAACAGTGAGGTATAGGGCACCCTGGGGTGTGCTCTGAGCATTTATAGCACTAGAGGCCTTGATTTCATTTCCACACTTACTCGCTCACTTACTCGACAGAGAAAACCGCATGGGTTTAGACAAACCCATGCGGTTAAGAAGGCCAAGAGTTTGTCTAACACAGACGTTTTCAATTATTAGACCCAGATTATCGACAGGAAACCATGTTACAAATTGACATTTAATTCTATAATTCTGTGTATCTTTCTCTTTTTTTACGCGAATAGGAAAACCATAATAGAAAAAATCATAAATGCAAAATCGGTTCCAACTCAGAACATAGTCCACAAGAATACCAACTAGCATTGGTGTATATACACCCCCCCATCCTTCAGACCAGGAATATGGTCTAGAGACTCTAGATTGAGGTGAACACCCCTGACACGTACAGCGGGGTGTCTGGAGAGTAGGCTACCTGGGAGGAGGGGAGTTATGTGGGCTACCGGGAGCGCGCCTCAGTCTAGCGGCGGGGATATGCATCTTGCAGGCCTCCAGGGGGTATGCATGTGCTAAGCCGACAGTGGAAAACATTCATCATTAAATCACACACCTCCTGCTGAATAACTCAGGAGCGAGCAACAGCCCTAGATGTCTGTAATATTTCACAAGGGCCTGAAACAGCTCGCAAAAGTCATGTAAAAAAAGGACCTTATGGCTTGGCGGCTTAAATATAGATCGGCTATAGCTGGCGTTTCTGCCCTCGGGCGCTATATGCCTATAAACCTATGAACTGCAGCGCCGTGTTTATGCAGACATGCCAGTGTGTCGGGTCTCCCTAAACGGTGTTGGAACCTCCCTCTCTAATTCAGCAGAGCTAAATCCGTCGCTCTGTTTCGGGGAGGAGAGGAGAGTTATTCATTACCGTTTTCAAACCTCTAGTTTGGCTGTCGTGTTCCCCTCTCATATGTCTGAAACAGGGCTCGGGCCGTTTGGCCGACGTGGACTGGAGGTCACCCACACTCACATGAGGACTGAGGACCGGGGCCGGAAAAAGTGACACACTCCCACGCAGTCGCAGAGCCACAGTTGTGGTTCTTTGTTGGGAGCACACACTGTTTGTGTGCGTGTTTGTGTGTTTGTTTGCTTGTATGTAGTCATTTGTGTGTGGGGGATTTTCTGTGTGTGTGTGTT
>NC_044067.1:8641996-8779496 GCF_902167405.1 Gadus morhua | reverse complement strand
TAAGAATGGATGTTTCGCAGGGGAGATAAATGAGTCTAGTCATGGCAGACATATATCCCTTCCATGATGTCCCCATAGCGTAGCTGAGTTGGAATGTGTTTAAATCTTATTGATTCACAACATATATCAATGAACTGTAATCGGGCAGAGAGATATCACAGTCCACATGCAGTAGTAGACGGACAACAAGCAGGCTTCCCAGGGTCAAAGTGACTAGAAAAGATGAGTAGTCTGGCGAGAGAGTGGGGAGGGCGAGAGAGAGAAGAGTGAGAGAGAGAGAGAGAGAGAGAGAGAGAGAGAGAGAGAGAGAGAGAGAGAGAGAGAGAGAGAGAGAGAGAGAGAGAGAGAGAGAGAGAGAGTCAGAAACAGCGAGAGAGAGAGAGAGAGAGAGAGAGAGAGAGAGAGAGAGAGAGAGAGAGAGAGAGAGAGAGAGAGAGAGGGAGAGAGTGTCTTTTGAAAGAAATTGGCCTCTAATAAAAAACAAAAAAGCACATCAAAGGCATGCAAAAAAAAGTTGTTTTATAGAGAAAGGGAATTTCTAATGCACGGCAGAAATACTCTTAGCAATCCCACATCGTTAGCCATCCAAAAGAATGAGTGTGTGGGTGTGTGTGCGTGTGTCTGTGTGTGTGTGTGTGTGTGTGTGTGTGTGGGGGGGGGGGGGAATTGTGAGCATGTGTGATCTCGCGTGCACATCTGCGAGTGTGTGTGAATGCACATGTTTGTATGTGTGTGTGTGTGTACTTCTATGTGTGTGTGCTTGTATATGCATGTGTAAATGTGTTGCACTTGCGTTAATGTATGATTGTGTGTGTGTGTGCGTGTGTGTTTGTTTGCCATTGAATATCAGTAACAGGTCAAGTGTAAAGAGACATTTGGGGGGGGGGGACACCCAGAAGGTCCTCATTGATGGTGTGAAAATGCCATCTGTGGGACAAAGATGCAATGCAAGGAAGCAGCATGGGAGATCCTGGCCGACGAGAGTGGAGAGAGAGAGAGGGAGAGTGGACTGCTTGGGTTGCGTCAGTTGCTGATATCAAATGTTCTGAGTTGATGAGAACATAGGAAAACACTTTAGTCTATAGTTGAGTATTAGTTTAGTGCAAATATTGTCTCTGTTTAGTGTCAGTTGAAACTTCAATGTTGACATGTCAACATTGTGTGAGTTGTCACCCGATAGGGTCATCAAGAACATCTGCAAAATATTATTAATATTTTAGGATAATCTGACTGTTTACTGAATTCCGTTATATACATTTAACAACACGTCAAGTCAATACCACCACCACCATCCATCTTCAGACATGTTTCGTTGATATTGTGCTTTCAACTTCGTTTGTACTTATTTTCAGCAGTTTAACCTGACTTCGTGTTGCATATCGATAGAATATCCATCAGATTTCAAATCTGCCTAATGTCGTTTAAGGTATAATATGTAATATGTAAATATGTTTTTGTATAAATATATATATAGAGTTTATTGGAGTTGTGTTCTTACATGATCAAAAATGTTCCAAGGTAATTCCAAGGCGTTTCATTGGTCGCCTGGAAATGCCGTCGTAACCCCCTAACCTCCTGGGAAACACATCTAAACAATAATCCAGTAGAATCCTCATTATTGATATCCTATTTCTATATCGATCTAGCTTAATACAACATGCTACTATGACAAGTGGCTCATGCCAGCCTCCAAGCTAATTGTACATTAACGATGTTACAATACAACAATGTGCAAAACGCTAATAAAATAATTGTAAGAATGATTGTTTCGACGTACGTAACAGTGCTGGGATACCCAATGATTGAATCACGATATAACACTATCCACAGCTGTAGCCGACTCCTCTAATGATTAGAAATATAAGTAACATTAACTAATCTGACTTACAGATATATTATGAGAATTAAATAACCTAACTTACTAAATTGGACTACATTGTTCTGGTGGTCGATTGTGAAAAAATAAAAAAGTTATGAAAAAACTCGGGACTTTTGTTTAAAAAATGCCTACTCATTCAATACTCAACTCTAGACCATCCTGCTAAAGGGCTCAAGGACAGGATTATCAGTCACATTCAGCTCTGCTCTGCTTCATTTGCCTGTTGGGTTAAAAAAAGCTTTCGGCTCTCTGTGAACCCAACCATGTGATCCATTAGCAGTACCCATAGTGAGAGTAGAAACTGATTGGTGGGAGTGTGGGATGTGAAAGTGTGTGCCACGTCATTTCAGGGGCAGAAAAAATGTGACACAGTCAACGACATTTGCAAAAGAGCTATCGCCTGCAGATGAACTTCCAGCTCTCCCAGTGCTCCATCAGGCAACGCAGAGCAGAGGCGATCAATGTTCAGTTCTCTGTTCCGGGGACTGCGTGTACCGCGATCAAGACATTACGCCAGCAGCAGGCATAATGATTTCTGATCAGTAGGTGATTTGCAACCAGATGGCGGAGAGATGACCGATGCCGCCCAAGGCCTGGGACCCAATCGCACAAGGGACCCAATCACTATGGAGAACGTCACACACTCACAGCTTTTTAATGGCCGTAATTAAGGCAGTGAGGAACAGCACACCGGGACATGTCAGAGCCACCAGACAGATGTTGGCATCGCATTTGTGGTGCCTGTCGACCACCATGTCCGCAAACCAAACCCGTCTCCATCGCATTGTGTGCTGCTCCACGGGGAAAAAACGGGTGAGATTGATGCAGAACATCGATGAGCCACGGGGGTTTGATATACGTCGAGGCACGCCGAGGGAGGGACTATCGACCTCAGAAGGTAAAATACCTTCCTGTAGAACAGCAAAGGTCAAGTGAATAGCGATCTGACGCAGTGTTTTCCAGAGGCTGTCAGTGGAAACCTGATGACCTTGGGGAAGTCTGGAACCCGAGGCTAGAGTTCAGCTGCAATATCTCTGCACAACTCACAGTAAGACGGGATTAGCCGAAAGGCTTCCCCCGGGAGAGAGGTGAGGCGGAGTAGGATCCCACCGACCAATAGAAGAACCACAGTAGGATGGTGTAGAGATGCAGAAGTCAGGGAGCCTTTCACATGGACTTCTCAAGGACACATACACGCACGCCGCAAGCCCTCACTCACTCGCACAATCCCACACACACTCACACTCACACGCACACGCACACTCACACTCACACTCACACTCACACTCACACTCATACTCATACTCATACTCATACTCATACTCACACTCACACTCACACTCATACTCATACTCATACTCATACTCATACTCACACTCACACTCACACTCATACTCATACTCATACTCACACTCATACTCACACTCACACTCAGAAACAGGCACACACACACACACACACACACACACACACACACACACACACACACACACACACACACACACACACACACACACACACTCACCCTCACCCTCAAGGCACACAGGTAACGTTTAGAATCCCACCGTAATCCAAACCTTGAACAAAGGCCAGCCAGCGGCCGTATGAGGAGCTGGTGTCGGACCGCCGGCAGCTCTATGCAGCGGGGCACGTGAAGGGACTCGCACCTGCATATGGAGGTGTCCGTCAAAAGACACCCCCCCCCCTCCCCCAAAATGGCCCCCCGGGGACGGTAGGGGGGGAGGGGTTGAGGGGGCGCTGACGAGGAGGGGGAGCTATGCGGAACACCCTGGGAGCTTTAATAGTACATGAGTCATAACGTGGTGACGGTCACTAAAGGCTGAGGATCCAACGCACACCACCCCCCCCATCCCCGTCACCTCCACCACCCCATTCCCCCACACAGGAATGCTGCGAGTGAGCGTGAATCGTCACGACATCATCACATACTCTTGACTTGCCCGAACTGAACCACGAGTGTGTGTGTGTGTCCTCTAATATGTTGGTTTTACCAGTTAATTTCTCTCTCTCACACACACACACACACACACACACACACACACACACACACACACACACACACACACACACACACACACACACACACACACACACACACACACACACACACACACACACACACACATTGTTTACATTTTTTCTTATTCTTCCTTCAAAACTGAAACACTATTAAGTTATGAGTTTAATTATTTAGAGTTATGATTTAGATTATGCATAGACTGTATATATATGTTATATTTTCGACGGATTCATAATGATGATATAGGGTTTCAAATACTGTACTGTCAACCAGCGATGAGAAGTCAGCTCGATTGGCAACCAAAAAAACGACCCTTGCTCCGCCCATTTCTCCCAGTTCGTAGGAAATGCTAGCCACAATGTGATACAGCACGGCCGGGGCGCTGTACACTGTAACGGTGGCTCTCTTGCACAGAATTGCCAAACGAAAGCGTTTGTGGCGTGCACAATCGCTGTGCAACAAGGCGAACTGAACGAGAATTGAGTGCTAAACGCCATGCAATGAAGACGGACATATCGTTGGGGTAAGGCTTTGTTCTCTTTCTGCAGGATTTTCCTGCCAGACGCTGCATCTCGCTTCAGAGCGCTTTGTGACGACCGACCGAGCCCCCGTGCCGAAGACAGGACACAGGCAGCGTTGGCCTTTTGAACGATAACGTTTAGAATAATATGCACAATGACTGATTGTTTGCTGATTCAAATGTATTTACTGTAACGGGATTTATTTATTTATTTATTTATTGCGTTCATCTCCGTAACGGAGTGTGCCAATTATCTTCCAAATTGCTTGCCCAATTCGGTCGCAAATTTCGCAGTCTTCTACTGTATCAACATTAAGCCACGGTTTATAGGTATATTAGGGGTAAAGCCTCTCGTTCTCAAAAATGCAATGCAACATAAATCGATTTCGCATTATCAAAAATGCCATGCAATAGATACGCTTTATAAAGCCTAGGGTACAAAATATGCATTTAAAGTGATCGTTATTGTCTTAACACAAAGACGGGTCTTCCTTTCGACTGTAGCTGTATGCATGCCAGGCAGAGTGCGTATTTTCCCCCTATTCCATTCAGTTGTTCAGAGCAAGTTCTCAGACACGAACCCCCACTGCCTACTTTAAAACCAGGTGGAAAGAACTGAGTGGTTTTTAGGAGGTGCCACTAGGGGTGCGTGATGGCTCTTTATTATAAGGCAAATTTTGAGATAATCCACATAGATCAAACGGTTTCTGAGATTGATCAATGCTGGAGCAAAGGGTGATCTTCGTTCAGAATTTCTCAAAGTGGTGATCTAGGCAGGGTGGATGGTTTCAAATTGAGTACACTTCTACAATCACACTTCTTTGTGGTAGCCTATCATTTACTCGAAAAAACTATCACCAGCCTTGAATTCCAGCTTGCAGAGGTCGAGGTCATAACAACAAAAAAAAATATTATCCGTTTTTGAATGAGAGAAGATTATTTTGACTTGCAAATTTAGAAAACAATAGTGTCTTGAGCTGTGATTTTGAACCACAGTATTGTAATGATATACTAGGAGTTGTAGTAGTAAACTCATACTATGTTTTGCTGTATACACTTTATACACAAAGTGAAGCTATAGTAATGGACCTGTGCAATAGTAACAGGAACATTTAAGTCAAACAAACACACACACACACACACACACACACACACACACACACACACACACACACACACACACCGTACACACACACACACACCGTACACACACACACACACACTCTCAATCACACCTCACCCAACGCTTAGAGATCCTTAGCCACAAGAGGGTTATGTGGTTCTCACCAAGCATCTGCATTATTGCTTTAATGACCCTTTACATCGCCCCAAATAGCTAATTACCATCACACTTAGGCTGGCCCCGCCACGTCTCTAAAGCTGGGCGTTTTATTGGCTAAGAGGTGGCAGCCAACTTCCTGGTTAAGCGCTTACAGGTGTGGTGTTGGAGAGGAGAGTGGCTCTCTGTATGCACGGGAGGGGCCGGTCTTTGGTTCGTCGTGTCCGCCCGTCGTCTATGCCTTGCACGTCTCCACGTATTCCTTTCATTCCTGCACTTTGTCGGAACCTGGAAAATCATTATCTCTGCACATGTAATGATCACGTTTCCGGGCAGCTGCGCCTTTTCGCACACACACGCGTTGGCCGTTCCCTATTTATCGGACTCGCGCCGTAATGCGGAGCCAGGGTGACCAGACGAACCGGCTGGCCTCGCTCATTCAACGCGCGGTGAGGGAGAGGGACAAAAGGTGCTGGGCTCAGAGGCCAGCCAGCTGTGGCCCCGGCTCCGGCGCCCAGGGGCCGGCGGCGCGACATGGGTCCGAGCGCCTCCATGAGAAACACATGGCCATGTTTCAGCCGGGTCTGGTGGAGGTGGTGGTGGTGGTGGTGATGGGGGGGGGGGGGGGGTGTGATCACCTCGTGCACGGCCGAGTGAGGGATGCGGCTGCTGGGTTGATTTAGTGGGCTGTGCCCCTTGATCATCGAAGGTTTATTTTCTTTGGTCTGTTGCTCGGTGAGGTGTTTGTTTTCCCAGGTGCACTGCGTGTCTCTGGTCGGGGGTCTAATCTGGGATCGGGTTGAGGTATCAGCGGCGTTCACACAGATAAGATCAGGGGGTTGAGTGCCAGGACAGCGTCCGGTCGACCGTAGGACACTCCCACGGTTAACTTTAACCAGGGTGAGATTGTTTTCCTTCCAAAAAACACTGTGTATCTATTCGTCTTTATATATCTTTAGGTGAATGTGCGTGTGTGTGTTTGTGTTCGAGTAGATGACCACAAATGGGTTGATCCTGGCTCTGTGGTCTGCATGTTTTTCATCTCCCTTAAGACTGAGGGTTGGACAAATTTCACTTGTGTTCCACACTTTGGTAAACAGATCAATCCGGGCGTTTATAAGCCCCTCATCACACAAGCAATTTGATTGGGGTTTTAACTGGCGGCAATTAACAGCTATTAACACGTGCTAAAATCTACTCAGGAAATGAAAGGGAAGGGAACAGGAACAAATAAAAGGGACCCCTCTCTCGGGGTGGGGTGGGGGGGCCTGGAGGAACAGTTCAACGTGTAAATCATTCCTTTTGAAGAACCCCCCCACCCCTCCCTCTCTTGCGGACGGCATCACCCTTTCATCATCTCCACCGTCCTTGTCACACCATCGTCAAGGAGACGCACACAGTGGCCACCGCCTGAGTCCTTCGTCGCAGACTTCGGGGGCCACTTTCTCTCAGCTGGTGGCTCATGGGCCCGGGACAGGGGTAGGGGTTGGGGGGACAGGGCCTGCTGTATTTATGGAACCATGAGGGGAAGGTGCAGTAATGCGTTTCCCTCCATAGGACCTTGCCGTCAGCGGCCTGAGTTCGACGGGGTGGTGGTGGGGGTGCATACTGTCATTAAGGACCACTACCCCCATGTGATTTACAGAGGAGTGTCTGCTCGGAAGGTCGGAGTGATTCAACAGTAGCCGGCTGCTAAGAGCTTTCTAACTTTCCCCTCTCTCTCTCCCTGTCTCGCTCCCTCGCTCTCCTGCCTCCTACCCTTGCTCTCCAAACGACAGTAGTTGGCTGTCTCCGTAGACACACTGCTATTAAAGTAGGAGCCCGGGCAATGTATGTTTCGCATTACACTTTTGATTACATTTCAAGTCTCGTGTGTGTGTGTGTGTGTGTGTGTGTGTGTGTGTGTGTGTGTGTGTGTGTGTGTGTGTGTGTGTGTGTGTGTGTGTGTGTGTGTGTGTGTGTGTGTGTGTGCTGCGTTGGGGGGCTAATAACCAATACCCCAGCCCCCTCCCTCTGCAGTGGAAGACTTGATGTAGATTTACACTACGTCTTGGGCATATCATAATCCACAGTTATTGTCAGCCGTGCTTCTGAAAGATAAGCAAGATGGTGAATACCAGTGGCGTGTCAGCCGCTGACGATGATCTGGTGGTTCCTTCCTTCCTAAATCTAGTAATTAGTGTGTGTGTGTTTGTGTGTGTGTGTGTGCATTCTCCCAGGAAACCATGGAAGTAGTGTTGATTGACAGATAAATGGATGTTTCCTGCTTGCCTCTAATCTTCATTTCTGGGGATTGGTTGTTTCGCTTTGTATGCACGAGTAGGAAAACATTATGCAACAGTATGCAAACAAACAATCTTCCTTCCTAGAGATTTGGTTGGATCGCTTTGTATGATGAGCGAAGTATGCAAACGACATTTCCCTAATTACACGTCCTATATTTAACTCCTCTCTCTCTCTTCGGGTCTCTCTCTCTCTTCCATAGACGTCTGGTCTGTTCTGGAAAACATGTCCGCTGCTCTCATAATTACAGGGCACACGCACCCTTCACATGCTGCTCTGATGGTGGCACCGAAAGGCTCAATTGGTACTCTTAATGTATTGCCCAGTTGTGTGCATGTGTGCACGCGTGTGTGTGTGCATGGATGGATCTAAGAGTGTGTGTGTGTGTATGTGTGTGTACACAAAATGTAGCCTCAAATCAGCTTCAGTCCCAGGTGTTTGTGTGTATATGTGTGCGCACATGGAGCTATGAGTGGGTTTGTGTGTGTGTGTGGTTAGGGCTGGGCGATTGATCGAAATTTGATCGAGTTCGATTTTAGCGTAAAACCATCCAAAAATCTAATACAATCGAGCTTTCGTTATTATTATAATTTTTTTATTAAATGTTTTATAGAAAGTGCAGCTGAATAGGCAAGGCAAGGCAACTTTATTTATACACTTTATTTATGCACTTTTCATACACAAGGCAGACTCAAAGTGCTTCACATATAAACATTGTCATATAATAAAATAAAATAATAGATAAGTAAAGGAAAACGTATGCAAAGAAATGGGTAAAATAGAAAGTTAAAAAGGCATTTTAGTATTAAATAGAAAATAAAGGCAAAGTTAAAAATGCTTTTTAGAAAGTGCAATGTATTTAAGATTTAGCAGAAAGCTACAGCAAACATAAAAGTCTTCAGTCTTGTTTTAAAGGGGCTCAGAGTTGGGGCAAGTCTTAAATCCTCTGGGAGTTTATTCCAGCTATTTGTTGCATAGTAACTAAATCCTGCTTTCCCATGTTTTGTGTTTACTCTGGGGATAATTAACAGATTGGTCTCAGAGGATCTTAGTGGTCTGGAACAGGGGTCCCCAAGCTTTTCAGCATCAAGGACCGGTATGATTCTCCGAAAAGTTTCACGTACCGGGGGGGGGGGGGACTTATGGCATGTAAAAGACTTATGGCATGTAAAAGACTTATGGCATGTAAAAGAGTGACAGTATTGCGAAGTAAATTGAGTTTATTAAGTGTGCATGCATTTGGCATGAATAAAAAAAAAAAAATAATAATAATAATCTTTCTCTGCGGACCGGTACCAAATGACCCACGGACCAGTACCGGTCCGCGGACCGGGGGTTGGGGACCGCTGGTCTAGATGGCTGATGTTGTGGAAGCATATCACTTAAATATTTTGGGCCTAAACTATGTAGGGATTTATAGGTTAGCAACATGATTTTAAAATCAATTCTCTGACCTACAGGAAGCCAATGTAACGATTTCAGAATTGTAATAAGATCTAATTTTTTGGTCTTTGTTAGAACTCTAGCAGCAGCATTCAGAACAAGCTGAAGCTTCCTCAGAGTTTGTTTTGGGAGACCTGTAAGTAATCAAGTTTACTAGTGATAAAGGCATGTACAAGTTTTTGTAAGTCTTCGGTGGACATGAGCCCTCTAAGTCTTGCTACATTTCTAAGGTGATAATATGCTGATTTTGTAACTGATTTGATGTGACTGTCGAAATGTAAATCTGAATCCATGATAACCCCTAGAATTCTGGCTTTGATTGAGGTTTTCAGGGACAGAGAGTGAAGGTGTTGGGTTACTTTAAGCCTTTCCGTTTTGGAACCAAATACAATTATCTCTGTTTTGTCCTCATTTAGTTGAAGGAAATTTCGGCACATCCATTCTTTCACTTGCTCAATGCAGTGGCACAGCAGATCTATGGGCCGATAGTCATTTGGTGATAGCGATACATAGATTTGCGTGTCATCAGCATAGCAATGATGGTCAATATTGTTATTTTGCATGATTTTCCCTAGTGGGAGCATGTAGATGTTGAATAAAGAGGGTCCTAAGGTCGAACCTTGTAGGACTCCACATGTCACGTTGGTTGATTCTGATATAAAGTCGCCAATGGAAACAAAGTAGTTCCTATTTTGTAGGTAGGACCTGAACCAATCTAAGACGGTGCCTAAAAGCCCCACTTAGTTTTCTAACCTGTCCAGAAGTAATGTATGGTCTACAGTGTCGAATGCAGCACTGAGGTCAAGTAGCATTAGTATTGAGGTTTTGCCAGAGTCTGTGTTAAGACGGATGTCGTTTATAACTTTAATAAGGGCGGTCTCAGTGCTGTGCAAGGGTCGAAATCCTGATTGGGTCCTAAGGTCGAACCTTGTAGGACTCCACATGTCACGTTGGTTGATTCTGATATAAAGTCGCCAATGGAAACAAAGTACTTCCTATTTTGTAGGTAGGACCTGAACCAATCTAAGACGGTGCCTAAAAGCCCCACTTAGTTTTCTAACCTGTCCAGAAGTAATGTATGGTCTACAGTGTCGAATGCAATGTGATTAAGTTGCTGGAGGACAACTTTCTCAATGATTTTACTCATGAAGGGTAGATTTGATATTGGTCTGTAGTTGTTAATAATAGAGGCATCTAGGCTCCGCTTTTTTAAAAGGGGTTTAATAACTGCAGTTTTCAAAGCTTTTGGGAAATTGCCTGACTGGAGAGAGTTGTTAACTATCTGCAATATGTCTACTGCTAGGCAGTCGAAAACATTCTTAAAGAGGTTGGTAGGTATAGTATCAAGGCAACAGGTGGATGGCTTTAGTTGTGTCACAGTTTCCACAAGATTTTGAGAGTCTATAACATTAAAGCATGGCATCCTTGCCACGTTACTTTTGCCTGAACAGGGTGGTAGTCCAACATTTTTGTTTGAAGTGGAGATATTGATGGAGCGTCTGATACCTTCAATTTTATCAGTATAAAAAGCTGCAAACTCATTGCATTTCAGCGTGGAATGGAGATCAGGTGGAATTTGTGTTGGGGGGTTGGTCAGTCTGTCAACAGTTGCAAATAGGTTTTTTTGCATTTTTAGTGTTGGTTTTAATGATATTGGAGAAAAATGTTTCTCTAGCATTTTTTACGTCTAAATTGTAGGCATGGAGGCTCTCTTTATAGATATCATGGTGAATATGAAGTTTTGTTTTACACCAGATGCGTTCAACCTTCCTGCATTCTTTTTTCTGTGCTGTTACAGAAGCAGCTTTTCTCCAGGGTGCCTTTTGCTTTCCAGAAATCGTTTTAACCTTATAAGGTGCAATGACATCTATGACTTTCAAAATTTTCAAATTAAAGTTTTCTACAAGATCATCAGCAGAGCATGGGTTTAGAGGTGGTAGCAATGAGATGGCCTTTATAAAAAGTACATTCGAATCTTCATTGATTTTTGACAGTGTTTGATTTTGTCTGTATGTCGGGAATAAAATATATGTTAAAGTAAACAAAAAAGGTCAGACAAGGAAGGATCTGTCTCAGAGAGATCAGAAACATTGAGGCCCTTTGTGATAACCAGGTCTAGAGTGTTCCCCTTACAATGAGTAGCCTCTTTCACATGTTGAGACAGTTCAAATGTGTCCAAAATGGTAAAAAGGTTTTTTGCACACTTGTCATTCAAATCATCAGTATGAAAATTGAAGTCACCAGTTATAACTAGACAGTCAAATTCTGTGGAGATGCTAGACAATAATTCTGTGAAGTCATCGAAAAAATTTGCAGAATATGTGGGTGGCCTTTAAATAATTAATAGGAGAACTCTGGGGGAGCATTTCAATACAGCACTAAGGTATTTGAACGATGGACCGACGATCACCAAATAACATCCGTTTCCCCTGAAATACATTTTTAAATATAGCAGCAACCCCTCCACCTCTTTTTCCAGATCTACATGCATCAATAAAGTTATAGTTGGGAGGAGCTGTCTCTATCAGAACGGTTGCACTGTTAATTTGTTCCATTCATGTTTAAGTTAAAAACATAAAATCCAGTTTAGAAGTGGTAATAAAATCATTAACTAAAAATGATTTGTTATTAAGAGACCTCACATTAAGTAGAGCCATCCTGATGGTGTTGTTGATAGGCTTTAAGGTTGTTTTTGGTTCGGAGGCAATAGATATGAGATTTGTGAGGTTAGCAGTGTATCTAAGTTTCCCTTTGTTTACTCTCTTAGTGGTTACAGCATGAATGCGAAAGTTGCCCTGCTTTGACGTGGTCAACCTTGGGTTCAGCAGATTATGTGAAACTTCCTTTATACTGTGTCTACGGCTGACCCTTTTTTGTCTCAGTAATACTCAGGACTACTATCAGTACAGGGGGGGGGCTGGGGCGCCATCCTCTTGGGTGTTATCAGCCTGTGGCCATGACCTGGCGATGCTATCATTGACACAGATGCAAGTTTGATGCCAACATATTCCAGTTTCTCAAAGGTCCCATGACATGAAAATCTCCCTTTATGAGGTTTTCTAACATAAATATGAGTTCCCCTAGCCTGCCTATGGTCCCCCAGTGGCTAAAACTTGCGTTTGGTGTAAAACGAGCACTAGCTGTTCTGCTCGCCTTTGAAAAAACGGAGGCTCAAGTGCGCTGATTTGGAATGTCTGTGTTTAGGACGTCATCAAGCATGATGACATCCTAAACGTCATTATGCTCCTTCCCTTACTCTGCCTGGCCCGCCCAGAGACGTTGGCCCGCCAATGAGACTCGACCGTGCGAGCGCCACATGTGTGTGTGTGTGTGAATACACGCACTGTAACGCAAGTGTTTCTTGTCGGTTCTTTGACGTGTCTTGTATTTCCACAACGAGACTGTTGTGGGGGTTATCTGAGCCATGGTTGAGAAGGAATTGGGGGAAAGGAACTTTGGCTTTGACTCGCTGAAGTACATGAACTGCGACATGCCGCCGGTTGCCGCGAGGCACCATCGCCCGGCAGCGGGCAGCCGGCAGCAGGCAGCACGCAGTCGGCTGCTTCAGTCGACTTCAGGTTGATGTGAAAGTGGAAGAACCAGAGACGTCGCAGAACCCGACAAAGTCGTTTGTGATTCATAATATCGTCTGGAGGCGCACACAGCTTTTGGCCGTGATAATATGTATTATATGATATAGATATCTATGTATTATATGATATTATTTAGATATAGAGCTCCAGGACTGTAACGCAAGTGTTGTACACCTCATTGTTATTATGATAACCGTTCTGCTTTTGGTGTTATGGCGCATAACACGTCGGACTCTCGTCTCTGGTATTTCTACAACGAGACTATCTCAGCCAAGGTTGAGAATGAATTGGGGGGAAGGAACGTTGGCTTTGACTCCCTCAAGAACATGAACCACGACATGGAGGAGAAAGGGATTGTTGGCGGCGAATGTCTCCCGCTTGAGCCCAGCTGAGGGACCACCGCCGGAGGCGGAGGTGCCTAAGCGCTGCCCGGCAACGATCCCTTTCTCCTCCTTGTCGCGGTTCAGTCTACTTCACATTGATGTGGACGTTGAAGAACCAGGAACGTCAGAGAACCCAACGCGGTCGTTTGAGATTCATAATATCGGCTCACACACCTTTTGGCCGTGATAATATATATTATATGTTATAGATATCTATGTAGGCTATATGATATATTTAGATATAGAGCTCCAGGACTCCTGTGTGTTCTAGAATATTTACAGAACACGGCTAAAGGCTGTGTGCGCCTCGCCATTGCGATACATCCACTGTAAACAGAGCGCATGGTACCGTGGCTGCAAGCTGCTCAGGGCCACACCCCCACCCTCCTCCTTGACCCGCCTCGCTCCTCCTCATTTGCATTATAGCTACAGACACCAAAACAGCGCATTTGGGGGAAGCTCAATGTGCGACTGGCTCGGAGTGGCTGTAACTCTGCACCACGGCTGAATTTCGGGAACGTCTTTGAATACTGTGTTAGTTGCCCACTAATACCTCTATTAAAGAATACATAAAATAGCATGTCATGGGACCTTTAAATTCGGCTGGAAAATCGCAAAGGGAGGAGACATTGGGGCTGGAGATGTTGTTGTGGCTATGGGAGAGATGAGGCTGGAGGTCATCGTCAATGGGGGAATGCAGAGGAGGGGGGTGGCCGTTCCTCGCCAAGCCAGCATCAGCGATGGGGGAAGGCACAGTGTTGATGGCGTCGGGCGGGCTGTTGTCTCTCCTCAAGGTCTGTGGGCTGTCTGCTATCTGTGTGTCAGATAGTGGCAGAGTAGATGCGTGGGGGAGGCTGTAGTCTCGCTTCTTCTCAACCTGTGCTCTGACTGTGGCCTGTGCGTCAGAATACATATCTCTACATCATTTCAGACTTGAACATTTTTTTTTTGACCATTTAGTGTATTTCTTTAAGGCGAAGTTTCAAAGTTCTCAATTACAAAGGGTTTTTCGGGAGAAACATGCTGATAAATGCATCATGTTTTCAATCTCAAAAACAATCGTTTGAATAATCGTGATTTCAATAATGAACAAAATAATCGCGATTGTGATTTTTTTTTTTCCACAGTCCAGCAGCCCAAGTGTGTGCACACTAAATTTAGTCTCAAATCAGCTTGAGTCTGTCTATCCAGGCACACGCTGCTGTATTGTGGCCAAAGGGCAGGCAGTCTGTCTATTTACTGGGATGCAGTGCGGTGCGTGTGAACAGTCCCTGGGAGCACGTGCACTCGTGTTGTGCGCTTGCCTACTCCGTGCCGTGCACGATGTGCGCCCCGCAGTGCTGGGCACGGCTGTCGCTGATGAAGGCGCTGGATCAGGGCAGAGAGTGGTGTCGAGCAGATGGAAGGCGACAGGAGTGTGTGTGTGTGTGTGTGTGTGTGTGTGTGTGTGTGTGTGTGTGTGTGTGTGTGTGTGTGTGTGTGTGTGTGTGTGTGTGTGTGTGTGTGTGTGTGTGTGTGTGTGAGACAGACTTCCTCTCCCTGGCACCTGGCTGAGAGATTTGGGTGTGTTCACCAACCTGGAACCAGCAGATTGATGAGATTTAGCTTGCCTCGCGTTCCGGGGGAAAGGTCGGAAATCAAACCCCAGCAGCTGTGTGTGTGTGTGTGTGAGACCACAAATGGTCTTATCCTGCCTGCCTTTTATTTGCCTGCAGGACTGAGGTTTTGACTAAATTAATTTGCTTTAGACTTGGGGTGTGTGTGTTTGTGTTCAACAGTGCGCAAGAGAAGGAACAGAACACATCAGCCGGAGTTAGTTTTTTCAATATCCCAATATGAAAGAAAAAGAGTGATTCACAACAAACAGAAGAAGAACAAGGCAGCTACACACTCTGAATTCTCCGGACAATGACCTGCTATATTCAGACATGGGCTGAATCAGACATTACACAGACTTTATTATTGGGGATATATCATTACGGAGCTGGCAGTGTAAGGTCTGTTTTAATGTCCGGTAGATCTGATTCAGACATGGAGCATACCTATGTTCCCTGCTTTGTATGTGACCGGGGAACATTTTTTTCGTAGGATGGTAGGGGCAAGTACCGCCTTTTTCGCCTATGATTGGTTAGAATGGCTGTCCTCCGATTGGTTATGGTTAGGTTTAGGGATAACCCTCACCCTAACCATAACACTAAACCTGACCCTAACCTTTTGCACCCGGGGAACATAGGACCTTGGGAACATAGGGATGACCCCTTCAGACGTTAGACATTTCCAGCTCCTCCAAGTAGCTTATGTGGACACGTTCAGGGTTGCCGTTCATGAGTAGTAGTGGTCTTCAGCCCCACCACTAGCCCATGGTCGAGCCCAGATGTAAGTCTTTTTGTCTGTCTGTCTGTCTGTCCGCACGTCCGTCCGTCTGTCTGTCTGTCTGTCTTTGCCCAGAGTTTGGGTGATTTGCTGTCGCCGGTGGCTAAAGTGAGAGCACGACAAACGTCTCTCTCTCGCTCGCCGGCTCGCTCTCTCACGCTCATTTTCTCACGCTGGCTTTCTTCGGCTGGCTCTGTGACTCAAACCCCTCCAAAAAAACCTGTCTCTCTCTCCCTCCCCCTCTCTCTCTCTGACTCAAATGGAACAGAACAACAACACTGTGAACACTTTATAATAAGATAAAGATTTCCAATGTACTGTGAAAACAAGCACGCTCGGGAACCCTTTGAAAGCCAGCTTTTACAAGTGCAGCATGCGCTGGGTGTACAACCCCCCCCCAACTATTCAAGTATACAAGTGTTTCATTTTTAAAACACTTGTTTTAAAATTCCTAAGCCCTATCTTCCATTCTGCTCTCCCTCTCTGAAGGCCATCTTTCATTAACCGCCCCTTAATGTCTGTCCCGTGCTACAATCAAGTGGAACATCCGCTTGTTGGGACCGGGACGGCGAACATGTACGGGCGGGCAGCCGTGGCTCCATCAGCGTGCTGCCGTCCTGTTTGATTGGCAGATGGTTAGCTGGCTGGAATGGCAGGCCTGTCTGGCCTGTGGTGTGATCTCAGCTTCGCATGCTAGGTGCCAGCGGCGCGGGGACGGCTGGTGGTCGACTCACTCCACATCTCGCCCACTCGCCCCCGCAGAGGTACACGGGACCTTTCTTTCCCGCTATCGAGTGCACAACAGCACGTACATGCACGCAAACGCACGCACGTGTGCATGTACACGCGTTCACATGTGTGAGTGCGCACACACACAGACACACAGACACACACACACACACACACACACACACACACACACACACACACACACACACACACACACACACACACACACACACACACACACACACACACACACACACGTTTAGTGGTGGTAGTTTTTGCACCAGCCAACATGTCCGCCCGTGACGGAGTGGGATGTAGGTCACTGCGATGTGGAAAAGGGAGACAGGCAGTGGGCAATGGAGGGGAATGTGGAGAAGGCTTTGGTTATGACATTGTGTCTGAGCGCCTGCATGCACCGCAGCCTGCCAGCGGCAGCCCAGAGGAAGTGTTTAGCCCCTGGAAGCCGGGCCCCCGCTTGGATGACAATAAAGGTGATGCTGTTCCCCTCCATCTATCAAAGATGAATAACTGCTCCTGCTTCTCCTTCTCTATCGCTCTCGCTCTTCTGCCTCTCTCACTCGAGCTCCGGCTCGCTCCCCTCATCTCTCGTTGCCGACCTTCTCGGTTGCTTTCTCTTCATTCCTCTTTTTCTTCTTTTACCACTCCTGCTTCTATTTCTATCCCCTTTTCGTTGCTCATTTCCGTTTCTGCTTTTTAGTTCTGTTTTTGTCTCATTTTTTACGGTTACTGAATAGGGATGCACCGATCCGCTTTTTTCACCTCCGATACCGATACCGATATCTGAGGTTTAGTATCGGCCGATACCGGTCCGATACCGATATAGAAAAACAGTGCGAAATTATGGCTACAAACTGTAAGTTTCATTGAGGGGAAAAGACTGGGATCATGAGACTTGAATTTTTGGAGGTGCTTTATAAGGTTTGTGGTATTAAAGCTAGAAGGTTTAGTACCACCCCTCGGGACATTTACTTTGCATATGTTGCATGTAGCCGTGGAGCTTGCTGGCTTAGGTAAAGTGAAATAGCTCCAGATAGCAGATCCTTTTGCTCGCTCCATTTTGCAATCACTGTAGGCTCCGCACGGCGTGTTGCTTGTTTATGACGTCACTCACAGCGCACAGCATAGAAACTGAATAGATCAGCCAATAGATAGATAGATACACTTTTATTAATCCCGTGAGAACATTTTCGTGGGAAATTCAATTATCAAAGCAGCAAGGTAGTAGGAATAGGATTCAAGTATGTACATAAACGTAAAAAAAATAAATAATAATAATTTTCTTTTTTTTTTAAATATGGATCGGCCCATTTGTCACCGATACCCGATCTAGAAATGTCTTCAATATCGGTACCGATACCGCTACAAATATCGGATCGGTGCATCCCTATTACTGAACCCACCCTGCATGTTTACATCGGCACCAACGTAAGTGACACAGCATTTGCCCTTCCGTATTTTCATAAAGAGATTTGTCACGGCATGTTGGTAAAGTTTCTTACATGGCGGTTCCCAGTTTTTTGTCCTGAAAGGTGCTACACTTCCCTTGTTTAAGTCGGAGGTGTCAGTGCGCTCACACTAAATGCTCTACCACAGATCAGCACGACAGTGATTGATGGTTTGACGGGGTAATCACCCAGACCGGTGTGGTCCTTTAACACACTGCGAACACGGGGAACGAAGCAGTCCTACTCCACACCGGGAACATGTATATATTCGAGGCCCCCGTGACGTGTAAAGGCACGGCCTCTGCTATGCTCGACGTGCTCTGCATGTTCTCCATAGCTGGTCCACGTCTCATCGCAGCACTGATCACAACACCGGGACTCGTGCTGTGTGAGGTCAGACATGCTCGGTGTAACCGTAGACACCGACGTCTGATATATCCGTGGCGGTAAGCACCCCATAGCCCCCTGAGACCCGCAACGACGAGGAACTCTAGCCGGGGGTCCATTAAGTAAGAAGAGAGGCGGCAATGTTCTGTGTACCGTACGCCAGACTGTTTTCCTTGTCTGTAACTTTATCTTTGATCGGGATGATAGCGCCGAAAATGACTTCCTATTCCGTGTTCTTTCTGATGAGAATGTTGTCTTTTTTTGTTGCTGCCTCTTTTGTATCGTTCTTTTGTATCTGTCTCAACCTCTTGGCCTGGTTATGCTCACAAAGGACTCTTATTGGCTGTTATGGGCCGTATCTGTAGTAGTTAAACACTCTGCGATGACTTGAAATGACCTAATGCTGCTTCTGCCTTCGGGAATCTGTCTGGTAGAAAGAATATCCAGCTCTGCAAATGAATATGTCTTATTGAAGGTCTGTTACATTTTCTTATTATTGTTTTGATACTACCATGGAACAGACTTGTTTCTATTTTTAGACGAATGTGCCACATTTTTTTTTGCATTACTTTATCTTCTTATTTCCTGTCGAAAGCCGCAGTGCCAGAGATCTAAATGCTTCATGCTGCAGATTCATCTCTAGGGTGCACTCACACTAGGCCATCTGGCCGTGGCCGTTGGCCGTTTTCACACCTAACCGTGCTAAACTGGCCCCATTGTTCTCTGGCCTGCACTCACACTAGGCCATCTGGCCATGGCCGTTGGCCGTCGCAACTGTGGCCTGGCCACGGTAGGCTCTTGTACATACGTCATCACGTCGTAAGTAACACGTCATCACCAAGCGTCCGCTGCATCGACCATAATAAAGTCTTCCGCCGGTCAGAGTTTTAACAACAATGGGCAACAACACAGAGAATACAGTTCGCAGTCTGTTGCTTATTTGGATATTTTTACCGTTTAATGGGAAAGAAGGCTCGTCGCCTTTATTATGTCCATGGTCGTCGCATCATGGACTATACGTCATCCAGCTCAGGTTGCGTAGCCGTGCGTGTGCGCGTGTCGGCTCATTAGCATCTGTACCACACTCACACTGGCAGATTTGAGCACGGTTAGGTGTGAAAACGGCCACGGCCAGATGGCCTAGTGTAAAATCTGGTCTAGTCCTTTTGAGTCACACCAACCTCCCATTGGGGTTCACTTGAACATCATCTGAGGTGTCAAAGAAGCATGATTTATTTTGCAGATTAGAAACCCAGCACTTTGAAGAAAGAAGTGGAATTTCCGGTATTCATAGAATTGATAAGCTATGACCCTGTTGCACAATCGGCTTGTACGGTCGTGTTCCTCAGCCGAGTTAACATTGCTCACACGCATCTCACAAGGCATGTCTGTCTTCGTTATTTTTCGTCTCCTATTTGCATGCAAATCTTATGGCGTCAGGCCTACTGGTTCTTGATTTAATGTATAAACATTAACATTCAGGCCTTCTACGTTTACATATTTATTTAATGATTCATTAAAAACACTGGCAAACCGCGGCAAACTGAATGCAAATACCAGCACCCTCCGAAAACCCGAAATTTACTTCATGTATTCTTCTGGTCTGTAGCAGCTGGCTTGGGTAAAGAGGATGACTTTGAACTCTTTCTTGATCTTTCTTCTGCTCTGGTGTTTCTGGCCTGAATAATGATCAGAAGATATTTCAAATAAGGAAGAAAATGGGAAGCATGGATAGGTTTAATCGAATAATGCAGACAAATTCAAGTTAAAACTGACATTATTTAACAATGACACATTGGCTAAATATGATCATATTCATCAGTCAAAACCTTTTTCGGACCCATGGTTAGTTTGCCCTCACACTTGAATGTGACCCATGCACGGACGCTTTAATGCTTAATACAAAGGTTGTCAGCGCTCTGCGTTATAGGCGCATTAAGGGTGACCGACCCATTTGAAGTGAAATGTTCTTGTCCCAGGAGTTGACGCTCAAAGCCCATAGACGAGCCAGGCTGTAGCTGCACCTCTTCACCTTCCTGGCTCTGGGAATAATTAAGCTGAAGCTGGGACGAAGGGGACTTGATGTATGGTAGGAAGGGTACAGATTTAGATAGAGCACAACGACCTCCTACCTAACAGCCCCCCTGACACACCGGGCCGTCGGGGAGAGTCTGTAGCTCTAGTTTCTTCTGTGTGCCCTGCACTGTTGGCACCAGGTCGTTTCCTTGGCTGCTGTTTAAGGCAGATTTCAACATGTTGAAATCTGAAATCACCTTCACCGAAACAGTTAAATCCTGAGAATGTATTTTGATCTTGTGTCACGACAGATGCAAATAAAACATTTCCATACAATCTAGAATTCATTGCAGCCATGCATGTTGGCATGAGTGATGTTTACGAAATGTTGCCACATCATCAAAGCAGGTTCATACAAGGTTGTCTTCCTTCTTGTGGTCTTATCTATTGCAAGTTTTCTGAGAAATATAGCGCACACGTATCACACTTCTGTATCATGCTTCTTCTTCAAGATGCACAAATGATTGCTTGCATTTCACATTTCCTTCGACTGTTGCAGTATTGGTCCATTAGTCTAAGTAGAAACATCAGTGCTAAACACGTAGTCGACTACTATTCTCAATTGTCTTTCACTTATAACCCAATTGCTGCCATTACGCTCTAAGATGTAAATACCTTTTCCGGGGGAAATCAAAACACTTCATCAATCATGTTATTGGCTATAGAATAAGGTTGGCAATTTATCATCTCTCTCTCTCTCTCTGTCTCTGTCTCTGTCTCTGTCTGTGTGTGTGTGTGTCGCATAAATGCTACCTTTCAAGCTAGTTCCGCTCTTTAATTAACACCTAATTATCGTCCTGCAGGCAAGGGGCCTGTTAGCATTTAGCTAAGCTCCTCTTCCTGTTCTCCCGTCTGAGAATCACCGCCTCTTGTCCTTCCTTGTTTATCTCCACCCCCTTTTCTTTCGTTCCATTTGTTTTTTAGCTCAATACATTTTTTATGGGAGTCGTACCGTCGTCGCTCTCTCAACGCGAGTCTCCCCAGCACCCTGTTACTGGGAGACGTTTCTTTAACCTCTTGTTGTCCGGAGACATTTCTTACCTCTTCTCCCTATGCCTCCCTCCCATATCTTTTATTTCTCTGGTTCTCACCAGGCAAGACGGGACTCTTCTGCCCACGCTACTCCATCTGTGCCAGACATTTGCTTGTTTTACAGCAGTTAGTGAAGCACGCTTCCGGATTGGTTGTTCGGACCTTGTTCTCCCTTCAAGCGGTTAAATTACAATTTTCCACTAGGTCACCTTTTGACCCCCCAGCAAGTGTTGCCCTGGGAAGGCATGTCCAAACTGCTACATCGGAGCAGTATAACCCCCTGCTCCCCGACCCTAGGGCCAGAGGTTTCTCTGGGACCGCCGATCACAGCTGGCTGTGTGTGGGAGCCAGCCTGCATTCTCATGCATCAGTCTCTCGGGGTCAGGGTTATTGCCCAACATAGATGCCCGCCCCCCCCCCCCCCCCCTGCTGCCCCCCCCCCGTCAGTGCATGAACCGCGGCCTCCTTGTGTGGGCCAACGGTGGGTGGCCTGGAGGTCCTGCTATACGGACCAGAGACGAGGAAGCAGCCCACTGGGCCTCGACTCGGGGCCAGATGCTTGCCTCCGATGGCCGAGGGCCGTAATTAGGACAGGGGAGGAGGGGGACACACTGCCCCCCTCCGATGCTAGGAGCCGGGGGAACACATCATTACCCACCACGCAGGAGACCTTAGCGCTCCGGTGTCAGCCAATTGAATGGCTCACTTGTTTATTCTCGTAGATTATTTTCTCTCTCCTCTCACTACGCTATTAGGCTGAAAGAGGCCAACGTGTTAGAAGGAGATTGCGCGACTCTGTTGGAGCAATCTCGTGTTTGGCCGTACAGTTTGTTGGAGGCAAGGGAAAAATACACTTGCAATTCCTTTTTTTTTCTCCCTACTAGGTCAGCATTGCACGATTTGATAAAGTAATTGGACTTGATGAGGTCCCTTGCAAAATTAACAAACATGTTGAGTAAAAACAAGGCCCTGGGAGAGTCTGTACTTTGACCTGTAAATGGGTTTCAGGACACTGGGCATCCTATAATAGCAGGGAGGATGCATTTACAGTGAACACAATGAAACCGAACTCTGAACTAGGGCTGCCTGATTATGGAAAAAAAATCATAATCACGATTATTTTGGTCAATATTGAAATCATGATGTATGATGTATTTATTCAACATGTCTCTCCCGGAAAACCCTTTTTACTGAGAACTAAACCCAACCCTAACCCAATCTAAAATAATGAACAGATATGTGTCCAGCTGTTCTATAAAACATTTCATGAAAAATAAATACAAAAACTAGATTATATTGGCTAATATATCGAATTCACGATCAAAATTCAATTAATCGGCGAGCCCTACTCTGTACTCGGACATCCTGCACGAGAAAACAAACTATTAAAAAATGTTTTTCAAGCATTGAAAAAAGCATTCAAGCATTTAATAATGGTTTCCTTTTTTGGATCTTGTGTGTGCCTGTCTGTCTAAAATATCTCCCCACTAACGTTCCTGTTCCTCTTTTAGGGTCCTTTCGCATACTGTAAAGCCCATGGACACATACAAACAGTAGAAGTGTCTTTGCAGGCGTGCAGGTGAGATCTGACCTTCGACCGCCGCATAACCGTTTTAAGGCTGGCAAGCCTGTTTATTTGCCTAACTCCTCCCTCTGTTGGCAGGCCAGGCCTCCTAGCCCAGCGGAGCTGTCTCTGTGTGTGAGCAGCAGGGGTGGACCAGCTCCCCGGGGCCTCTATGTGAGTCTGGCCTGGTGATGAGGTCCAACATGTGGCGGCGGCTGGCGCTGGTGCTGATCCTGGCGTGGGCCCTCCTTTTCCTGGCGCTCCTCTCCTACTTCCTGGACGCCCGCGTCGACGAACCAATGGCCTCCGCCGGCTCCTCGCTCTCCATGCACCCCGACACCCGCCGCCTGTCGTCCATCCAGGCCTCCCACCACCACCATCAGCAGCAGCTGCAGGCGGTCACGGGTTCGAGACCCAACCCGACGGCCATGCGCGCCCTGGAGCCGGAGCCGGAGCCCCCCGCCGCCACCGCCTCGCCGGCCCCGCGCTCCGGCCTGGAGACGGGCCAGAACCCGAGCGGCGGCCCCTACGCCATGTACGCCAGCCAGGAGGCCAACCGGGGCGTGGACTACCTGGACCCCCAGAGCCTGGCCGCCTGGTCCTCCTTCGGCACGGAGAACGTGGGCTCCCAGTCCTACCCGGGCACCCACAGCCGCGAGAGGACGCCCAGCGGACCCCCGGAGAGCCGCGGGCGAGGCGTCGAGGAGGCGGAGGAGGTGGGGCAGGAGGTGGAGGAAGAGGAGGAGCAGGAGCAGGAGCAGGAGCAGGAGCAAGAGCAGGAGGAGGCGGATGACCGAAAGAAGAACAGGCCCGGGGGGGACTCGACAGACCCGGAGGAGTACTACTTCCTCAAGTTCGGCTCTGTGGTGCAGCGGTTGTGGCGGGGTCGCGTGTCGCCCGGCATGCTGAGTCCGCGGCTGCAGCGCGCCATGAAGGACTACCTCAGCGCCAACAAGCACCACGTGGCCTTCAAGGGCCAGCGCAGGCTGGGCCAGAGCCCCAAGGAGCTGCTGTGCGAGCTGAAGGCGCAGGCCCGGCTCTGGACGCTGGATGGCTCGGAGCAGCCCTTCTCGTCGCTTGGCTGGGCCCGCCTGGTGCCTGAGCTCAGCCTGGAGCAGCTCTACCGACGGCCGGGCGTCGACGGCTTCAAGACCTGCGCCGTGGTCACCTCGGCCGGGGCCATCCTGCACTCGGGGCTCGGCAAGGAGATCGGTGAGTGGAGAGCGACGGGCATTATGACCAAATACGTGTTATTATTTTTTAAAGATTACAATACACAAAAGATGTCAAGTCAAGCTAGCTCCCCGCTACATTTTGAAAACAGAAACCAACTCTGCTGCTCGTCCCTCTCTCTTTCCCTGCGCTCTCTCCCAACCCCGCCCCTCCTCAAGGAGCGAGGCTTGCTGATGAAACGTAACATGAGATTCCTCTACGCTGCTGCAGAATCGGTGCAATTAGCCTAGATCCCTCTAGCCTTGAAGTTATGTGTTTAGAGCACATTTCAAGCTGAAAATAGCTGTACATGTCTTACCTTTAAGCTCAATCTTATATTCATCAATACAACAAGACTAATATGTCATATTGAGCCAATGAGCGAATATCAACATCGGCCCATATATCTATATTCATTGCACACACATTGGGTTGTATCCATCCTAACGATTGATCGATTAATCGCATGAGCATACAGTGTGTCTCCCTTTTCAGTGTGGCATAACTTTCTGAGAGCAGCACAAGAACTTCCCTTCGTGCTTGTCCACGATATGACAAAGACTGTCCATTAGCTATCTGATATCTATGATGTCACCTTATTGACTGCTTTAGAGTGGATGAGGTCATGCATAAGGTCATCAACTGATGAGAAGGCATTAGAGAGGGGGGCACATGAGCCGATGACATCATTCAGGATGAGTTGTGTAGCTTAGCGATCATTTTAATCGTCAATTGAATAATTGAGTCTATGAAATATAAAAGTGTAGGGTCGTAAATGTGCTTGCTTTGGACGGCCAACTGCCAAGAAACCCTGTGTCCATTATTAATGACTAGTATTGGGAGAACTTCTGAAGCAATAACCAGCGATGAAATCAGGTTTTATTGAAGAATCAAATCGACGGGCTCATTGATTCAACTCTTTCTTGTCCCACATTAAAGGAGGCTGTGTTTTTTTTTATTTCTGAAGGCCCTCATCTCTCACTGCGGTAAATGGACGGGCCACGTTTATGTTCACCCGCCGTACAAATATGAATAATGCAGACAATCCTCCCAGATAAAAATGCTTTAGGTGGTACCCCGTGACTTATCTTCCTCCACTGGAAGAAATATGGCAGTGTTGGACCACACGACATAGTTTATCTCCTAGCATATATAACGGGTGGGGGGTAATATAGGCCTATCTGTTGTTCTTCAAAAGACGCTTGGCAGCTTCAGGAAGCAAGAGTGTGAACTCAGCGACAGATGGCCCACTAGAATGAAAAAAAAAAAGTAGGCACCCCCTCCCTCCCCCCCCTCCTCCTATAACCCATCGTGCTGCCTAGCACGCATACAGCTTCATCCCAGGGATCTCTTTTGGAGAACCGTTTGCCCCCTAGCTAGCTCTGCTCCTCACTTGAAGCCTCTGGGCACACGCGATAAGGTTACCCTCTTGCGTCGCTAATGCTAGACTAACACAGTGACGTGCTAAGTGCCCAGGCCTGGTGCCAAAGTGCCCGGGGGCTGGGTGGTGGTGGGGGCTGGGTGGGTTATCTTTCCTCGGCTTTTCATATTAAACGGGGACACACTTGATGACCTCACTTTATTGCATCAATCTCTTCCTGTTTGCGTGGGTGTATGGTGTGTGGGTGACAAGCGCCACCAATTAGCCGCTTTGTGGGTCAGACATTCCGCGGCGCTGAGAGGAAATGTGGTGAAGTGACTATGAAGCAAAACTGTCGGCCCGGCGTGTTGGACAAAAGTGAACCTACTTGCGCACTTGCAGTTACGTGCGTGTTTTTGGAAGAGAGTGTACTCTGGGTCAACCGCGAACAGCGTTTGGAGTAGTCTCCATCTATTTCCGGTTGTTTATCAAAGGAGACTAATGTTCCCAGTTATGCTGGAGTGTTTGTTTTTGTCTTATCTCGTTGCTCCACCCTACCTGTGTTTTGATAGGGTTTTTTCTGCCCTCAAAGTAAATATATTTTCTGACTTTGGATGGGTGGGTCTTCAACACAGGGCCCAGAACGGGTGGGATTTACGTTGATTTATTGGGGGGGACCGTCTCCTGCAAAGAAAGCTCATTAGGCATTCACTGAGGCCAATATTAAAATATTCAACACCTAGTCCTAAAGTAAAGAGCAAAGGCACATGTAGAAACATGCTGTCAAGAAGCCTCTAAAGGAGATTTAAAGATTACATGTCCCGGTGTTACACAACGAATTCTGCGACCCACCGAAAAGTGTGACCCCAGGGGGCGCTGTTGCATATTTTCTGCAATATGCACGAGGTTGAAGCGTAGACAGGCATGACAATAACATACATAAAACATAAGATCTCCCCACAACCATTTACCTTTTTATTTAAGGTGCTTAATAAATACATTTCATTGATTTTATTAGCATTTTACAGACCCATAACATGGATAGGGCGTTTAGTACGCTCCTTCACCGTTGCTTCTTTACCCATAAAAAGCTACAGTCGGTGTTAAATTACGCTGATTTACCTTTGAGCATTTCCTATTATAGGCTACCATTTAAAATGCTGTTTAGAATTAATGTTAGTATCAAGAAAAGAAAGACCCAACGGAGATCTTATGTTTTATTTATGTTTTTGTTATAATGCACACGTGCATGTTGCAGATAATTTGCAACAGCGCCCCCTGGGGTCACACTTTTCGGTGGGTCGCAGAATTCGGTGTAACACCGGCATTATTGCCCCACCATTGAGAGCCATGTATGGAGTTAAAATCATGCCACACACAAATCGTGTTTTACTCAGGCACAATGATACACACACACACACACACACACACACACACACACACACACACACACACACACACACACACACACACACACACACACACACACACACACACACACACACACACAAAACGTGTTTTACTCATGCACAACGATTCACACACACACAAAACGTGTTTTACTCACGCACAACGATTCACACACACACTCAGTGTGGTTTGCAAATCCAAAACATCATTCACAAACTAATGCATTTTGCTTCAGAAACAAATACAAAGAAACATATTTCTTCAATTACAAAAAAATATTCTCCAAGTACAAAAAAAATCCTTCAAGTACAAAAAACAATTCTACAAGTACGTAAATCTGAAAGTTGCGCGTGGATCTGAAGGCATTTGTGCGTGGATCAGCAAGGCTGAAAATTAGTGCCAAAAGTCACGTGACAAACAAATGTCCTGTGATTCACACTACACAACAGCAGGTGGCGCTGTTGAGTCAGTTTAAGGCCGCCAGGACGATCTTTTTTTCTCCCCAAAATCTTAGTTTGCAACACATTCTCACTCCGAGCGCGTCGATTTTTGATGAACGGTCAGTGACTTTAGCTTCAGCCTCTGACGCAAAAGGGTACCCTTGTGCTCCTTTTTTCGACGCATGGGGTTTTCAACTCGTCACAATGTAGGCCTAATCCCTCCAGGGCAATATATGAAGGTATGAGCATTCATCCCATTGGCTAACGGATGGCTGCACATTAACGGCGATATCTGTGACATTACTCAACACAATTTACACAACATGTATGGGTTAAGGCTATGGACATCAGTTTTCCTGTTTTGTGCTTTGATTGAGAGAAACAATATTTTTTTTGATCCGTAGCCGCGTTTACATGGACACATCTGATCCGCATAGATTTCTATGCGGAATAGAAAATGATCATATATACGCCTCATTCGGAATACAATTATCTGTTCGGCATAGAATTCTATGCCGAATAAAGAGGTGGTGTAGTCCGTTTTAATCGACATACACTTATTCCGAATAGATTGGGGTTTAACAGAGCAGCTGCAGTAGTTCACAATTGGTCCACTGAGTACAGGCTACACGTCTGTACTTTAATGCACACCGAACTTCACCGCTGTCAAGGAAAGTGGATTTATTGCCTGATTCACGTCTTTGTTACCACTCCGTAAGTAGTCAGGTAAGCGTGTCCGGTTGCTAAGCGACGGGACATGGGTGTTTATAAATGACGTGTTCGCGTATCGTAGTGTCCGCGCGAGTCCGAGATAACTGTAAATGATTAGGCTACTACTAGTACTTTTGCAGGCTACACGTAAAAATTCTTCTTAACTTGGAGAGACCACTCTCTCCCACCAGTCTTGGCTTCGGACTCGCATTCAAATTCCTCTTGTTTGCGGCGGAGAGGGGGGTAAATATAAAGATCGGACGTAGCTGTGCTGTCCTCCTTCTTAATTGAAGGAGCAGTCAGAGAAAAGCTCTCTCCTGCTGTGCTTTCATTAAAATCAAATTCACAATGCCAAATACTGATAAGACGTTCATTATGTCGCCGCCGGTTCAGAGATGTGTCAGGTGTGCGCGAGAGACATAAAGGACACTTTTGTTACTGCCATGTATACAGTAGATTCGGATCACATTTTAGGAACAGATCTATTCCGCATAGAAATATACGCGGATCAGATGTGCCATGTAAACGCGGCTAGTGTTGGTTAGCTTAGGTCGTTGCTATAGAGGCCACGTCCGTCCGCCTTTTTTTACAACTGACAGAGCAACCCTATCTCATCAAAATTACGTTCCCAGAGAACTATTTGGCATTCTCAATTACGTTTTTCTGAAAAACGTATTTTGTCCGTGATTACGTTTTATTGAACATATCGGGAATTCGTTCTCAGCCTATTTTGTTGCCATTTATTTAGCGTGTTACTATGACGACCGTCCTGGCGGCCTTAAACTGACCCAACAATGCCACCTGCTGTTGTGTAGTGTGAATCACAGGACATTTGTTTGTCACGTGACTTTTGACACTAATTTTCCGCCTTGCTGATCCACGCGCTACTTTCAGATTTCCGTACTTGTAGAACAATTTTTTGTACTTGAAGGATTTTTTTTTTGTACTTGAAAGATTTTAGTTTGTACTTGAAAGATTTTAGTTTGTACTTGGAGGATATTTTTTGGTTATTGAAGAAATATGTTTCTTTGTAGTAAAACATACTGTATTTGTTTCTGAAGCAAAATGCATTAGTTTGTGTGGATTTTTTGGCATGATTCTAACTCCATAGCCATGCGTCAACAGATCCCATCTGACTGATACGGCCAACATTTGACATCGGCGATTCTACAGAAAACGGCAGCGCAACAAAGTGAAACCATGTTCAATCTAAACTCTTGTACGTAGAGGAATACGCACATGCAACTCTGTTCAACTTAGAAAGGCCTGGAGGAAAAGTTGAGAAAGAGCATGGTTAAGATGATGCACAGAGAGCTAGGTAGTAATTTATTCCTTGTGATACGTAACATCTTGGTGGCACACCCTGTGGTTTAGGACCATGCAGCCTATTGAAGGGCAGAAATTGTTCCATCATCATGATGCAAGAAGTCGTCGGGGAAAAGTTTTATTTTTATTTTTGGCTGATCTCATAGTTGGCCGGATGGCATATTTCTAATGGGATAATTGTGTGGGGATAAATGACTCACATACCCCAGATTAGTCTAAGGCGGGAAATCCTGTGATGATCCCCGCCAGTCTGTCTGTACCCTTAAGTCTACAGCCCCCTATATCCAACTGTGTGTACCACAAACACAGTTGTGAAGGATGAGTTCATTACTGCTGGGAAGTATTGAGCCATCCAACCCCTTCAGTTTCCAGTTTTGCCATGGTTGATTACTGCCCTCCTGTGGCCGTTGACAGAATAGCAACCATCCCAGATGAATAAAATAATAATAATAATAGCGCACTAAAATTGTAACTACATACCAACATCTATATAGATATATGTGAACACACTTCTTTTTTATATACATTATGTATAACTCATGCATTGAAATGTTATGTAATTTAATGTTTTGTTTGTAAAGAGCTAATCCTTGATTGCCTCCGTATATTTCTTGGTAATTATTCATTCATTTCATGATTTCTTTATCCCTTTAAGGTGAAATTCAGGAGCTGTCAATCAGTGGTTGTTAGTTTCAATAGTGATGGCACAGAAGCAAGCAGTAACACGAATATCGAAAGCAGGTGCATATTAAATAAGGGTAGGCCTATATGAACGACTCGGTAGAAAAAACCTGCCTTCCCCGGCAGGATAAAGATGTGTAGGTAGCAACAGCGATCTACTGGCGTTCAACGGTTGTCATTGACCGCCAGTAGAGGTCGCTGTGACTCCATTGTCTGTCATCTATTATGGGTTGTTTCTACTTTAAATTAAGCTATTAATTTGCCGATCAAAATCCTTAGCTTTTTAAGGCATAATGTGTTTAATCGAATTGATTCCACGAATCGTCACATAATGCCTACTCTAACTCCCATTTTGTCTTCCATGGTCTGATTTTACTTTATACCTTCCTCATGTAGCCTACACTTATTACATTTTCACTTTCCAATAAGTAAGAGAGAGAGACTTTATGAAGCAGGGTTGCCTCTCTGTTAGGGGTGGGCGATATGGCAAAATTTAGTTTTGATCCAATACAAAGTAATACAGGACCAGAATCACCGATATTAAGAGAACTACTAATACTTTTTATGAATCAAAAGCGGCATATATTTGCATGCTGGGCAGAGCAGTGTGTCTTGATTTATGAGCTGAATGCGTCACCAAAAAGCCACATCTGAATACATTTTCATGACTTAATGATCGCTAAATGATTTCTGGTTTCTTCTCTGGCTTCCTGCTCATAACCGCCGATGATGGAACTCAATAGAGGAAAAAGTAAATGTATTTATGATAATAAGTTAATGGAGCACAGTGCTCAAAGGTACAATACAACTTATTCATAGCACATGCAAGACATTAACCTTGGATCGGTCTTCGGTCTCACAAATAAAGATGTGAGTATACTCCCCTATATGAATATTGTATAGAATTTCCCATGGTTACTTACTGCAAATGCTTTCCTATCCCCTGGCCCCAGAGCGATTCCCCTTGCACTCTGGTGATCATATCGATCACATACAAACCAGGGGGGTGGAGGATACGTTCACTTTCTCAGAATCCAGCCAGTGGACTTGTATACCCCCATGCATTTGGGGTACAATACAACATGTGGGGGCATACAGTTGGAGGCGTGGAGGAGTCGGTGATCCTATGTGTTATTGTCATTCCCCCGGCGTCGACACTTTGACGGGGAGACGGTGATGATAAGGGTGTTGTCCTAATACGTGCGGATCAACCACTCTTGTGTCAGCTCCCTCGGGTTCTTCCTCTTCCTCTTCCTCGCCGTGTCTACGTAGCGATCGCATCGACCTGCAGCGTGGCAGGAGCAGATGACATGTTTTCATTTCCTTTCTTTCTTTCTTTCTTTCCTTTTCATTATCACGATGAGCATCAATCAAGTCACACTGTGGAAGAAGTGTTTAGGAGATGTCAGGAGATCACACCCCCGCCTCCTTTTGTAAACCATAGGATTGACTACTGATATTTTGTACCATTGCATATGTATAATATATACTTTGAATAAATTACCTCATAGATTCTGCATAGAAATCAAGGACTAACGTATACGTTTGTATCAGCATGCTCCCATTCTCAAAAACAAACTCACAGTTGTATGTATGAGATAATGTGTAGAATTGAGGAAGCTTAATATTTAAGATATTATATCAGAGAGCTCTGGGTGAGCACCCATCCCCCCTTTTTTTCCCCATATGTCTTTAATTTTGTTGTTTGTCCCGTGAAAATTACATTTTTATGAAAAACAACAATTACGTGCTCCAAAGAATCGTACAAATGCAGTCGCATTCTTCAAACACAAAGTCGTTCTCGGTCTAGTTCTTCATGTACGTTTATTACTCATTGAGAGATGATAACTTGGCCTGGCATCAAGACGTTGAGGTTCCAATCCTTTCCAACGCTGTGTTGTTTTTGTAACACACAGACAGCCACGACGCCGTGCTGCGCTTCAACGCGGCTCCGACGGAGGGCTTTGAGAAGGACGTGGGAAACAAGACCACCATTCGCATCATTAACTCGCAGGTGAGTTCCTAGCAAGGGTTTGACATTGAGAACGAAGCAATGGTGAAGAAGGGAGCAGAATGTCTCTCCGCATTGTGCTTTGCACAGACTCACTGGCAAAAGGCAATTTTTGAGTCAATGTTTCCAACATTGATTTTCGATAATGGAATACGCCCTTTTGTTTAACAGGGATGGCTGACTTTGTACAATATCTGCCTTCACTAGACGGCTATTGCTGGGTGTGTAGCGGGGGAACTCCTTGACCTCACTCTGATCCACACATACTGGCTAAGAGTTTCCTCACGGCTCCCAGGAAGGATTACTGAAATATGATTGGACTATACATGAAATTGTTGCAACGATAAATCGTTTCCAAATTAAACAAAACAAAACAACAAAGAATCACATAACAATTTCAAAGCATATCGACACCGACAATTTCAGAGCATATCGACTCACTTACTGGTGGAGGCTTGAAGGTTTCAAAATAATTCCTTGACGAATAACAAAGAAACATGGCTACTCCTGTCTCATGTCGTCTGATTTTGAGTTCTGACTTGAAACATTTAACCGCAGTAGTGGAAGATGAGCCATCACATAACAGTGTAATGATGTAAACTCAAATTGTGATTTGGAGTCATCAATAATGAAGAAAATTGCAACTTAAAAGTTATTTTGTTGTGCTCGGGACAGGGTTGATTATATATGATTGATTTATTATTTACTGTAAGATGTAACGTGTCACATTTTCTCGTTTTCTAGATCCTGGCCAATCCTAAGCATCAGTTCGAAAGCAGTTCTCTGTACAAGAATGTAACTCTGGTGGCATGGGACCCTGCACCTTACACCATCAACTTACACATGGTAGGTCACACACACACACACACACACACACACACACACACACACACACACACACACACACACACACACACACACACACACACACACACACACACACACACACACACACACACACACACACACACACACACACACAGAGAGAGACAGACACAGACCAGCGCATTATGCAAAGCATGCAATATATAGGATAATCTTTGGCTGCAGTGTGACCTAGTGGCAAAGTCAGATGCATTGATGCTACATGGGTCGCGCCTTTGCAATTCTCGACAAGCGCAACCTACCCCCCCCGACACGCACACGTACAAGACATGTCCTCTCCCCCTCTGCCTCTCCGGTACATTCTCACTTACTATTCACAGGTTTTCTCAGTTTCATTTGTTTACTCCAGCTGTGCCGCTCTTGAACTAAGCCGTGTGATTTCACTCCGCTCCTCTGCCCTCCCCCAGCACCGGGTCGTGTGCCTCTTAAGTCTCACATATACGTCTCGGGATGGATGTATTCTGACTCCTAGGCCCGGTTTTTGTATCCTGTTATTCTTTTTATTCTGACCAATTCCTCTTTAAACGCCGCCCGCATATGAAGTGCATCTCATTTTCTGGCCTTTGCATCCGTCGTCTGGAAGCAGAACCCCCCCCCCCCCCATTGCCAATCTCTCCATCTTGTCAACATTTAGTCTTCTTTTTTCTTGGGTTGGCGGCATTGTGTGATTATGCAGGGGAACGATGGCCGCCTGACTAGAATACTAAAGAACAAAGCTCCCGCATCGTGTGTGCGTGTGAATTCCGCTCAATAGGTACCCAGAATCCCCTGCTCTGAAACTCACTATCTTTTTTGTCTTCTTGTGCACATTTTGAGGGATTGATTGCATGCAGTTTTATTGGTTTTTCAATCCCCTTGACATCTAAGAACAGAAGCTGTCGTCTTTAAGGTTATTGTTTTGACATGTGAATGTATTGTTCTGACATGGCTGGCGTCGTCTATGAGTCCTCTGAGTGTGTTCTGTGCATCCGTCCGTGGGTCCCTTTGAACGCGGCACAGTCTCACCACGGGGTTGTTCGCTGTTATTGAATTGAAACAATTATTGTCAAGCTTTACAACGACCAAGATGCCTGTTAATGTGTGTCAGAGCATTCTGCTGTAACCTAGATTTTTGTATACACATCTATGCATCATTGTGTTACATCGCCAAGTAGCTGCCATGAGGCATTTAGCCAATAGGATTCAAAAGGTATGATACTACTGGAAAATATGGGACTTCTATTTATTGTTTTGATTAGTATTCATAACCCACAACCAACTAAATAGAGATTACCTGTGGGTAAACGTTTCCTGTGGGCCGATTAATTTGTGTCTGAGTTTTTACCCCACTTGTTCAGGCAGAAGAAGAAAAACATATTTGTATTGATTACGATCTGCCAATCACATTTCATGTTAAACTGTGACAGCAACGGCACATTTATCATGGCAATAAAACGGCCAATTTGGCTTTGGTTATATGTTGTATTTCCCAGTAGAACGGGTAATTACTATGTAGTGAAGCGCAGGAGGAACAAGATTTAGATCCTAGAGGGTTTTATTGGAGTGTGCCAGGTTGAAAGGCTCGCCTTCCTCGCATCCGCCCTGCAAACTGCTGCGAAATAGGTTACACATCGCAGGCTCTTTACCATGGGAAGGAGGAACATGACATCCCATTAGTGACGCCTGATCCCTTTTCATCTCCAACCAGCCGTGATCACAACCAAAAGCCATTCAACTCTCTTCAGGAAGCTAACTTTGATGTACAAACAACAACCAAGCATAAACTCGACGTTGTTCAACGTCAGTGAACCGGGTGAAGAGTTTTCCTGGGAGAGATTACCCTCAGTAGGGTCAAAAACTGAGAAGTCTGTTCTCATTTCATGGTGACTTCGACAGATGTTCCCTGACACTCTCTCTCTCTCCCCCTGCCTCCTCAGTGGTACGCCAGCCCTGACTACAACCTCTTTGGGCCCTATGTGGAGCGCCGGAGGCAGCAACCCCAGCAGCCCTTCTACATCCTCCACCCCAGCTACGTGTGGCGACTGTGGGATGTGATCCAGAGCAACACGCAGGAGAGCATCCAGCCCAATCCGCCCTCGTCGGGCTTCATAGGTGAATACACTGATGACGTACATGACACGCACAGCAGACACGCACGCACATATGTGCACGCACGGCCGACACGCACACACAGCGGACACACGCATGCACGTGCGCAGGCAAGACACGCATATGCACACACACACACACACAAGCACGCACGCACGCACGCACGCACGCACGCACACACACTTACATGTGCACTCGTCTCTTGTTAACACATCTCTTGCGTGCCTGCTGAAATGACCTCAGTTTGTTGTCAAGTCACGTAGACACACGCAAACACACACACACACACACAATCTTTGTTTACTTATCGAGAAGATTAAACTTTCCTGTTCCTCTTGTCCTGCTGCTCAGCATGTTTGTTGTTTTTTAATAGTAGACGGGGAGCCTACTTCTTTTCCCTGCCGGTGTTTTTACCTTCTGCTTCTGCTGTGTCTGTAGACGTGGTGAATGTCGGTGGTGCAGCCATGCTATTTCACCAATCGAGTGTCAACAATCTCCTGGCATTATGAACACTGTTTTGAGTTTAACTGATTTAAGCTACGGAGCTCAAGCTGACGATGAGACAGCAAGGTTCGCGTAACGAATATATCAATTCAGTTAGTCTGCCATAGGTAACACACTGAAATTCAGTTAACTCTTCACAATGTTTAAGCTGTGTTGATTGTGTTATTCACGCTGTACCACTGCTTACTGTGTGAGTACGGATAGTACCTTAGAATGGTGTTCTGGTATTGTGAAGTCCAAACACATGCTCTGCACGCATTTAAGACTGATCAACATAAACAAAATACCCGTCGTTGTTCTTGTTTGTTGTTGAGTCGCCCTGCGGATACTTGACGCTCACGGCCACGCTCGGGGCGAATTAGCTTCTTTACCTGCTGACTCCATCTTCACAGTCCAAGTGCTCTTCATTACGCATCCTCCCTCGTTTGGCTCACGTCTCTGTTGCCATGGGGGTGATGCTTGCTAGAGGATGGGAAGGTGGCCTGGCCGCTGACGATTAAGAAATATAATTCATGAATACGTTAAGATCAAACTGGGGTATATATCAACATGCATCATATACTATATATATAAAGAAATCAGTTAAGATCATTACGATCCATACAGGGATCCATACATCAACACCTGCACTAACAGAGAAATAGTATAGCGCATGGCAGTTGGTGGATGAGGGAGATTATTTGGGTGTTCATTCTTGAATAGATCCGTGTTGGAGACGTTTGTTTTTGAGGTAGATTAACCATTCGCATAACTAAAAGAAGTCACTCTACAACATGCACATTTCCATGGTGACCAGGATGGAGACGCATCGTGTGATCTGTGGAACAGATATATTTGTAGGCGAATAAGTCGGGAAAAATCGACCTTGGTGCGATTCTAATGAATATCCAAACGGAAATCGCGCCATATGTGTACAGTCCCATTAAGGACCATGACTTGTAATCGTATTCTTGACATGCGAAACCCACACTATGAACAATCACGTTCAATGTAAAATAACCTTTGCCTGCAAGCTATGACATATACTTATAGCTTGCACACTTTGTATAAATAACTTAACAGCCCTGGGTTATGCCCGTGCTAGGATCGAGGGTGGGGGTGGTGGTACTTCCAAGCATACGTCAGTCCATACACCCGTCAGTGCGTAGTAGTGGGGGGGGGGGTTGATTGGATTCCTCATCCCCAGGGCTCAAGTGGGTTCCCAGGCGACTAGATTAGTCTGCAGGCTATTGACACGTTCCAAGAGAAGGAGGGCATCGATGGGGGCTGCGCTGCGACCGGCAGGGACGGGGTGGATGAATGGGGGGCCACCCATGTTCCGTCCAGCGTGACGGCAGCATTGCGGCGCATCAAGCGTCGGTGATCAACAGTCACTTGAGAAGAAGGGGAGACATGTGTATGTGCACACACGTACACAAGCAAGCACACACATGCACACACCAACCAGCAATATGAGGACATGCTGAAGCCTTCGCTTTCATTTGTTTTGCTCATTTCCATAACTGAAAGGTGCGGAACCCTTTTATGAAAAGTCGAGTCAATTATGAAAAGTAGTTTTCAGCGGTCATGTTGGTCCACTGCATTTCCAGCTCTACATATGCTACAACACTACAGCCTCAGGAAATACATATTCCCAAAAATATATTTACTTAGTTTCTTCGATTGAGCTTCGATTGAGCACTAAACTTAAGATAACCAGTAGGTTCATTAACATAAATGAAACATAGTCCCCACTGGGCATTGCAATTAACATACATATGAATTAATACATTCACAATGTAACATAAATAAGACAATTAACAATATGGTAAACATATGGACAGATGAGAATATTTCACCATACACATATATAAATATACATCAATACAGTATCACTTGTACATTCTTCAAATGTTCATTTTTCAACAGCAGACTAGTATCTTCTGAGAAGGAGAGAAAATAGGGCCGGCCATACACACTACATACATACTACCTCGGCAAGCCAAAAGTAGCAAGTGTATATCGCGAGCTAAGCAAATGTGCACTGCATTATGAATGTGCATTATGAATGTGTGAATGGACATTTGGGAGGTTCAATTTTACCCTTGCTCACACAGCAGCTTTTTATCTTCCGTGGGGAGGGGGTGCTTATTTCTGTCATATTAATGAGATATGCTTCCTATATCCTGGCCCAAACCTGCACTAGCCCAAACCCTTCCTACCTTGGCACCTTTAAGTATTGAGTGTGGTTGCAAAGCAAGCCAGACTATTGTTTTTAAGTGTCTTTTATGCTTTAATTGTATAATTCTTACGCCTTTTTTATGTAGCTATCTCCTCCTACAGTTGTTGAGGGATAAACACCGAAACAATGGCAATAAATACCGGGCATATATCTGTGCAGTGTGCGTCTTTTTTTTAAGTGTTAACATTGTATACTTATTATTATTTATTATGGAAAGGGAATGGGGAAAAAACTCTAAATTCAACCACTCCTCACGCATACATTTGGGAGTTGTCACGTTTGACTATAGGGGGCACTGTAATTAGTGGTAGAACCTAAACTACCACAGCCCGAATCCCGTAGAATTCACACACCGAGAGGTCATGTTGGTCCACTACATTTTGTTGCACTGCATGTGTGTAAGTGTGTGGGCGTAATGATACTACACACGCTACAACAATGCATCCTCCGGAAATTCAGATTCCCAAAAATATATTTATTTTCTTTCTCATGATTCAGCTCAATTCAACTTAGGTTAATCATTAGGTTCATTAACATAAATGAAATATAGTCCCCGACTGGGCATTGCAGTTATCCTACAGTGAAATGAATACACTCACAATTTCACATAAATAACATTATTAACAATACTGCAAACATATTGACAGATGAGAATATTTCAGGCACCATGCACATACATATACAATAATACAATAGGTTTACTTGTACACTTTGCACAATTTCCAAAGTTTCATTTTTCACCGGTAGACCATAACATGGCCAGAGTAAACATGGCCAACAATACACACTACATACACGCAACGTCGGCAAGCATAGTGAAGTAGCCAGTGAGCACCTAAGCAATTTGTACGTTTGTACATCTGGGAGTTGTCACATTTGACCACATTGGGCGTGAAACCAAACCCCCCCCACCCCCCCGGTGTGTGTGTGTGTGTGTGTGTGTGTGTGTGTGTGTGTGTGTGTGTGTGTGTGTGTGTATGTTTGTCCATCGCATATCTCTCAGTTTATCTGATCTACTTCCCATTTGGCGTGTGTGTCGCTTGGTGCCCAAGGAATTGCAGTGTAGACTTATTTGGACACACAACATGATCAATATATATAAGTTATGAGCAGGCACATCCTGAATGTTCAATGCGGAGGTCTGCCGCGCAGTGACCAAGGGACTAAGAACCTAGCATATTTGCCAATAAGCCTTGCTAGCATTAGCATGTTAGCATGCTCCCGTAAAATTGTTGGCTTGACCAACTGCGCTCCTTTTCTTCAGAAGATACCCACATCGGCAATTATATGTTATCTATGGTACGTTATACCTTAAATATGTACATTTCCTACTGTACATTACACCTCTAATCTCATACCCAAACGTAACAGCGTTGTTAGGTGTTGAAGCAACACAGAGCACGATAAACAAAAACATAGCTCCACAGATCAAACCTCAGAACACTGCTATCCCTTCACCCACTGCACCACCTCAGGCCCGGTGCTCAACACACCGCGCGTCGATCCTGCGTGCCACAGCCTTTCACCCTTCCGGGGTAAAGAGCCTCGCCCTCCGACGTTCTCGGAGGGCGACCCACAGGTCATGAGGTGATCACCGACGGGCTGAAGCGTTCCGTGGTGGGCAGGCTGGTGCACACCTTGAGGTTCCTCGAGGTGGACTGGTCGGTGCAGGCCACGGTGTTGCTGTACACCCGGCGGTTGAGCTGGATGATGGTGGTCCTGGACGGCAGGGAGGACCCCCCTCTCTGGGCCCCTGCCCGGCCTTTGCAGTGGAACAAGATCAGGAAGCACCGGTAGAACTGTGGGGGGGGGGGGTGATAAAAAGAAAGAAGCGAAATGACTTCACATGTATAATGTACGACGCTTGACGTCGATATGCGAGACCACCCTAGTGACCCGACGACGGCCATCCCACAGTTTGAAGAAGAACGTTGCGCCTGACTGGGAGTTGAAACTTGAAATTACCCTTTGCAATCACTCTCCAGTGGAGAGCTAAATCATTTGGATCTCTTTGAAGTCCCTCAGGCAGAAAACTCTTCCCTCCCCAAGGGCTTTGCAGAGTCTTCAGCCGCAGGAAGCGCAGTTCAGAGTAGGAAATAGTCCACTTAATGGACCTGGCCTCTGTGTGCTCAGGGTCGTTTTTCATCTCTGCTTGTATCCTCAAAGGCCAGTGCACATGTTGGACAGAGAAACCGTGACAGCTGTCCATTAACCCTGCGCGACCCCACACTCCTGCTGTATTTTAAAGACACACACTGGGAGTTGATGGGAGGGGGGCTGGAGGGGTTGGGGGGGGGGGGGGGGGGGGGTGAAGCAACCTCAAGGTTAGTTGTTCGGTCTTGGGAAGGTTTGACAGCAAAATGTGAACGGACGGCTTCAGAGACGTAACTGGCATGAGACAGAAGGCGTGCTGCTGAATGATTAAACACAGCGATGTACGTTGAGCTACAAGAGGCAGGTTTTGGCCCAGCCCGGGGGCCACAGGAGACGACGTCGAGAGTTGAGCGGGGGGGACATGTGGAGTTCATGTGAGTTATCAGGCATGAACCGTCGTCATAGTAACGGCGATCTTCCCAAGACACTGCCAGGGTTGTCTCCAAAAACTCACAATCTGTTATTGTTTGTGACGTACTGAAAAAAATAGTTTTTTTTTTTTTTTACGTTGTGTGATTGACATTCTGCTCATTGCTGCTTGAAGCCAAGTCGTGGGAGTTTTTATCTTGACTACTCCCTGCTTTTCTGCAGAAATTAACAACTGAGACAATCTCCCTGCTGCTGTGAACTCCACATGTTGTGCCACTGGTGCTACAGAGAGACCGCTCGGGCATGAAGATGAAGCATGTTTTCGTGTGTAAACCGCATGCTACAATGCATCCGTCATTCCACCAGTCGATGCAGTCAAACACGTCACGGACACAGACACGCACACACAAATCATCCAGGGCTTCACATGAACAAAACTCAAACGTGTGGGGTTCGTCTGAAGTGGGGCGACAAATCCCACAAACCCCTAAATATCTGTATAACCTTTTGCCTACGCGTGTTTTTTCCACAATTGCAGGAACCCTCCTGATGATGGCGTTGTGCGAGCAGGTCCACGTGTACGAGTACATCCCGTCTTTGCGGCAGACGGACCTGTGCCACTACCACGAGCACTACTACGACGCGGCGTGCACGCTGGGCGCCTACCACCCACTGCTGTTCGAGAAGAGCCTGATCCAGCGCATCAACACGGGGCCCGAGGCCGACCTCAAGCAGAAAGGCCGGGTCACGCTCCCGGGCCTCGGCTCCGTCCACTGTGAAGGCTGAACCCTTCCGCATCCGCGTCCGAGGACGACCAATACCACAATAATGTGCTACAAACGCCCACACACACACACATACACACAAGCACACGCGCACACACACAAACACACACACACATCCCCCCCCCCCCCCACCCCTTTGGCTGACAAGGGGGAGGAGTGCAATAATGCCACAGGAGATAAGGGGTTTGTCGGTGATGGAGGGTTGGGGGGGCTACAACACAAGGAAATATATATACAGAAGATCAGACCCATGATGAACACTAAGCCATAACCCCGTAAAGGTGGGATCAACTTTGGGGCATTGGGAGAAGACGTCATCTCCGTCTCCTTAACCTGGCGTGTCAGGTGTTTTTTTGTGTTTGAAGCGACAGGCGGTTGCACCACTGTTCCAAACGGACTTCCTGCTTCAGCTGAGCCATGTTAGCAGGGGAGCTGACGCGGGTAGCAATAGGTCCATGTTTTTAGGTCGTCGGTATCTGGGTGTAATTTGAGTATTGTGAACTCTGTGTCGGTCGACACATCTTTTGGGTGGTCCCTCACTTGGTCTATCGGAGGGAGAAAGAAAAAAATATCACTGTAATGTCGGTGATTACTTTTTTTTATATTAGTCTACAGAGTTGTGGACATTTACGACTGCGGTGGTCTGCACTGAATGTCATTCTCTCTGACACACACGCGCGCACCTGTGCGCACGCTCAGCTCAGCTTCATTTAGAAGCTGTACATCAGACATACATGAGTGTATAGGTCATCAGTATTATTGTTTAACAGGCTGGATGTACATTTTACACACAACATTAATATTTGTATTTTGAGCTTTCTTCAAAATATCCTGTCAAGTCAGAAAGCGGTTTCAATTTTTTTGGGAGTCAAATATCAGGGTTTTCTTCTTGGTATTGTTCTCATCAATCAGAATTGAAAACACATGGCTGTGCCTGTGTTTTAAGGCACGGCCATGTTTTAATTTGCATGACATGACGACACACCCAGGCACACGCACGCCAACTGGCAACGGGATTGTCCCTCCTAGCACTTGAAGGTCGACATCTGAATCGATCCCAAACGGGTTTGTCGGAGAGGCAGTCTGAGAACCCAGTGCCTGGTTGTCTACAGAACACAACCCTGGAGAAACATGCAGTATCCACCCATTCTTAGTGCTCCTGTCGAAGCCAGCGCTGTGCACTGTGCCACACAATACGGCGCATATCAGCCCGCATTAGAAGGCCAGACGGTCTTCTTCCCATTGAATGTAACTATAAACCCTACATAATTGTCATATCTGCTTGGTGAGAGCGCTGCTGAAATCGTGTCGGCTTCAACACGCGACTCACTGAACGCGTTTAGCTCTCGTGTGTCGTGCGCGACGGCACGGCCTCCGTCCCTTTCCGCCGAGTACGTACAGCCTACTCATATGTCCTGAATCCCCCCTCCACGTCAATATTGATTTGTTCGTTGTTCTGTGATCCGCGTAAGCCCCGCCCTAGCTAGATGGCGAACCTGTGGAACTCATGGCACAGATATCCACAGCAGCCGGGGTCACCGGGTCAGGGTCTTGCCGCGCGTACGCAGCGAGAGCGGTCGGAGCGCCTTTAAGCTAGCACAGATATATTGGCGGAGCAGCGGCCCAGCCTAAAGTGTTTGTAAATGTCACGGGAATGGTGTTCATCTGTGGGCGGGAAATATCACCCGTATTCCTCGATTGAATTTTGGTGAAGTGCATTCTCTTCTAAAGAGGAGTCACTGTGTGCCATAATGGTGTGTGTGGTAGATCCAAATGTGCTCAAAAGTACGTCCTTGTTTTTGTTTTTTAACTCTTGTTCGGGTCCGCCTGGAATAGTTAAGCTTTTGTAAAAAAAAAAGAATAAAAAAAAAGATTTGTCTTTGTTTGTTGGCAATCATGGTGCCTAGCATTGTTCTGTGTCAACTGGTTTTAATACGACTATGCTTTAATCCATCTCCGCAGGAGGCACCTGTTGAAAGGAGCTGGCCAGATATTGAAATTGTTTTAGATGACAAATCTCTGGCTTGTGTTTGTGTAAAATAATTATTTCATTAAGCTTGTGGTAATGCAATATGATATGGAGTCGGTTGACTTTTTTTCCATTTTTGCCCCAGCTTTTCCTTATTGGTCGTGCAAAGAAAATCTGTGAATTTGTTGATTTTATTGAACAAAAGGGTAACGGATAACATTTTAAATATAATGTACATAAATCCATTTCGTTTTTTTTATTCTAATCTTTGTTTTTAAACGTTCCGATGCACAGAGCATGTAAATCTGAGTGTGGACTGAAAGTCTTATACGGTGTGTGTGGGTGATTTATTATTATCCTTTTTTTCCAGGGGTTTTGCCATTACCAGTGCATGTGTGTGTGGATAGGTTGGTTGCCTTTGCAGCTATTACCTTTGCCCTGGAAGCACTCAAAGACATGCTGTGCCCTATAGCAGATACGACGCGTTTGACCAAATGGTGCCAAATGTAAAATCTTTAATGATGCGCTACTGTGCGTTGATGGCAGGCAAGGGGGCACTCCTTAAGGAGCTGGAGCTTCTTGTTGCGGCCGGATTCGATTTTGAATTGATTTACCCTAAAAAAAGAAATACATGAAATAGAAAGCTCTGTGAGATGTGGATCTCCCTCTTGCTATTGAACGAGGTACACCGTGCCTAAACCTGCCAACAAGGCCCTTTTGGGCTCGGAAGCTTGTGGATCAGTATTGCTCTCTCTCTTTTCAATGGGCCTCCATGACGTCTCCATGTCACGTTCTGTGGCCGGTGCTGCTGGTTCCAACCCTTCCCCGCCCCGCTAACTGTTACAGGAGGAGGAGAGGACAAGAAGCACCCGGACACAATGCTGGTTTCAAACTCTCTTCGGCCTTTGAAAAAAAGAAAGCCACCACGACCCGTCACTGAAGCCCCCTTTCTTAAACTTGAATGAATATTTAAATAACCGACTGTTTAAATGATGATCAGCTTTTCTTTTGTTTGTTTTTTACCATTCAAATAAAGATGTTGTAAATGTACAACAGTCTGTCTTGGCTTATCTCTCTTGTCCACACACACACACACACACACACACACAGACACAGACACAGACACACACACACGCACACACACGGGGGTATACCCCATTTTATAATTCACAGCTAATCTCATTCATTACACTCAGACACGCACAAAAACACAGGACGTTTTATGAACCGCAAAACATTTCCTCCTGGCTAACCTCATTCATTACTCTCACATCGACACACACGCGCGCTGAGCTTGCGGCCCACCTGTTTGTTCATCAGGATGTAAATGAGGGGGTTGATCACCGTGCTGCTCTTGGCCAGCAGCGAGGGAACCACACTGGCCACCGGGCTGATGATGTTGTCCGGGCCGAAGGTGGCCATCATGGCCACCACGCCGTAGGGCATCCAGCACACCAGGTAGCACACCACCGTGGTCAGCACCATGAACAGGATGCGGTACTCTCTCCGGCGTGCCGCCGTCCTGCGGTGCTTGCCCACCTGCGTGACGACAACATACACAAAACACACCCACACACACACACACACATACACACCACTTTGAGATTCAGACACATTTGGAATTATTCATTAAGAGTCTAGACCAACAGATCTGTATCATGTGTTGGTTTGGAAGTGCAACTCAAGCACAGAAACATGGCCAGGTGACTGTAGTTACGTTACAAAGTATGGAAGGCATCTATAGAGGCAGAACAGGATTCGGTAAGCAACATTGTGGGTGACCAGGGGCACCCCTTGCCTAGTGATTTGAACCGTTGCCATCTGGCAGACGATATCGCCCACTCTACTTACCGAAAATAGCTCCAAGATTTCACTTGTAGCACGAGCCATTAAGTTATTAAAAGGGTAAAGCACTAAACACTAGAACCTTAACCCCCAAACACTTTCTCTCTGCCTCTTAACTAATGAATTATCAGTTAGGCTGTGACAGGGAGGTGATGATGATCTAATTTCTTAAAATGTTAAATGAATAGGCCATTGGGATGCCCCAAAGCGTGTTAGTCACAGAGGAGACGAGGTGAATTCACTTGCCTCACCTACTTCTAAATGTTAGGGCAAAGATGCTCTGATTGTACATTTGAGTCATATTGGACTGGAACTTTCTGAACCCAAAAAGATAACATGGGCACATCTGTTGGTGAGGAAGTACTACTCCTTAGAGTTGTCCCTCTATTTCCTGATATCAAAAACGAGTGATGGGAGAGAATGATTTATTTTCAACCCTCCATACAAGACCAGCTCTCATATTGACATGTATTGGTTGCAAATACTTGTATGCTAGGGGATCTTTCTATTTACTAGAGCCTCATCCAACTTATCGTGAGCGACAGCCTTTCCATAGTCTCCCCATTGCTTAAAGATCCCATGCCATTCTATTTTATGATGCTTTAATATAGGTATTAGTGGGCCACAAACACAGTATTCAAAGACGTCCCCGAAATTCAGCCGTGGTGCAGAGTTACAGTCACTCCGAAACAGTCGCACATTGAGCTTCCCCCAAACGCGCTGTTTCGGTGGGCGTGTCAAGGCAGGTCAAGGAGGGGGGTGGGGGTGTGGCCCTGAGCAGCTTGTAGCCACTACCATGCGCTCTGTATACGGTGGGCGTGTCAAGGCAGGTCAAGGAGGGGGGTGGGGGTGTGGCCCTGAGCAGCTTGTAGCAACTGACAGTACCATGCGCTCTGTTTACGGTGGATGTATCGCAATGGCTCTTAGAAACCCATATTATACATAGATATCTATATCATATAATATATAATATATATTATCACGGCCAAAAGCTATGTGAGCCTCCAGACGATAGGTTATTATGAATCTCAAACGACCGCGTCTACTTCAGATTGATGTGGAAGTGGAAGAACCAGAGACGTCGGAGAACCCGACGAAGTCCTTTGTGATTCATTATATCGTCTGGACGCGCACACAGCTTTTGGCCGTGATAATATGTATTATTTGATATAGATATCTATGCATTATATGATATTATTTAGATATAGAGCAGAGCTCCAGGACTGTAACGCAAGTGTTGTACACTTCCTTGTTATTTGGATAACCGTTCTGCTGTTGTTGGTGTGATGGCGCATAACACGTAGGACTCTCGTCTCTGGTATTTCTACAACGAGACTCGTAGTGGGGGTTATCTCAGCCATGGTTGAGAATGAATTGGGGGAAAGGAACTTTGGCTTTGACTCCCTGAAGTAGGCTACATGAACCACGACATGGAGGAGAAAGGGATTGTTGGCCGCGAATGTATCCCGCTTGAGCCCTGCTTCCCGCCGCCTCGGCAGCGGTCAGCGCTAATCACCGCCTCGGCAGCGGTCAGCGCTAATCACCGCATCCTGAAGCCGAGGCGGTGGTCCATCGGCAGCGAGGCTCCGGCGGGAGACGACCGCGGTCAACAATCCCTTTCTCCTCCATGTCGTGGTTCATGACTTAAGGGAGTCAAAGCCAAAGTTCCTTTCCCCCAATTCATTCTCAACCATGGCTGAGATAACCCCCACTACGGGTCTAGTTGTAGAAATACCATAGATGAGAGTCCGACGTGTTATGCGCCATCACACCAACAGCAGAACGGTTATCCAAATAACAAGGAAGTGTACAACACTTGCGTTACAGTCCTGGAGCTCTAAATCTAAATAATATCATATAATACATAGATATCTATATCAAATAATACATATTATCACGGCCAAAAGCTGTGTGCACGTCCAGACGATATAATGAATCACAAAGGACTTCGTCGGGTTCTCCGACTTCTCTGGTTCTTCCACTTCCACATCAATCTGTAGTAGACAGAACCCTGCGCTGCCTGCTGCCTGCTGCCGGCGCGAGGCACCACCGCCCGGCTGCCCGCTGCCGGGCGGTGGTGCTTCGCGGCGGTGGTGCCTCGCGGCAACCTGCGGCAGGCAGCATGTCGCAGTTCATGTAGTTCGATGTCGTTCTGCCATTGCATTCAAAATTCTGTAACTAGCCTGTTACTACGAACTAAGCAACTACCGTACACGTATTAGCATTTAGCACTAGCTCAATCACGACTCCTTCAGAATTCTTGTGGGTGGTTACGAACCAACCAAGTGGGCAGGGCCATGAATAATAATTTGACAACGCTACGTCACAGTGTCACCTTATCCAGATCGGCTCATTTCTTCTGCCTTTTTCCTTTCATTGCCTATTGCATTCAGCAGACAAACTGCATAGATTTCAAACTTACCACAGCTCACAAACTTATTCAGACCTATGTTATTTAACAAACAATAGGAAAAATGTGATTTTAATGGCATGGGCTCTTTAACGGTTGCAATGTTATTTAAACAGGCAGCTCTAACAGAGCTTTGTCTGAGTCATAGACTTGTTTTTCTTCTGCACACAAAGGTTTTGGTTTGTGTGCAGAGCATCAGCACTGTGGACCCACGTCTGGGAAACCAACGGGAGCAGTGAAACCAACACAGAGCTAATCATGTGTGAAGGACATTTAGTAAAGGCAGCTTATTGCTGCCAGGGGTCCATTACCAAAACAGAAGAATATACCCATTCAGCACAGGACCTAGGTGGTATGGCCCAGTACGTGTGAGTGTATGTATGTGTGTATGTGTAGTGTGTGTGTGTGTGTGTGTGTGTGTGTGTGTGTGTGTGTGTGTGTGTGTGTGTGTGTGTGTGTGTGTGTGTGTGTGTGTTTGCAATAATGTGCAGGTCATGCAAAGTGTACCTATTTCCACTGAGTTTGCAGATCATAATCTTTTTCCAAGTACTACAAATGAATAATACTACAGATATGCGTCCACCCCACAGACTCCACTTCCACCATCACCTCCTCACCCCCCCACTACCACCATCAACTCCCTTCCTGACTGCTAAGGGCTACAGCTACAGCACCTTCTTCAAGGTGAGGCTGGTAGGTAATCATAAGAAGCCAATTCTCTGTACCACATCCAGATAAAATCACAGAAGCAGCCACCTTGGAGGGATTGTCATTCTCCCCCCCCCCCCCCCCCCCCCCGCGCAATGTCCTCAACGCATTTGAGCAGAACATAACCTCAGAGACCAGGTTCCCGTCCCGTTTTTGTCCGTTTGTTTAACGTTTTCTAACAAACGATTATCTTCTGACTAGAGAAGACCCAGCCAGTCTCGTTTCAAATTGAATGTGACAAGATTGCAGATTTGTGTCTCCAAATGTGTCGTTGATCGCTGCAAGTAAGCGCTTGACCGGTAAGTGAGCTGGTTCTCGAACACAAATGAAAAACTTGACACGGTAATATCCGAATGTAACGGACACGGGTGTCCTTCTATCAGAAGTCCCTTCCTCTTTCTCACCGCTCGCAAAATGAAACCACCCAACTGAAAGCCCCCATCTCTCTTGTTTCTGAACGCATGTAACTGAAAGCTCCAATCTATCTCGTTGCTGAACCCTTGTAACTGAAAGTCCAGTCGACTACAGTCATTGGTTTGTGTGTCGGCCGGGGTTAGCCTTCTTCCTGCTTTAGGTCATTAGTTAAAATCCTGCGCAGTGGCCTTCCACCCTGTTTATCTTCGGGTCCTCCTGCCTCTATGACCGTGATCCAGTTCAGATCAGCCCAGGGGAAGCCCGGGGTGCTGTAGAGGTCAGTGCTTGGCCCCCTGCTACATTTCACAGAATATATCCAGGGACTACAAAGGGGTTTATAAACTCTCCATAACCTTTCTGTTCCCCCAGGAGACCCTCTGCTCAGTTGTCAAACCAGGCTGGCTCTCTAGATCATGGGTCACCAACCTTTTTGAACCTGAGAGCTACTTCATGGGTACTGAGTCATACGAAGGGCACCCAGTTTGATACACTCTTCTGAAATAACCAATGAATTTGCTCAGTTTGCCTTTAGTTATATATTATTAATATTGATTAATGATACTCATCTATGTGAAGACACTGATCATGTTAATGATTTCTCACAATAATTATCAACAATGACTTAAAAAAGTTGCGAAAGAGTTGTTCAAGAATGAGCTGTGCTATTCTCAGAACAGGCCTGCGGTTCCCCTCATATGGTCCTTGCGGGAGCCCTGGTGCCAACGGGCACCGTGTTGGTGACCCCTGCTCTAGATGAAGGCCACCACACACCTTCAGCCCAGTTCAGATCCTTAAAGCTGTGGTGTTGAGAATAGGACATCCGGATTGGCACCCACACACAGAGCATCAGTCACCAGGCTGGAGGCTTCCACCCACCTGGTCCTCAAGCAGAACCCAGACTCTGTTCATGAGACGGTCTGCATAGTACCTCACACCCCGTCACCCTTCAATCTGTATTTTTAATGCCTCAAGCTATCCTGGAGTTGACGTCAAACTCACTTGCAAGTCTGCACGAACCTGTCTGCGGAATGAAAGTTCCCAAGAAAGTTCACTGCAATGTATTCTACATGCAAATATCGCTCGCCGCATAATGAACTATAAAGGAGTCCATACCTCAGAAACCTAAAAAGCGACCAATCCTATGTCTATACATATACACAGTATACATTGTGTAGGCTACCTACCTGTTTGACAGCCCAGAGCAGCCGGCCGTAGCAGTAGACCATAAGCAGCATAGGCAGGCCCAGGCAGAAGATGAAGAGGCAGATGATGTAGGCGTGGGACTGGGCTGTCCGGACCTTCCAGGACACGGAGCAGCTGGTCCCGGCGCCCTCGAGGTCGTAGCTGCTCCAGCCGAGCAGGGGGGGCACCGTCCAGATGAGGGAGTAGACCCAGGAACAGCACACCGCCACCAGGGGCTTGCGGTAGTCGGGCCAACGGTTGTTGTTGCACACGGTGAGCGTGCTGTAGCGGTCGTAGGACAGGATCACCAAGGAAATCAGCGACACGATGCCTGAGGGCATCCGGACGAGAAAGAGAGGGAGACAGGGGGGGGGGGGGGGGGGGAGAGGGAGAGATGGAATAAGAGAGTGAAGGAGAGAGAGAGAGAGAGAGAGAGAGAGAGAGAGAGAGAGAGAGAGAGAGAGAGAGCAGGAGGGAGAGGTGGTGAAAGAGGGAGATAGGGAAATAGAGTGAGAAATACAGAGAGAGAGAGAGAGAGAGAGAGAGAGAGAGAGAGAGAGAGAGAGAGAGAGAGAGAGAGAGAGAGAGAGAGAGAGAGGAGGGAGAGGTGGTGAAAGAGGGAGATAGGGAAATAGAGTGAGAAATACAGAGAGAGAGAGAGAGAGAGAGAGAGAGAGAGAGAGAGAGAGAGAGAGAGAGAGAGAGAGGAGGGAGGGAGATAAGCAAAGACAGGAAAAACAAGGCCTAATAATGCGCATAAATATTCATTATTATGCTCATTATTTTGGCTATTCTCCTGTGATACCGTTCATTATGTTCAGTTAACTACGTGTGCATCAGTCACCTGTTGTAATTGTGTGTGGAAGTAGTTAGTATCTGTGAGTTGCATTTTCTGCCATCTGCAACAACTTGCAGGCTTCGATAATTACATTGAGCCTCACATGACACTTATATAAAGGGTGTGTGTGTGTGTGTGTGTGTGTGTGTGTGTGTGTGTGTGTGTGTGTGTGTGTGTGTGTGTGTGTGTGTGTGTGTGTGTGTGTGTGTGTGTGTGTGTTGTTCTCAGGCATGATTTACATTTATGAAATTGATTTTGTTTTGGAACAAAACTTTTGTTGGAAACCTTTGAGAAATCATACCTGGTGATGAACCTCCCAGTCAGAAGCCCTGATCAAATTTGTCAATAACAGATAAGATCACTAGATTAGGTTTCATAATAAATATGAATAACTTATTAAGTTATTAATTAAGCATAATATAGCCCTTTTACAAGAAAAGTTAACTACCATTTTAACAACAATGATTAAAAATATGTTTAAGGGGTACTAAATACCTCACACCGTCTTAAGTGATAAATGCTGGTATGTGTGTAAAATATGATACTAAGAACACCTTTCAGTTGACCTATCCGGGGTGCTTCCTTTGTTAGATACACATTGAACAGAAAATAAATATAATGAGTATGACACACATTTCATAAAAAGGTTTTTTCTTTTCACATTGAAACATTACGTTATCCACAGTTAAAACGATTTTGTGATGTTGTGAACATTTCAATCAATAATATCCAAGGATGACTTTTTTTGGTCTTAAAAAGAATAGAATGGCAAAAATAACGAGTTTTCTCATTATGTTCTCGTTATAAAGCAAACAATAGTCGCAGAAAATTGACCAATTTAATGTATGCATACAGCAGTCTCCTCTTTAGCAGATTGAGCCAAGAATACAGTCTCACAGAGCCTTTTACCACAGTTTCACCTCCTCCCCAGTAGACTGTGATCCTTAGGGAAGGGGGGCACAGTTGTCCTCCTCTTCTGTGAGGCAATTTGTCCTCACATCACAGGTGGGAGATATTTACACAAAGGCCAGAGATTCCTGTTTTCTCACCAAACAGATATATACATAAAGGGGTCACTGCTTTGTCGTGACCGGTTCACGCAAGGACAAAGGAGGACAACAATTGGGAACTAGATAACTCTATTTTACAGCTGGGGTGGCTATAACGAAACCTCAAGTAAAACCTTAAATGATTCAAACTGAACAGCATATCGATTTTTCCACCACATCACCTAAAAGACCATATAGTCTGCAGATCCACTTGACCCCTGAACTGGTTTATCAATCGTATTTTCCAAATCTAAAAAAACAATTACATGCATTTTCCGAGCAGGGAATGGGCCATGGAGGGGGATTACTGTTCCTATGGCAATAGTCTCCATAGTTTTCTGCCACAACCGAGGAAAGAATGGCACAATAAATGCATTGGAAGGCATGGCAATGCGGGTCGCAGTTGGATACTGTGTTGGAACTCAAGAAACCAACTTGATTAGAGTGAGGTCATCTGTACGTCGGACAATGGGACACATGATTCTTCTTCTTGTTGTTTTGTAGGGAAACTGTTTTTTGACCTCAACCTGATGTTTCTGAGGGGAAATCAATCACCCCGATGGGGAATTTAAGGGTTGCAGCAAAAAAAATAAAAACATAAAAGAAGGTGAGGAAGACTTAAATAATTTAGCGACAAAGAGATGAATTGCCCCATAGTAAATGGCAATATGACACGTTCCCCATTAATAGGCAATGGTGTAGATGGATGCTAATTAGTAGACAAACAAAGAAAATATTTAAATATAGAATGGACAGATATTAATTATGAAAAACCCAAGACATTTGAGTTTTCAATTCATGATATATACACAAATATTTGGTTGCCTGCAGACTGCCATTGTATGCAGTGTTTACAATAATGAGTTAAGCATACACACACAGGCACCACACAAACACACACAAGCACACACACACACACACGCACACGCACACGCACACGCACACACACACACACACACACACACACACACACACACACACACACACACACACACACACACACACACACAGTGTACACAGTGTACACAGTTGTCTTTTTTGCTGTCCAATCTGCCTGGTTTGTGTCCGTTTTACTCAGCCACCTGAAGGCTGAACCATGTTGCTTAATCATTCTACTTGCATTTTCATTCAACAACAGCCAATGCAGCTTCAGGTAGCTAGTAGCATGAGGACATTTTTAGATCGCTTTTTATAGCATTTTTATAACAAACCTCTCCATCCAAAGGCCCCACACTAGACATTCACCATTCACACTTGAATGGTGAATGTCATTCACCACACTCTTTATAATACTAGGACTCTTTATGTGTCTGTAGTCCGATCGACTGTACACTCTGCGGCTGTATAGCTGAGGACCCAACGAAGTGCAGTGTTGAGTATCGAGTTGCTTGGATGAGTGTTTCTTGCCAATGCTGAAAGTAGCAGTACTGGAGGCCAATCACATCTGAACAGCTTTGAACGGGCACGTTTTGTTTAACAAAATTAGAAAGAATGTGCAGCAAAATATCAATTTCTTTCAATCACTTTTGATTGGCTCCAATTAGGGCATGTCGATGTCACCTGGCAATATTGTACGTCACACTAAAAAGTATCCGTTCTTTTTTCTGTAATTACCATTAGAGGGAAAATTTAGACTCTTTTTATTCATACATATCCACACTTGTGAGGTGTGATTTGTGTGACAGCAGTATAATTCCGACCCACTAAAATATGTCTGATGACAGCTGTCCACAAATCATCCAACACTTCATTGCTCTCCACCAACCCATTATATTCCTAAATGAAAGCTGTCCACCTTGATAATTAAACAAACACACACACACACACACACACACACACACACACACACACACACACACACACACACACACTTACACACACACACACACACACACACACACACACACACACACACACACACACACACACACACACACACACACACACACACACACACACACACACACACACACACACACACACACACACACACTCACACACACACACAGTGTCACAAGACCGGGTTTCTCTGTGAATGCCTTATCCTCATGGACAATATCCTTATGGACAATATGCATGATGGATTTTCTTCTCCATCCCAGTCCACCGATCCTATCTGATCGTACCTTCCTCAAGAGTCAAGACACATATTCCATTCCAAAGCGTTCCATGTTCAGCCCTTGCTCTATCAGGGGACACTGTACATTGTAAAGTCATTGTAAAGTATATACAGCCGGCATGTTGCTTACGCATGAGCATGTCATATGCTCATGCATGTGACATCTCAATCTATCGTGCTCTCTTGTTCTTCAGCGCTCACAAATAAACTCCCTGTTTCTACTCTGTCGGTTTCAGTTATATTAGTCATATGTAAGTTAACACAGGTTCAACGCATCACATGTTCCAAGTCATGCACTAAATGGGGGATATATGATCTGTTACAAAAGCATAATCTCCGCCATCCGGGTCGCTCTAAGCGTCATTGGGCATCTGTGCAGCTTAAGCATTACCGTCATTTTAATGAGGCTATGGGAGAACATGATGAACTCTATGTTTGCAATGTGAGATTCTAGACATAAATAGGCATCTGTCTGAGAACCCATACACTGAACACTATCACACTCAGTCAGCAACAGCACAGTCTCTGGGGTGAATCACCTCTTCTTTGGACTTGGTCCTTCTTATTGGCTGAAGCTGTGGCTGGTCATGAGACTTTCTATATTCGATGTATTCCATATTCCATACATTATTATAAAGCTGAATAACAATTGTTCTTGTGTGACAGAAAGAGCTGAAAGCCAGAAGAGGATGGGAACTCGATAAGATGTTGCCTCAGAGGCGCGGGGAAGCTTCTGACTAGCTGTGATCTGTCAGTAAATCGTGGCACGTATTGCACTCTGGTTCACTACACAATGCACATGAATACATCAACAAAGCAGACGAATCTCCTAAACAGCAAAGGCTGTTTTTATCTGAGGAAACTGAAACACATGTCAGTGCCACAGACCCCTGTGAGGGGGAAATGAACAGAAGGAAGGGAGGGGGGGGGAGGAGACGCGTCTATGGCATTATTTCTCATCCGTGTGCGAGCAATAGATAAATGCTGGGAGACAGCGTCATTATTCTACTCAAACGGCAATGTCAAGCCATCTCCACCTGCCCAGTGGAATGAAGATCGCTGTTCCACAGAGGTGTGTCCATGGCCCTGGTCTGAGACCTTACTCCATTGCTATGCAGAACAGAATCTCCTGAACCACTGCTAACGTCCAGCACACTTGTTTGACGGCCACACGGGAGCACGTGCACACAGACATGCATTTGCAAAATGAGCACAGAAACCGAGTGCAGACATGCATGCATGCACACATAAGCACATCTTACTTTTAGGTATGCACACGCATTCACACAGATGCACGCATGTATGCACAATACTCCACACAAGCACACACACACACACACACACACACACACACACACACACACACACACACAGACACACACACACACACACACAATGTGTGTATGTGTATGCGTAAAATACAGTTGCTTTGCTAGGATGCTTCAAAGATAGTTAGTAACGTTAGTTATTGTGGCCATGCCATGGAAGCAAAAAATACATATAAATCAACAATCAATCTTATGGTTGAATTATATGCATTTTAAGAAAGCATCATATAGGTTGCTGAATTATCGTATCAACAAAACAAGCAGTGCTAATGAGGGAACATTGGAAAACATAACATTAATAAAAGTGAAAGTAATATTAAGACAAAAAAAGACAAAGACAATACATCAACGTCAAATGATGGATTGGAAGTTTCATGAATCTCATTGACAAAGAATTCCTGAACACCGTCAGTGTGTGTGTGTGTGTGTGTGTGTGTGTGTGTGTGTGTGTGTGTGTGTGTGTGTGTGTGTGTGTGTGTGTGTGTGTGTGTGTGTGAGAGTGTATGTGTGTGTGTGTGTGTGTGTGTGTGTGTGTGTGGCTGTGTGTACGTGTGCGTTTGCGTGTGTGTGTTCTTTTAGAGATGCATGGGGGAGATGAATGGCAAGAGCTGAAATGTGTGTAGATAACAACTGACAAAGCTTGATCATAATATACGGAAATGTTCTTATAAGGGAGCATTATATGCAGATCTAGTAATAGTCAGCAATCCATAACCTTGGGACCTGTCATTTTGCAAGCAAAATGTAGCGATATGTCAATATATCTAGTTGGTACTGTAAGGTAAGTTAATGTTCTGTAGGGACGCTTGGTCCATATTACTATAAATTATATTAATTATGAATGCAGAACCTAATTGATATAGTTAAAGAAATATGATGATTTGTAAAAAATGCTATGTTTAATAATGGATCGCATGGTAAAATGGTAGCATGGTATAATGCAAGAAAAGTAGCCGACTCCATTAAAATCCATAAGAGATGACTTAATCCTTCAAACACCTATATGAAACGAATCACATGTCAAAACCAAAGCTCTCTCAATATGTAAGGAAAGTTATGCATCTGGATGAAAGACAGAACCTTAAGATGACAGGACATTTTAGGACGATAAACAACGAAGGGAAATATGCATAAGCAAAAGGCTTTTACTATAAAAATCCTATAACCATACCAGCGCTCTGGGCAGAAGTTAAAAAGCGATTAGCCGTGCAGTGCAGTCCTCGTGGATAGAACTGTTTACTCACCAAAGCAGGAGTTGACGAAGCCATACCAACTGCAGCCAATGCGACCGAGCAGCCACCTTCCCTTGATGCTGGACGCAAAACTGAGTGTAGTGCCAAACACGCACACCAGCATGTCACTGACACTAATGTTTAACAAAAGCATATTCACGGGAGTTCGCAGTGTCTTGAATTTGCAGAACAGCAGCAGCACAACAAAGTTATTTACGAAGCCAAAAGTCATGATGAAGCCCAGGGCAACGGACAGCACGACGAACCCTGTCGGGGACAGCATCTCCGTGCCCGTTGATGTACTAAAATCCCGGTCGGCGCTCACGTTGAAGCTGTAGTTGAGATCAGGCGGGCCCGAAAACATCGTGCTGGTTAACGGTCGGAAAAGTTGGAAGGCAGTTGGACTTCTGGAAGGTAGTTTCTTTGCTTCTTTTTTTTTTCTTTTTTTACATTGTTGAAAAATCGGTCAGAATAAAGTATACATCCATCTGTCGTTGTCCATGTTTTTTTGCGTCTTCAGAAATATGAAATATTCTGCTCCTCAAAATATTCCCATACGAAATGCTGGCACAGGTGAGTGGCCTATTTATAATCGAATACATTTATATTTAGAAATGTTGATCCACGCCATTGCGATGATAACATTAGGCATATTAGTTTGCAGACGCGCTCCGTTTCTTTGCTACAGAAATCTGTCAAAGACAAAGTACAATCATAATGCGCAGAGCTCATCCATCGATGTGCTCACCTTTACGCCCAAAAGACCGTTCGCCAATTGGACAGTTGAGCCAAAATCTGTTACATGCTGACGTTTAGTAAAAAAAAAATCTGTACTTTCGACAATATTCTGTGAACGTGAACCCCTTCGACTATAGAGCATCTTTTATTGGTATCTCTCTACGTCACCAGAGTAATAGGACGTGTGTGTGTGTGTGTGTGTGTGTGTGTGTGTGTGTGTGTGTGTGTGTGTGTGTGTGTGTGTGTGTGTGTGTGTGTGTGTGTGTGTGTGTGTGTGTGTGTGTGTGTGTGTGTGTGTGTGTGTGTGTGTCTATGTGAGAGTGTGTGTGTGTGTGTGTGTGTGTGTGTGTGTGTGTGTGTGTGTGTGTGTGTGTGTGTGTGTGTGTGTGTGTGTGTGTGTGTGTGTGTTAGAGAGAGGCAGAGAGAGAGAGAGAGAGAGAGAGAGAGAGAGAGAGAGAGAGAGAGAGAGAGAGAGAGAGAGAGAGGGGGGGGGGGGGGGGGGGGGGGGGGTCAAGGGGACGGACATTTGACAGATTCCAAGAGAGCCCATTCAAATATATGTTGCTGCCAAACACACACGTTTGATTATGGCTTGCAAAAGCTCTAACTTGCAATATGCAAGCATCGTATTGGAAGCTACATTTGAGTGGCCGAAAAGCATGACCCTCACGAATCATTATATTGATTACAACACTGATTATATTGTGAATAACATAATAAGGTCTATATTATTTTTCACGATGCCATTAAAGAAGGAGTTATTCACATAATTAACGGATAATCAAAGAGCCTAACCATATGTCATGTGCAAATCTGATTATCTTAAACCTGCAGCATGACGTGCAGCATTGAAATTATATCAATTTTTTGTGATTTTTCAACTATCCAAAATTCTACAATGTCTCCCCAGATACGTGTGCCCTGTAGAACGTCAGGGAAGTTGGTTTTCGAGCTTACAAGGTTAGAAAATATAATTTTAATTAATGTTTTTCTTTAAAGAGACTCTGGTGAATGACCTGGATTGAAGCATTCATCTGCTTAAGGCTGACATTTTCTCGCGGTAAACGAATCAGGAGGGAGGAGTGTTTCCCTCAACCAACTCTCGTTTTGGATGAAATGAATCAGGTTTCTTCCATGCCATAAAGGGGGACCCCAGTTCTTTGCGCTATAAAGCTGCCACTCTGCTTGTCAGGCGAGGTCAACCCAAAGAAACCTTCCCTAAATTGTCCTAATATTTTATTAATGCAGTGCATGATTAAATGCTGAATATTGTTTTTTAAGCTAAATAAAATATCGTTATTTTTTGTTGTTCAACATTACATGATAGTTAGGATACTACTCATAGAACCCTTGGACAAGAATCCTGCAACCCCTGCCCCATAATGGTATTGTAGCCTATAACTCAATTTACCGCTAGAATGACTAAATGACTAAACAGTCAATATACAGGTATAAATCTTTAAAATATGATAGCAATACAGTAACGGCTCTGGTCTTGGATTTAACACAGATTATGAATCTTCACATTTATATCCACAATAAAGTTTTTGTCTTTCATTATGGATGATTTCAATATTAATCAATTAAACATTTACATTTTTTAGGAACGCAACATGATGTCAACGTTTATAAATGCATTTAGTCTCAGATGGGTCAGTGCAATGTGGTAGTTTTCCTAAATCCGAGTCTTCTATTTATGAATGAACCATTGTGCCTGAGGTGGATGAACCCGAGATTTGAAGTTATGTCTGAATGTGTTGAATGGCTTGACTTTTACTAATCTGTTATTTACATTAATTATCAATTGCATGTTTTGGATATATATGCGATGTCAACAAATAGTGTCAGAAGTCGAATTAAACATTTTAATGACTAAATGGGATATTGAGGATTATTATTATCAAAAGTTAAAAAGCAGTCCTTTTAATCAATCCAAGAATTGTCGTTCATCGATCAAACGCGTCGGGCAAACAGTGAAGAACAACCCGAGTTTGTGCTTTAATGCAAGACTGAGTGGTTATTTATTTAATCACTTCGAGTTTTACTTCAGTGAAATTGCTGCTGTCATATCGTTCCCTGACTGGATATTAATACGGGCTGAAGAGGCGGTGTGTTTGTATAAACTAGCCAGCCTCCTGGAGCTAAAGGCTAACCTGAGACGATGCACTTTCGGTACATTATACCGTCTGTTACCCCAACCGGACTACGCTGTTAAAGTGTGTTGACCGTGCGGCATATAAGGACTTCAATCAGGTCACTTAATAGCCGTAATTCGTATTATTCTACAGTAGCACACAGTGCTGGCGATAAGACAGAGCTACTAGTGTCGGGCTAGCCACGTATGACTGGGAAGTGTTGACGTAGCAGCTTGCTAACCAACTTGCTTGCCGAGCCGTCCGACTACTCTCTCAGAACAATGCACTGCGTTGCCAAAACATGATATTTTAGGGTAGCCTATTATTTGACCTGCCGTCTGGTATGTCTGGTGACGACCGAAAACATGGACAGTCTTGAGTTAAAGTGCAGTGGTAGTGTTGTTGTTGCGAGTCCCATGTTGCATTGAGCAGATAATGAATCGGATAGTGTGGGTGATCTCAGGGATAAACAGGAGAATGATGAAGCTGCTGGTTGCCCTCGCGTTGATCGCCTACATAGCCTGTAAGTACACATCCATGAAAATGATCCAACAACCCACACAGGCGCAGTTTATGTGTCGAGATACTCGCAACCTAGTCGAGATTATTATAAAGTTGCCTGTTGTTTCATCTTGTATCAAGGCGGTGAAGTTACGTCTTTGCCATCTGACAGAACTGAAGGTGGACCATGTTATTGACAGTATCACGGTAGCTTTCGTCTTAACATTTCTCCAGGGCGAAGCTTAATGATCAATAACGTATACACTATTAGCTGCTATGCTGAAAACAGCCACCTTAGTTAAATCATACTTAAATCATGGTATGCAGAGTATGAACAGCGTACATGTTGAGGACCCAAGTTACTCTCCACAATTTATTTTAAGAGTGACATTGACATTCGAGTCGATTATAAAACAGGCACTAAATCTTATCTTACATTTTATAGTGTAATTTGGTGTTAGGTAATCCATGTTAGTCATCCCCCAGTCCCTCCTACTCCTTATAGGGATGGATGGGATGCAATATGTAGGTGGGTAACAATGATTCTAAAACACTGATGGAAAAACAACCTAAAAAATCCGAATGGTGACAAAGATTGTATAATTTCAAATCAAAAGCTAATTGAATTAGTTTGAAGTGAATGGAGCATTACCATAGTTTGTGATAGTATTTATGAAAAAGGTAATTTGTTTGTATTATGCATAGAGCTGGGTTTCGATTCAAATTTCAAGAATCGATTCGATTCCGATTTTTAAGTTTCAGAATCGATTTTTTTCCGATTTTCTCAGATTCCATCCGATTCGATCCGATTTTGATCTGATTTTCGATCCGATTTTGATTCGATCCGGGGGTTAATGTTATTAAAAATGAAAAATGTATTTGAACCGTTTCCTTCACTTCATGACTGTGTAGAGAAGCAACATATTAAAACTAGTATTATATCAATATTAAACAGCAAATCTTACACATATTGGTAGTTACTGATGGCTGGAAGACTGATGAAAAGGTTAAGGGTCAATCTACCTTCAAAAAAGATAATTCAGGACAATAAATGGAGGACATCATTGAGGTGACTATATCTGCAACAGTGGATACCTACTGGGACACTAACCAGTGCATTTTTATTATGCTTGAAAATAATTAAGAATTCACCCAAAAGCGGTTGCTACCAAAAGCATTTTTATTTTAAAACTGCTCACACTTAATAAACTGAGAAGTACTGAAACTGGAAGCATAAAATGTAAACGTTGAGCATTTTTCTTTAAAGTGCGAACATAAGAACAGAACAATTTTAAACTGTAAAAGCATTGAATGGCGTCTAAATGAGCATGTTCAAATCTGTTCTAAAACCACACTCAAGATTTGTTTTCAAGAATATGCAGCACCCTAAGTGTTCAGGGGAATCCCATGAATATTTTCCATGAATATATAAAATATAAATTTTTAACTTATCTCGATTTCTTTTTTTTTTTTTTTTAATTAAAAGAAAATCGATCTTTGGACGTACGAATCGATAATCGGTCATTAATATGCGAATCGATTAAAAATTGGAAAATCGATTTTTTTCAACACAGCTCTAATTATGCAGTGGTTGTGGGCGAGGTCAGGACCAGACCTGATTGTATTGTCTACGGAAACAATAATGTTTTTCTCAGCGATGAGGCATGACCTGGTTTTTGGCTTTCAGGGACAAAAACACTAGACAACACGTATTTTCTCTGTTTATTTTCGTCAATGTTTATTTTATACAAGGACTTCAGACTTGCCCTCCCTTAGCTTCAGGATGTTCTTAGGTATCGTCATGGTGACGTCTTGCAGTTAAGATACAAGCAGTATCTTGGTGGTACAATATATTAACCTATATATTTGATGCAGGTATATCATTATTTTGTGTGAAGAAAAGTCTTTACTGGTCAGTAAAGGGTAAACAAAAGTTTGCTGACCGAGAGGCCCAATCAAAGCAGATTCTTCATGAATGTCGAGAAGGAAGATGTATACAAGTCTCTTATTGCAATTCTTATCAAGTCTCGCTGAATATTCAATGTCAACGACCTCCTTAAAAATTTGACTGATAATCTCAATGGGACTATCCTTGTTTAATTAAGGTTAAGTGAAAATAAATCAGAACAATGTACCAAAGGTCCTTGCTGGATTTCCCTCAATAGATTGCAAATGACAATCATGCCTGTTATGTTACCATGGATTGTCGAAACAAAACCAACTGTAGGGATGCAAACAATTATTGGCAGAGGTTTATTGTGGTTTATTGCAGAGAGACCAGTATTGTAAAACTTTCTGGTCACAGTTGAGATCATTGTTGCCTGATGACCTAGGTAGACATGAGTTCAGTGTTTTCTGGGCACTCCTAAGTCAGGGCACGTTCAAATTGACGGCAATCTTTCAATAGGCAGTCCCCATTGCCCCGCAGAGGAAGCAATACTTGAAATGCAAGAAATACCAAAAAGTCGAACAAATAATACACAACTAGCAATATGTTGTGCAATATAAATGATCTTTTAATATACAAAATGTCCCGAATTAGATCTTTCTGTAGCCTAGCATGTAATTGTCAATGTTGCCCATACACAATACATTAGATATATCTAGGCAAGGCAAGGCAAGGCAAGGCAACTTTATTTATATAGCACTTTTCATACACAAGGCAGACTCAAAGTCCATCTATAGAAAGCTTGCACGTATGCACGCACACAATTTCGTCATGTTATGAGTTCATGATCTTTCTTTCTGCAATTTTTGAAACCGTCCTACCATTTTTCTTTTCTCTGTTCCAGCTGTCTGGGGAACGTATACGAACATGAGGTATGAGTTTTTCAGGGCAACAAAGATTCTGGTGAATTCCTCATTTTGTAGTGTTTTTTTCTTACAGTGTTTGTGTACTTGTATTCCCCTAACTCGGCATCCTAGATCGATACAGGAACTCAGCGAGATGAAGATTGAGCAAAGAATAGATGAAGTAAGTTGTACTTTTTGGGTTACTTCATGTATTAACTGCATTGCAAGGTAATTATGAGTCTCTTTTATTAGTTTGTTGCTGAAATTCAACTGTTTCCTGGCCATTTATGATTACTCGTTATTCACTAAGCACATAATATTTGCATCATGAAAATCCAGCAACAATTGACCTTGAACTCATACCAGATAATGGGTTGAAGGCAATAGGTGTTTCACACACTTTTGATCCACAATCTGAGTGTAAAATTGTATAGCAATAAACAGTTCGCAGATGAAAGGGATTATGATAAGTGGGTATGCATTCTTTAATACATCCCTGTTTGGGAGATTCATTTTTTAATCAGATTCCTTGTTTGATTACCAAAAGTAGGCTTTCACTTTTTCAGAGAAGTTGGTATCCAAAACTAAACTGTAGCGATACAATTGCACACGGTCATGTTTATCCAAAGTAACCTTTATTCACATTACGCAGTGCAAGTAAACACTGGCTTGTCGCGCTTACTTCTATCGAGATTTATGATCAAGACATAACTGATAGCAATAATTATGGTCTTTTGACTGTCGTTTCACGCTATTGATGCAATAAGAGGACTTCGATGTCGAGAAAAGTAAAAAAGCTATTGCATATATCCTACATCATGTACAGTGAGTGACCGCGGGGACTAGCTGATTGGGATTGGTTCAACAGATTTATATGCAGGCTAGAGCCATCAAACATTTACCTTTTGCGCGATAACTTTTTATGTCTCTTTACCTTGTAACTTAAATGCCTACTGGCCCCTTTCCTATCAAAGCCCAGTCCATGCAACCGTAGTCGTTGGAAAGGGAGGTGTGTGTTTGAGGGGTTTATTCAGTTCTTGGAAATCTTCAACGTCACTGCTGTTTGCTAGGGGTGGGAATCTCTTGGCACCTCACGATTTGATTTGATTCCGATTCAGAGGTCAATGATTCGATTCTAGAACGATTATTGATGCATCTCGAAGCTTTTGTCACAAATATTACTTTCTATGAACAATGCAATAATCAATGCAGCTTGCATTACAACACGCTATGGAAGTAAGTAAAAAATAAACAGATTTAGTTATCTTTTCTTTCTAATCCTTCTTTTCTGTCATTAAAAAAAAGCTGCTCCTAGTCAATTATAAGAATAAGAACTGCATGCTATGCGTAGGCTGAATCGCAATCACGTCCAGAGAAAATCAGTTTGGCCAATACACATTGAAGATAAATTAAATCATTTTAAAACTATTCAAATTATCCCTCCGTCGAACAGCATGTTGCAGGAGGCAAACAAATTTAATTAAAAAAAAAAAGAAAAAAAAAATTATGTATAATCTTTTCTTTTAAATTCCGATTATTAACTTATCTGTATTGAGACGGAATCGTTCACAGAATCGCGACGCATCGAAGAATTGATTATTTTTTCCCACCCCTACGGTTTACTACAAAATTATAGACACCAGGCATTAAATGTTCCATATCTTTCAATTTTTATGAAAGTTGCATAATAATGTTGAGATCATGTCTGAAATGAAAAATGTATGAGGCTTTTAATGAGGCACAACACAGAGCTGATGCACGATCCACCTGATTTGTTCTGACTTGCTGTGCCCTTGTTCTGTCAAACCCTCCTCACCTATAGGCTGTAGCTCCCCTCAGAGAGAAGATTCATGACCTTGAGCTTAGGTAAGCGTTTTTTTACACACACACACACGCAGGTATTAATACACGTTGTGAATACACGTTCAGGGATTGGACTCTACAAACTCGCCCCCTATGAAGTATACCCCTCTGTGACTTGCTGTTTGTTAGAAGTCGTCGATGCTGCTGTCATATTCTGCACAGCAGTAGGTGGGTGTGTTTATGATCCAACTTGAAAATGTACTAAGCTCCTAAAAACTCTTATTTCCACATCATTCAGATTCAATAGTCATTGTCTAAAACCTCTTGACTTTACAGAATGAAAAGTTTTTTACTAAGGTTTTAATTGTATCCCCTTTATGTTTATCAATCAATATCACTGGATCCCAAAGTAAATGCTTCCAATGCATCTTTCCTGACAGCTGACCAAACAGTAGCATGTCTGGTATGCTGCCTGGGGGATTGGCAACTTGTATTTGCTTCTTTATTCCATAAGATTGTCACATTCTGAGCAAATGTCTAGCAAGACCCTTTTTGTCTGTGTGCCAATGCTCGCACCATATCACTAATGATTTTGGCTGCTGTGGTTGGACTTTGTGTTAGCTTTGTGTTGGCTTTGCCTGCTCACTTGTAGATCTGTGGATTTTCTTAATTTAATCATAGACAGCAGTAGTAAGCTACGATTTTATTATGTTAAGCCTAGAAGCAAATTGTCGAATGACAAACATCTTTCAACAATATTGAGGCTTTCATTATGGAGCTATCATTCGTTATAACATTTTGACACGCGTGTCTGAAACATGTATGTGTGAGAACATGACGATCGATAATTGTTCTAAATTGTATTACGCAAGTTGTCAGTAGATCGTTTTGGTTGGTTTATTTTTTCTGATGTTAAAACTGTTAACCTCTTCTTTAACAGTTTTACCCAGAAATATCCTCCTGTCAAATTCCTCTCAGAAAAGGATCGGAAGAGGATTTTGGTACGTTGAAAACTGCACTCATCTTTCTCCACCTCTTTCCTCTTCATTCATCAGGGCACTTGTATTCACTCCTGTTTGCCCTTGCTCTCCTCTCAGTGCAGACCTTCCACAGCCATCCCATAATGCTTCAATTATGTATTTTCCTTGTTTTCTCAGCCTTCCATTTTTTTTTAGAATCCTACAAAATACTTGGAAAAGCATTTCCAAAAGTTAAAGGATGATCCAAAATAACAAATACTTATTAAAAATAAGAATAAGAAATACCTCTTCATTATTAGTTAGACACACAAAGAAGAATAGACACAAACAAATACATTGAAACACAACAGCGTTAGATAATTTAAGCAGTGATGATTGTTCTTTAGTGTTATGTTTGGGTTTCATTCAAGGTTACATTGTGACGTAAGAAACATTTGAAAAGGATGCTGTGAAAAGAAAACTCCAAGTAAATGAAAGTAAACAAAACAGCAGTAAATAGAGAGTAAAGGTGTCTGTAAAGTTTAAAATCAACACCACTCAAGTCAATGGAGATCAATCTGAATGCCATACCGGTGGTAAACCTTTCTCGTCAAACGTGTTTCAAAAAAACACTTCCCTCCAGAGGGAGTTGCACATTGTTCTGGCTAAACTACTAACCTACTGATTGCAGACCTTTTTTCTTCATTCTGTACCGTTTCTCCCTTCCTTCAAAATGAACCAAACTCAGCCCAGCTCAATCAACCAATCAGCCATCAGCCGAGGCCGCCGTTGACGAATGCACCGGCCGTGACTCACGGTTCGCGTTTTTTCTCCCCGTCCCCAGATCACGGGCGGCGCGGGCTTCGTGGGCTCCCACCTCACTGACAAGCTGATGATGGACGGCCACGAGGTGACCGTGGTGGACAACTTCTTCACGGGCAGGAAGAGGAACGTGGAGCACTGGATCGGCCACGAGAACTTTGAGCTCATCAACCACGACGTGGTGGAGCCTCTGTACATCGAAGGTGAGGAGAGACGGCGTCGGGGCGTGTTGCACTTATTTCATGTTTTTATTTTTTGATTTATGGTTGGCGGACCTGACATGTCGATTGGTCCGGGGGGTTTGCTTTAGTTGGAAAAACATGATGAGGACCGTGATGGGATGATTACTGTTATCTCTTTGACGAATGCCGGGAATGATAAATAAGTGCATGGCTTTGCAGGGGTGTGTGTGGAGACGCTAATTAAAATGTGTCTTTGTAAATATTTAGATATTTCTGTCCAGATGGCCCCTTTTTTTGTTTCAAATCCTTCTCCATCAATTTTGTTTGGCAATAGTCAGTAAGTGGTTATAACAACAGTCAAGGCTATCTGTTGTGAAGTAAGGTTAGCAACTAACTCATTAGCTTTGAGAAATTCACTAGGTTCCTACGTGTTGATTTGCTTTCGCTGTCTTACCCTGACAACCACTATCCATAGGCCTAGTTGATCACTGACATTATTTTCCTTGTTCGCACACCAAACATGATGAGTGGAATTAATTTCAATATCTCAAAAGGGAGACACACTTGCTGAGAATATTTTTTTTTTTTCATTTTTCTGAGGTATATTATATATCCCAGTATCACAAATGCATTGCACATGGCAGGCTCAAAAATAGTTTACGTTAAATATTCAAACAAATGCTTGGCCAGTAGTTTCTTCCACTCAGGTAAAAAGACAACATTAAAAGTTATTTGGAGTAATAACTAATATTTTTGCTATATTGTCTTCAATGAGTTTACTCAGTATCCGTCATATATTCTAAAAGATTGGTAGGAAAGCCCCAACCTTAATGCAGCTTATTTAACTTGACTATCCTGGTCAAGGGAAAGGGGTTATATTTATAATAGGATCGTGCACATGATAATCCAAGCCATTATATCACTGTTATTAAATAAGACAGGATTTTAGTGATAATAGGTTTAAAATCCTATGTATGTCTCCCCAAAACACTAAGTGAGCAGGTTACGGTCTCGCCGAGGTGACTGAAAATATTCTTCGACATCATGACAAAGGGCTGATGGTGGCAAGGTGTTGGTGGGAGCGTGGAGCTCTACCTGTAGGCGGTTGACGGAGATGGGGGTAAAATTCTCAAACACTAAATAGCATAACTCCTCGGTGTGTTTGATTTGTGGATGCTTGCTCTGGAAAGCCGTTGGTTTTGATGATCGCTTCCGAGAGAGGGTTAGTCTTCCAGGACACCAACAGTATGACGCTACGGTGTGTGGCTTTGTCGAGCTCCGCCTGAGCAGCGGTTTATTTTAATGTCCAAGTGAGGGTTTGCTTCTCAGTGTAATGTCATGGTGTATGCTGCATATCATATACACGTCGCTCATTATAACTCTCGATCACAACAGCGGTTCTAAAAAAGGCACACAAAGTTGCCGTTAGGTCGTAACACACCCCCCCCCCTCCACATTTCCTATAATCTCAGCTCAAAACACATATCTTTTTAATTACAGTGTTTGAATTCCCGCTGATACAGTGGGTCCACTGGCTCTTTCAGATGCACCCCATAAGTATTCACAGCACAAAGGGGAAGATACACAGGCTCACAGGGGGAAGGGAGGAGCACAGAACACCTTGTGTTGTTTGTCAGTATCGGGTGTCACTGAACAAGATATTCTGTCAACCATTCTTAGTATTTTATGAAAACTCAAAACATTGCCCGAGACTTTAACTGCTGGTAGATCTTTTCTAGGTAGGACACCTGAACGAGTGTGGTTAGATTATATAATTATGCAAAGGAAAGTAAGGAAACTCTTTTCTAAAGACGGTGCAACTCCATTTCATTGTATTGTGTGTTCGTTGTATGGGCTGATAAACTCCCCCACCGGCACAATAAATTGCCCATCTTTCATCCCGATCAGTGGGCTACATGTATCTTTGTCTGATAGTGGCGGCCGGAAAAACATCCTGTGTTTTCCTTGGTCTCCACACACTTTTCTTTACCACATAGAGGAGATTCTCCTCGCCCCCTGTGCTGTTCCGATCCACTTTGTTGTCTGTTGGCACTTCTGGGGTGCGACCACCTCTCTCTCCCCTGATGAAGTGAAACAGCAGGAGTGCTGTCTGCGGCTCTTTGTCCTTATAGTCCAGAGAACGAAGGAATGGTGAAATGCATTAATGAACAAAGACACTTTGTAGCGTTTGCATTTCAGCAAATAGAACAAAGCAGCAACGAGTACGGCCTGAGAGAATCCTTTTAACCAGCGTGTGTGATGGCTGCTGTTGACATGTTTTTTTTTCGACTTATTTTGGATCATCCTTTAACTTAGTATTTTCTAGGATTCTAGACTAACTGTCGAATGTGCTATTCTTAGGAAGAAACGTGATTGGATGGTGGCACTGCCATTGCACAAAGGTGTTATCAAAGTGGTTATCAAGCAAACAATAAGGACATTTATTAAAAGCAATACATCACATCGCAAATTGCACAAAAAAGTCAAACCTTCAGCCCCAGGCAAGCAATGCTGTGGTATCATTCATTCTGCACCCCCATCTTCCCAATTAAATGGAAGGTGGAAGGGTTATGATGTAGGAAAATGGGTCTGGTGGTAATGGCCTTAGAAATCAAGGGATAGGAGACCTGTTCAATGGCTAGTGGGGTGGAAGGTGGAAGAAATTGAATCTCTGAAATAGCGTGTGTGTGTGTGTATGGTTTGTGTGTGATCACCCCATGCAATCCTTACCCTGTGTTTTATCAACAGTGGATCAGATCTACCACCTGGCATCTCCAGCCTCTCCGCCAAACTACATGTACAACCCCATCAAGACCTTGAAGACCAACACCATAGGAACTCTCAACATGCTTGGTAAGTCCTTCCACGTCACTATGCTAGCACCAGATGGGCAGAAACCATCCTGCAGCCATCCAATCAGTGTGGCTGCGCACATTCATGTTCAGTCCGTTGTCTGTTATCTGAAGTCATTGAATAATTTGTATTGTTTTCAAGGGAATTTACTGGTGCTGTCGTGTCAGCTTTGTGGCTTTAAGGCTGCAGCCTCCTGTGCCTTTCTTCATTCATCTAGTAGAGGTGCTTTTCCTGGCCACAGCAATCATTAAAATATATCCTCAAGCACAGCCGTTTCGGGGTTTAGACCTGCTGTGTTTTGGGACAGATTTAGGTTGGTTGTGCGTCCTTGAGATTGCACCAATCGCCAGTACAGAAAAGCTTCTATCATGAGCTGTGGATGTTGTATACCTGCCATCCTGATGCAATTTCTTTGTGCAGTTGACACTTGTTTGGTTGACATTAAGAAAAGGACTGCAGTGTTTCCATTTCAAGGGCGTCTATGTGCTACGACCTCAACTTGTTTCCAACCCGTACACCCTCGCCCTCACTCATTACGACATCATGCTTAAATCAAATGTGATGTTTCCTTGCCATTTTCACGGCTACATACTAGGAGGGTATATGTATGGCAAGGGGGGGGCGGGGCTCACTACTCTCAGCAGTGGCCAAGGACAATGCATCATCCTATGGTTGTCATGGGAACGTGAGCAATTCCTAGCCAGGCAAGATATTGAATCCTGCAATTACCTCGAATGGGAGCGCCAGGAATGACGGTGATGACTTTTGTGTGGAGAAGACAGTAGGTCTATATGTTGTGGAGGGTCATGCCTCCATGTCAGTGTTGATGGCCAGCATGATGACCGTCGGTTCATTCACATGGGTGCCATTAAGGTTGATTACTTCATTGAAAGGCCCATGATTTTCTGGTCCATTTAGACGCTGACATGTAGGCATCAGAGCTTTTATGGTGCAATTCGGCTTTAGTATTTATTGTATCCTAAAATGTGTGTTCTGGGCTGATTCAATAGTCCCCGTTAACCTCTTTGTCCATTTTGATATGAGGAGGAATATGTGTTTGTTGCATTACACACATATAACTATTTGATGTGTTTTTTTTAACACATAAAAGCCTACTTCAGCTTACTTTTAGTTGAATGAGCCAAAAAACGTCTCAAACAATGACCTGTCCTCCATGATGTATTACCCTTGGAGGATAAGTGTTTAACGTAATCCTTATGAGAAACTTCAATGGTCATTTACTGAGAAATTACAACATCGTTATAATTGTTGTCATTTTTCTGTTGATATGCTTAAAATAAAAAGAGCAGACAATCAGGCTACACAATTAACACATTCCACCAGCAAATGGCAGATATATTTGAGTATTGGTAAAATGTAATCTTTTTGGTAAAATGGTAAATTTTTCAATTCTTACGAGGGGCAATGTTTGATTGTTATTGTATAACCGATATCATGAATGGAATTCTAGATTATTATTTCTGATTCTATTCTTGTCCAGAGTCTATTAGTATCCCCAACATTACTGTGGGCCCCTCAAATATCACAAATGTAATTGTTGATGTGGGATATGGAAAATAACAATTCCACCAGTCACAATTATATTGATGGTAAATGGCCAAAACCCATTCACCATTTTATTATGATGTGCATGTATTTACCTGTGTGTCAATTGTGGCACCCATTGCACTCCTGACCATCCCTGGAAGAAGGGATCCCCTACTATGCATTTCTTCTCAAGATTTCTTCCTTGCTAATTTCAAGGGAGTTTTTTCTTGCCCGTGTGGGTAAAGGGGGGTGTCATGAATATTTGGCCTGTTAAGCCCTTTGAGACTGTAATGGTGATTAAGGGCTATACAAATAAAATTGAATTGAATTATTGCTACATGTGGACTTTCAATCGTAGATATTTTTATTTGGTTTTTTTTCTCTCGTGAAAAAGGAAATACTTGTATCTATAATTCAGTTATAGATCTCTGTAATTCAGTTTTGACAGTTTTATCCGAAACAGACCAAATAATAATGTTAAAATGAACAGAATGAACAAAAATTGGAAGCCTTTAGCATAGGAGAGGATGCTTCCCATTACTCGTCAACCGGATCCAGCAAGAGTGACCAGAACTAAAACCTCTCTTAGTCATTGACTCTGATTTGATGGATCTGTTTGACCAACACTGGGCCCCGCCCATGCGTGGGAATCAGCTGCTGCCCATCCAAGGCCAGACCTGCAAAAGTCAAAGTTGTACATGGGGATTTTCTCACGATGCCAACTTGAATGCGTGCCTTCACAGTCCGTGTCTAGCTCTAAACCATCGGGTTTGTTCAGCTCTGTGTGTGCAGACTCTGCGCCCGCTGACGCCTCTCCCTACTGTCTCCTTCAGGGCTGGCGAAGCGCGTGGGAGCGAGGCTCTTGCTGGCCTCCACGTCCGAGGTGTATGGAGGTAACGCACGCACACACCCCCCCCCCCCCCCCCCCCCCGCTACCTCTGACTGTTTTTATCACAGTTAACATATCAAAGAGCATAAAAGTGCTGATTGTGGTAGTGAATATTGCAGATGGAGGCATATCTAATCCTGTCCTATAGAAATACTAATGACTTGATGAACTCCTAACTGGGGATTCCAGCGCTAAATCACGATCCCTTCATCCACCTCATGAGCTCTGCGTGTGAAATATAAAGCCGTCGCAATTAGCATACAGTCATTGAATACAAGATACAGCTTCAATGGCTGTATTTAATTTATGTCACTGATCTTTGAAGTGAAGTAATAATATATTACATCAATTAATTATACATACTGTATACCTGCACAATGCTCGTGAAAAAAAATGTGGAGGCGGTGTCGTGCTAATGAGTGCACAGAGGATAATGTGAAGTGCCGGGCATCTGTAGTTATGGTCTGCCAGACTATGTTCATCACTTTTGTGAGTTTAAGTTGGTGTAGGTGACCTTGCGTGGCGAAATGTTCCCAGTCAATCTTAGCGATCAACGCCGCCGCTTTTAATTCACCCGTGTGCGATGCATCCTCTTTGCCTGCAATCAAACCAAACCCCCCCCCCCCCCCCCCCAGCTAAACCTGTGCTCCATGCGCCTTGTTTTCTTCAGACCCAGAGGTCCACCCCCAGAACGAGGAGTACTGGGGGCACGTCAACCCCATCGGGCCCCGGGCGTGCTACGACGAGGGCAAGCGGGTGGCGGAGACCATGTGCTACGCCTACATGAAACAGGTACGCCCGCGGCCTCGTCCGGCAAGACGAGTCCTTTTAATTGTTTTGGTCAAACCTGCACTAAGTCTGTTTTCCAATCAGACTTTTTCGTGTGTGTGTGTGTGTGTGTGTGTGTGTGTGTGTGTGTGTGTGTGTGTGTGTGTGTGTGTGTGTGTGTGTGTGTGTGTGTGTGTGTGTGTGTGTGTGTGTGTGTGTGTGTGTGTGGTGTCTTATCCTAGCTTTCTTGTTGTATAAGGGGATTGGTTTTACCTAGACATGATAAGTGCTTGGCACATTCTATGAATATCTTTACTGTACTGACTGATAAATGTGCTTATTGTAAGTCGCTAAGGATAAAAGCGTCTGCTAAATGGCTTGATGTAGTTGTAAGTGTAGACTAAATAAAACCATTCATAGAGAAAAATAGTTTTATTTAGGCAGAATGGCCGTTTGTTATTTAACTTTTTCAGTGGAGCCCATGGCCTCCGTTTAAAGCTATACGTACCGTAGAATACATGCCACCTGCTGCTACCCACAACAGGTTGTTTCTAATGTTGTCTTCCTATTTAGTTTGCTGTGTTGGTTTATTTGATGTGTGAGGTGTGTATGTGTGCACATGCATACGATTCCCAAAGAAAGATTTGCGCTGGAAGATAGTACATTTCAATTTCGGTAATGGAGTAATTCCTGTAACAGTTACCGCTTGCCTCCGTATATCCCTGCATGGGTTTATCAAATAGATTCAGCTTCGGGTGCCTGGGGTGAATATAAATATTAGTATTGATAAGAATGCATTTTATTTAATGGTCTGGCACCTTTCCTGGTCTGGCACCTTCCCAAAGGGCTTTGGCAATGCAGTACAACTAAATGACAAATATAACCCAGCAGACGAGATGGCTAAATGAAAAGCGTATCTGAACAAACATGTCTTGAGTCTGGGGAGAGCCCTTTAGGGGTCTAGGATGGAGTTTTAGTCTTCTTAACACTGAGGATTGAATGTAGGAGCCACTGAAAAGGTTTTGTGTGATTTCTAGAAAGATTTCTGAAGCTCATTTTAATTTCCGTTTTGGCTAGGCCTTTGAATGTGAACAGCAGTATGGTGGAATGTTTGATGCAGGATAGGTTTATATTTGCACAATAACAAACGGTCAGTTGTATTCATTGTATTTACAGAGCGAGTGGGGGATATTGTTCACCTATGTTACTGATGCGGGTTCGGGTCCACGTTGTGATGAAACTCGAGGTCACTCTGTCATTTGTTTTTACATGCATTGTACATTTCCTATGCATTAATATGCGAGTAGAATTGAAACGTATCCACATGAATCTGGCCTTGTTTATTGGAGGGGAAACTGCATTATTTCAAAAGATGTAAACTATTTAGTGAAGCCTTCAACGTGAAACGATGAATTAAAGTATGTTTTGTGAATTTAGAATGCATAATGGATTCCTAGAGGTGAAGTAATTATCACTAGTAATGGACTAGATAGTCATTACCACAGAGTCCGGAAGATACCTTTCAACCTCACCTGGTTTATATAGAAAATACATTGTCAACGTTTGTTTTCAAATGCAGAAAACGTGCATGTATGCGAGTATGCTTTAATAACAACATGTTTGGTTTTTAATTAGTAATACATTAGAAATGTACTTTCTAGTGTTCTTGGTTCTCAAAACTGCTGTAGTTTCTGTACGTTTTGTGTGTTTCACAACTTGTTAATGCTCTCTCAGAGAAAGTGAGGCAGCAAGAAACTCTGAGGAGAGGCTCATTGTGTATCTAAAGGTACATTAGGTGCCTGCTGGGTGACTTAGTCGTGTTGTTCTAGTATCAGCAACCACCATCCCTCAGTGCAGGCCAAACAACCATCGTTCATGATGATTGATGGTGTTGTAGTCGTGATAGATCCAATGCCTCGACAAATATTTAAGCCTGACTAATTTATCCCAAATTCAGTGTTGATATGAAAAACAAAAGTGGGTATTAGTGCATTTTTTATTTCACACGCTGACCTACATCATCACACACACAAACACAAATAAATATGAGTTGCACAGCACTATGTTTGTGTTCTGCCATCCCCCTGCATCCTCTGAACATATTCCCACTGTGGGGATTTGTCCTTTCTGCCGCCCTGACATACGCGAGCCTTTGATGATCAGATGTGATTGTTGTCTCACGGCTTTCATTTAAGCTGATGATATTTCTTTATCTTGTGTTGCTTTCCGTTTCTTCGAGATATCTCGGCACCCGTCCCCGCACCTCCAGTTTTTCGCCCCTGGTAGAAATGCGATGAAAGTAGCACCTCAGATATCCAGCTGTCTGGCAGGTCGGACGTGGGCTGAGGTATCACAAATAAGATCTCTGTTTAATTGAAATTCATTGACATTTAAAATGTGATAAGTCAAGGCTAGGCGTCTCAACAGATGGAAACATTATGCCTGCCATTCGCTTCAGACGGCATGGGAGTCACTACCAACATAAATCGGCATGCTTTCAAAATGTTTTTTAAATTGCCCCTTACTTCATCCCATATGGGATCTAGTTTATTTTACTTGTTAATAACAAACAAGTAAAAACATCTACAATGAAAGGCATGCTTCCCAAATGCCACTATTCAGCTTGTTGAGATTGGCATTGCTTCTCATGGCATGTTTCCATGCATGCACACACGAGTGCAATGAGATGCACACAAAGTCCTCAGATCCACTGATTACCATACGTGTGTGTGTGTGTGTGTGTGTGTGTGTGTGTGTGTGTGTGTGTGTGTGTGTGTGTGTGTGTGTGTGTGTGTGTGTGTGTGTGTGTGTGTGTGTGTGTGTGTGTGTGTGTGTGTGTGTGTGTGTGTGTGTGCGACCGCGACCATTCTACCCATTTGGAGATCCTACACTGTCTGTTATGCCCACCCCCACACTCTCAGACATTCTGCAAATTTGCATTTTTTGATACGCTGTTCCTATTTTTACATTGCAAAAGGCTCCTTTCATCGTTATCGAGGTGTGTATGTTTACACACGAGCCCCATAGGTGAGGCATAAGCTGACCAAGACGGCCAGTAGAAGCTATTGCATACAACATTTCGCTGTAGTGTTGGGAATGGCTGGAGGTTGTTAAACATGCGACAACTAATCTGTATTTAAAAAGTGGCCCACTTCATCATGGCTGTCCCCATTGTGTCCTTGCCTTGCCTCACTATGTTTTAGGCTCCTTCGTTGAGGTCTCTCTCGTAGGCTATTAAAGTCGTGTGTAGACTGCACTCTATGCAAATGAATACCGCCTTAAACCATGTTGATGATTATGGGCTGTCCGTTGTCCAGAGAGGCCTGGTGAGTGGTGCTGGTGAGTGGTGTACTGTGGAGGCTGTCATGTTTTTGTGTGGCTTGCGTTACTAATAAGGGGGCAGGATAGTGAACCGGCCGATGGCGTTCGGCTCCCAACCCGAAGGGTACGGGTTTGATCCCCAATGTACAAAAGATCCATGCTAGAACAGGTCCCAGCTAAATATGAATTTATATACAGATATACAATTGGCTCAAATGAGTTTTCATATCACAGTTTTGCACCTTTTCCTTCAATCATGCCCGATCAAGCATCATCTCATACAATAGCTAGCAAGCCACTGTCGATCTGTTAAAATTCTGTTCAAGTATTATAAATGCATTGGATGGGGACTGAATCCCTGTGTTTATTTAAAGTATGAGTAGGGAAAAGCAGGAAAATGATAACGAGAAAGATAGAGATTGCCGCAGCTGAATTGAATAACTTGAACTCTTTCATTGCTGCAATAATTACCTTCTATACAACAGGAATCGTAGGAGCTTTATGAAGGAGGCTTTTCTTAAATCTAATGGAAACTGGGTTAATGAGTAATTCTTGGGGTTAATTATGTACTTAATTAGTTTCTGGTCATTCGTCTTGCTGTCAGGTTTTTGTTTTGATTGGTACATAGACTGTTAGTTTCTGTTTTTATTTTAATCAGTGTGTGTGTATGTGTGGGCCCCCAGGAAGGTGTGGAGGTGAGGGTGGCCCGGATCTTCAACACGTTTGGCTCCAGGATGCACATGAACGACGGCCGAGTCGTCAGCAATTTCATCCTGCAAGCGCTTCAGGGAGAACCGCTCACGGTAGGTCTTTATCACAATAGGCCTTTTATTAGCGCCCAATGGGTTGTGCCAGAGCTAACCAGTACTCAGCTAAAGCTATCCATCTTAATGAGAAGACGATCCATGATATCAGAAAGCACGCAGCAGGTCTATATAGTTAGGTCATACTATAACCCAAAAATGTAGCTACTTGTTATTCATTCAAAGGCAACATTTGCTTATCTATTCTCAACCAAAAAAAAGTACATTCGATTACATTCAACTTTGCCATTGCACAGATTTCAAGTACTGAGACAACAAAATTCAGTATAGCATCTCACCAAAAGTGCAAAAAAAAAAGCAGTAAAGTGCAGAGTATGTACAAAAGGATATTGGAATACATGATCAATAACCTGTATGCCGTATTAGCGCTATTGCCAGTAGAACCGTGGTTAGGAAGATGTCAAGACCTGTACGTTGCGATGGATGCAGTAGAAGACTGTATCCACCAGACTGGACAGATGTTAGTATTCATCCATCCTCTGTGTTTACAGGTGTATGGTTCAGGACTGCAGACCAGAGCCTTCCAGTATGTAAGGTAATTACATCACTTACCACTGCTGCGTGTTGTAGGGCGATGTACCTGGTTTAGGAGGGTCTTAACCCTGTATGTACACTTGGGAATTGGCTGAGCATTGTTTCCCCATGAGGCTCTCCTGTAAGGGCCAATTCTCCCCCTGCCTTGCTCCCATCTAATGGGTCTTTCAACACATTCTGCTGATTGGGGTCCTGGTATGTTGATGGTCAGAGCAGTCCTTTGTGTTCAGCCATTCTTTATCATTCTAATCGCGTGGCCATCATCACGGTAAGGCGTGTCCTTTTGTGTTCAGCGGTTTTATTATCAGCCTAATCACGTGCAAAGATGTCTGAAAAGCCAAGCTGCATTCAGGTCCTGTCCTTTAAGGGCAACGATGATAAGGGTCTGCTCGACGGTGTCGCACACACACTTTCAACACCAGACAATTTACATTGTGAGAAATCCATTTTGCCGCGCTTTCTAATGGCTGCTCTCTCTCGCTCGCTCTCTCTAAAAAAGTGTTTCTCTGCAATCATTCCCTTTTGCGTTTATCTCTGGCACACAGTGTGCCTGTTCGGTCAATGCCCCGCCAATAAGAGTGTTTGTTTCTGTGCCTGTTGAGATGAGTGATGGAGATGGTTTGGTTTGCTTTTGGTTTGGTTAAAGTCATACGATTCATATGTGCAATGAGTGGCGTGAATGTGTGTGTTTCAATGATTGAACGCTCAAAAGATTCAAACGTTTCCACCTGACTGCCTGGAGATGCAGGAGTCCCAAAGAGCCTAGGGGATGGGAGGTACTAACACAGCCATCTCTCTCCGTCTCTCCCAGTGACCTGGTGAATGGCCTGGTGCTCCTGATGAACAGTAACATCAGCAGTCCAGTCAACCTGGTGAGAGACACACACACACATGCACGCGCGCACACGCACACCTGATAGAATATGTTCATTAATCAATTTTATATTTTATAATTGTGCATTCAACACAGAAAGAAAATTCACAACTGATTAATGGATGATATTAATTATGAAATAGGTACATTTGCCCTTCTTTCCCATTTAGATATCTTGGCTAGCGCATGTTTTTTCTCATTGATTGGTTCATTAATTCGTGAGTCTGACTGGTGTGGCTGTGCCGATAACGAGAAGCTGTGTGGTTTATTTAATCAGGGAAACCCAGAGGAGCACACCATCCTGGAGTTTGCCCAGCTCATCAAGAGCCTTGTGGGTAAGCAGTTCCGTTGTAGGCCAGTACCATTGTCTTGAATCTGAGAACTCAACGAAGGAGTCCCAAGACATGGGTCAGCATGCATGTAAAGGCAGAGCGAGGCGCGGGAAGGACACAATGGGAACAGCATGATTAAGTTGGCCACGTTTCAAATGCAGAGCGGTTGTCGCATGTTTAACCCTGACTGATGGGGGTAAAGCAGGTTGTTTTGTGGGAGATAGGAGGACAGTTGTTTGGAGATTGCCCGTTCCAGTGTTTTAGAATTGAATGATAGAAGAGCTAACGGTCTGTAATTCCGGAAGTCAGTGATGTCAAGGGTTGGTTGATTCTAGCAGTCTTGGAGGACGCTGGAATAGGGCTGAAGGGAGGGATTAGGATTAGATGAGGGTGGTGAGGAATGGCAGAATGTTGTTCAAGACGGCCTGGAGGAGTGGGGAGGGGATCGTGTCAGGTGTTTGCGTGTTTAAACGCTATTATTCTGCAGAAATCTGAAGAGGAGATTTCTGTCAGTTCTAGCGTGTTGCGGGTGCTGGACTGGATGCCTGGACTCTCCTCATGGATAACCGGCCGGAACCCCATCACCATTGTTTTTTATATGTTGTGCATGTATTTACCTGTGTGTCAATTGTGGCACCCATTGCACTCCTGACCATCCCTGGAAGAAGGGATCCCCTACACTGCGTTTCTTCTCAAGATTTCTTCCTTGCTGATTCAAGGGAGTTTTTTCTTGCCCGTGTGGGGGCATGGGTAAAGGGGGGTGTCACAAATATTTGGCCTGTTAAGCCCTTTGAGACTGAAATGGTGATTAAGTGCTATACAAATAAAATTGAATTGAATTGAGAGAGGAATTCTGGGTGATAACAGAGCTGTGGATATGTGGAGGGGGGATGGAGGAAGGGGTAAAGTAGGTTACAAAGTCATCAGCTGTCAGGGAGGAAGGAAGGGGAGGGGATGAGGAGGGAAGAGAATATGGAAAATAGATTCCTGGGATTGGAGGCAGAGGAGTAGATTTTGGTCCGTCTTAAGGCTTTAGTATCCCTCTTATTGTTTTGCTTATGGACGAGGCGTTGATCTCTGTTTTGTAGATATCGATGTTGTCTTGACTAACGTTTGTGTTCCCAATTTTTTGCTTATAAGAACGTGTGTCCACAGTGAGCCACAGTCAGATCCAGTTCCTTCCTGAGGCCCAGGATGACCCCCAGAGACGGCGGCCAGACATCCGCAAAGCTAAGATGATGCTGGGTTGGGAGCCCGTGGTATGTGAGCCCCTTCCCCCTCCAAGCTAAAGGGCTTGACCGCTCATGACTTAAAAGTGCCAGCAAACCCGAAAATCTTGTTTAGTTTGGTTTTAAGCAGAGGTGGGGTTAAGTCACTCATGTGCATGTCACAAGCAAGTCTCAAGTCATAACCTTCAAGTCTCAAGCAAGTCCCAATGCACTGTGGTGAGAATCAAGCAAGTCACAAGTCAAGTCATTGCTCAGGTCAAGCAAGTCACAAGTCGAGTCATACAAAAATCTGATGATCTAACCCAGTTTCCACATTTAAAAATCGGTAAAGAGAGTTGTTCATAAGTTGAGTTTTATTTCAACATTAACAATAACAATGTCTTAACATTAACAATAACTGAAACTATTCAAAACATTCCAAAACCCTTATGTGAATAGTTTGAAAATGTTTTTATGATAATTTCCTCCAACCTATTCACAGAATCAAATAGAGCCTCTAGGTGGCTGTATACGAGAACAGTTCAAGTCAATCACTCAATCTCCCTACATGTTGTAGAATATTATTTGCAACACATGGCATCAGCCATGAAAAAAAAGAATATTTCAAAAGTAATATCACATACACGTACTGTAGGAAGGGGAAATAGTCATACACAAGCCTGAAAGCTGGTAGCGATCTTGCTGCCTCGCAACATACATCGACTTACAGTGCATTGCATTTGCAAAAAATTTAATTTGACAGTACTCTGTCACTGAGTTGTGAATGATGGGGTCACATTATCTCCCCACCATGGCTGAACACACGTTCAACAGGTGCACTTGATACAGGGACTGCCATAACTCTTACCTCCACCTTGAACAAAGAGGGGAGGGTGCAGGGCCACTGCTGGCCGTTTCGGTGCCCTACGAGAGCGGGGGGGGGGAAGAGGAGAGCCCCCTTTTCTATATTAGGTAAAAACTAGAGCTGTCAGTTAAACGCTTTATTAACGGCGTTAACGCAAACCAAATTTAACGGCGTTAAATTCTTTATCGCGCGATTAACGCAATTATTTTATAAAAAAAAAAAAAAAAAAACTTTTTTTTTTTTTTTTTTCTTTGGCTCAAAACAAAGAAGCAGTAGCCTGACTATGTTCAAATGACATTTGTTCAAAGCAGTCGTTTAATTGCACTATAGGCTCTTTTTTTGTATCGTCCTGTTTGATCAGTGTATATGCCAATGTTGTTATCAATAAAAAATCATTTGCACAAGGCAAGCCGATGCACTTCACCATGTTGATAAGAGAATTAAAATGAGAAGAATTATGGGACAAAAAAAATCAAGGGATATTTAGCATAGAAAAATAATTTGTGATTAATCGCGATTAATTAGAGTTAACTATGACATTAATGCGATTAATCACGATTAAATATTTTAATCGCTTGACAGCTCTAGTAAAAACATCTAATTTGCCGAAATTGAGTGATAGGTTATATACAATTAAGAACAAACAACGGTGGGCCTCTTCATAACTAATTGAATGTTTTATTAATTTTTTTTTATTTTTACATTTATTTTTACACGCCTGTTCATGGCCCAAAACTGAAGGCAGCTCTGTCCATCACAAATGTCCAGGTAGTGGTTCAACTGAATTTGGGGACTGGAACTTGAATCCCTCTTAATTTTTTTGCAGTATGCTGAGAACAGCCCAGTCCGACGCTCTGGCTCTGACGGTGTAATTTTACTTGAAAATTACTTGAAATCCTTATCATAACCCACTTACAGCCACTGAGATAGAAGTACTGACATGAAAATTAAACAAGTCAATCATCTGTGGAACGGGCAGGGCTCGCAAAACTCCAGCCAATGATTTCAGAACCACCGACTGGCATTGGACAGTAAGTACGTCAATCAAACGGTCGTACTGCACTCCCCCTCCCCCGCTCCCCACGAGTCAAGTCATTTGACTCGAGTCCCCCATGTCTGGTTTTAAGGGTGTTGGAATTTCTTCTATGCTCTTAAACATGGTAATCTTTCCAATTGTGTCGTCGCTTAGTTTCAGAAGAAATCAACCTAAACGAAAATCGCATTATTCCTACCACACGACGATGCACATAGTGTCCCTCATCTGTGACTCGTCTGGTGTGCGATTGATGTAATACTCAAACCAAGGTCTTTCGATTGTGTCATACACAGTGGAGGCTTCTCCATTGAGGAGAGGGAGGAAGATCCTCTTTAACATTGTTGAGAATAAAAAACTGCCCAGACTACTGTAATGAATTAATGCCCTTAAATATGACTACTTTAATGCCTTTGAATATATAATGTTCGTTTCCCTGGGTAAAGGGACATTAACACCCCCTATTGCCTATTGACAATTACTTCAGGGAGGAAGGTCCTCCCTGAGCCTCCGTTGACTCCCATTCATTTCCCCGAAAGTCCTGGCGGCCGGTGAATACCATGGGTTTCAATGGGAGAGAGGAGGAAAGTCCTACTCTGAGTGGGTGTGACCTTAAAGGGACACTGTGTAATATTTAAAGTCATTTATTACCTCAAAAATACGTATTCATTCATAAATAAGTCCTCATTGGTGTAAAATTATCTCTGCCAAAAATCTCACTTATCCTCCTGAGCTCAGAATAAGTAATATGTAGTTACATAGGACGGGTAAGCTTCATGGAGGCTTCCATGTTCTTCCGGTCTATGAACTGCCGAGAGGGACAAAAAGCACTACGTGGTACAGGAAATGCAAACGCATTTTCACTCTGAGCCAGCGTGAATGATGACTGAAATAATTCACTATCTTGCTCGAGGAATAATTACTCATACATCATTAGCTTACACCAATGATTCAATGCAGTTTGAATTCTGTTTGAAAGAATGAACCTCATCATCACTCGAATGACTCGATGAGGTAGTATTGGATGTCATGAAACAGCTTCTTGGCACATACTGCCCACCGTAGTTTTTGAACAAACGAGCACTATTAGCTTCAATGCAATATACAATTGTAACACTAGATGGGAGTAATTTTTACACAGTGTTCCTTTAAGGCGTCTGATTCGCGCAAAAATCTATTCGCGCTGCGTTATGAACCAATAAGCAGGATCCCTGGCTGGTGAGCAGTGTTGCCGGATTGGGCAGATTTCCCACCCAATTGGGCCACCTTTAATCACGTTAGGCTGGAAAAATTATCATTGGCCGGGAAATCTGCACAATCTGGCAACGCTGTCGATAACAAACCCGCTCTGCCTGCATTGCCACTCAGTCTAAGAGACGCAAAGCAGGTGAAATCATCTGAAGGATAACGAGATCTAACATTTGCGAATAATGTTCACAATGGAAACATTGGAAACAGGACATTGTTCATGTTTAATTACATAAAGCATTCCATTCATTGAGTTACAGTGCTAAGTTAGCCACCAAAGAAAAAGGTAGACCACTTCGCAAAATCAAAATCACCAAAAGTAATGGTAACGTCAGTGTTGTGGGTGCTACATGGTTTGCTAGGTACTCATGGCTTACTCATTGCTGGGCCTGTTTGCTAATGAATAATGGCAAATCTCCAACGTGGGCTATTCATGGTTACACTGATGTGAATAATCTTGATAGGGCAACCAAACGCCACGACAACTGTCAAGTTCACGTTGGTGCTGCTATGCGACTTTCCTAGCTAGGCAGCATGCCTATAGATCAGGTTGTTTGAAATAATGATCTTGTTCTTTTACTAGTTTGTTACTCTGACCGTTCTGTTTGATATTGTGGAAAGGGTGTGGAAAGGGTGAATGATTCAGAGCATGATGCATTTTAGTAACTGAAAATAAACAATTGTAACTGAAAATACAATTGTAACTGAAAATAAACATAGCTAAATTTCAACCAATAACTCCAGTCTTTGAGGGCAAAAATAGGCCCAGCTTTTTTTATTAAGTTTTTAAAATCAAGAGTAGGCCCGATTTGGCTAATGAGCATTGCATCCTTTCCTTCTGCCCTTGTAGTCCATTTCAAAGCCATGCTGCCCACCAGCTTTCAAATTACAGTGATGCCACTGGTGGCTTTGTATCAATTTTATTCACATAACTATCCCTCCCTACTATTTTGTAGTTCACCGAAACACCCTGATACAACTTGAGTCTCACATTCTTATGCCACCATACACCAACAGTGCAAGCAGGCCAATGGCAACCAAGCGACAAGCGCGCAGTCCTTCCTCACTTTAAAAACCACCAGCCGCCACTGATGGTTGGACACAGGCCACCACAGGTGACTACAAGGTCTACACTGCGTCTCATCATTAGGAAGAACAGTGTTACACAGTAGGGGTAAACTGTGATTCATCATTTTACCAATCTGACTCTGCAACGCCCAAAACATGAACCGTAGGGTCTCATAGTTCATTCTATGGCTAGTCCTCGCAATACAAATTAAGGGAGTGTTCTGTTTGTTTGGCCAGGTACCGTTGGAGGAGGGATTGAATAAAACCATCCAGTACTTCAGCAGAGAGCTGGAGCACCAGGCCAACAACCAGTACATCCCCAAGCCCAAGGCGGCGCGGATGAAGAAGGGACGCCCCAGACATAACTGAGGTCCGACTTCCAACGTGAAGCGACCGCTGGTGTGGACACCGAAACGTCTCTCTTGTAGGACCTCTTTGGGTAGACTTCTCCATGGACATGACATTGTGTTGTGCACTCCTGAATTGAATGAATAAAGAAAGGGTTGTGTGTTCGTGCGTGCGTGCAGGTAAGGAACTCTTTCTCATTCCTGGAAAAAACACGAGTGAAAATAGACTTGATGACGGTGTTTCAACATGGCCGTGGCTGCACTTGCTGAGTGAAGGACTTCCCCCAGGGAGTATCAGGGGCAGGTTGGACATGGCTACAGGGGCTATGAGAGAAAGGAGGACGTTGAATAGACGAGGACTAGCCATTCGTTCAAAATTTGCCATTTTCTTTTTTTAAATTTATGCTTTTGGATGGTGTTTTTTGATTGCTATTTAAAAGAAGCTTTTGCTGAAGTGAGAGAAGTGGAGTAGTGTTTACGCTTGCAGGGTGTTTGTGTTTCGTGTTTTTGTTCTTATTTAAATGTCTCCCCCCGGGATGGCCTGGCTGATAGTGGCTTCAATGAATCGCCCTGTGGATTTACTGGTCTGCTGTTGTTCAATGGGGGCGGCCCCATCTGTTCCTCTGTGGATATCGTAAAGCTTGCTGTACCGCGCTGGTTACGTCTCACTTCTGCTACAGAACACAGCGCAGGGACTGGGCTGTTTCCGAACCATCTTCTGTTTCAATGCTTCCTTCTTCTACTTTGTGAAAGCTCTGTGGATATGTGAATCGTGTACTATCTTTTCAGGTGGAGATGCTATTTTAATAAACATTTTCAATATTTGTTTTGGCTTTTTCAATGTGAGGTTGTTGCTATCTGACATTCAATTTGCAATGCGTAGTCTGACTCATGCCTAAGCCTAACATTTTGCCTGTTTGCCTATTGCCGTTATGCAAAAATATTCTGATGGTACTGATAACATTTTCCCTATCGTTGCTACTGTGATTTTATAAAGTCATTGGCGATTCATATTTCAGCAGAAACTAAGCAGGGAAATTAGATCCTCATAACTATATGAATGTGCCTAGTATTTTTGAGGCCAATTAATCCACGCTGGTGATTGAAAATTGATGTTTTATTTAAATGCATTTAATCAGCACTGACGTCATGACTTTTGTATAAGATGAGGTGATATGTTTAGTTGAACAATCAATTAAACAGAATGTAGCCTACACAATAAAAGGAGATAATACGTAAAGGTTAATGTTTTAAAGAGACTACGCGTAAGAAAATGGGAACGGCTACTAATCAAGACACCGTCCTCTGTTTCCGGGAGATGGTCTTCTTTGCGTGTGCGTGTGCGTGTTTTAGTAGTAGTCGTAGTTTACATTGGCGCCGTGTCTATAATTGCCCGGGTCGCCGTTGGCATGCGGGGAGTTCTCATCGTGATGGTGCTGACGACCTTGATCCGTTGCTCGTGACTGGTCCAACCAGTACGCCATGTCGGTTTCCAGCCTCTGAAAAAAAAAGAAACACGCTCATGCATCAGCATCATTATGACATATTTGGTAAAACAAACTCGATAACATGCCTCAAAGGCCAAGTTGATTTAAAAGTCCAAATCAGTCAATATCAGCACTAGGGCGGCAGCATGATAGAATGGCACGGAGCTTTATGAGTCACGGCTACTGGGCCCGACCCTGAGGGTCATCGACTTCCCTCAATATGTTCTTGGCTTGTCTGAATGGATTTTCGTAATGCCTCGCAAATTTTTTTCTTCATGACCATCAGTCCATCACATGGGGTGAACACTGTTTTGATGAGTGGATCAAACAACCCAATGTAGCATAAAATCGAATATTAATTCATAAAGGTAACAGAATCTATACCGCGACATGCGCACTGCTTTTAGCCGACCTGCTCATCAAAGCCCATGTACATGAACTGCTGAATCCACTGCTGTACGTCTGGGCGGCTGCGATCCCAGACGTTTCTTTTGGGCCGGTTCAGCTTAGCCAGGAACTCTTGTGCCTTCGAAGGACTGATGGCAACAGCGGACTTGGAGGGAGCACCGCTGACAGCTACACAGTGTGGGAATCGAGTAAGCAAATCACACATTTACCATTGATCAACAATGACAGGTGCTGGAACTATTGTTTCAAGGTCTCTAGAATTAAGGGACAAGTTGAGTCAATAGAAAGCAAAGGAGCACACAATAAGTTGTGGGGAGGGGTCATGCACGCAGTTGAAGTGCATTGTTGAATTTCAGGTTGTTTTTCAGTGTTGAAACACGCCAGCATTGTGCCAATGTTGGCAATAAAGAATGACAAACTTTCTAAATGAGAGACAGACATGCTTTATGCATGTCTACAGGTATCATTTGTGTTTTCATTTAGGATGAAGACACTAAATAGTGTTCGAAAAGTTGTTTATATATATGTTTATTTATTTTTAGTTTTACTGCAGTTGCTTTAAAAAGTACAAAGTGTACAAAAAAGTATGTAAGATAATTCAGTGAAGGACAATGCAGATCCTGTGGAGATGGGTAGGGAATCAGCATTCTGTAGCCATTAAAACCACACATACCAGAACAGAACACATGTAGTAGCCTGAGGCCACAGTGAGAACAAACAGAGTAGAATTGTTATGTACAGTGAGGGAATTGTTTGCATATGTTCGGATCTAGATGGCATCACAACATCAGTTCCCATGAACTTCAAAAGGAGGGGGAATACATGAGGCGTTCTCCTCTCGTGAACGCATACTACAGGCCCCATACAGTGATAAAAAACAAACACTGATGTTATACGGTTTTCACAGAAAGACCTTCCATGTTACTTTGTTACTCAACCCCATTGCTTCAGTCCACCCGCTGCTATTGAATCCCTTCCCATGGATTATTAAAAAAAGAGATTGACCTCTGGGCTGTGTGCTTATTCAGTGGCAGAGAGGATACAATGGAAGAGCTAAACATCCAATTTTCCCTCGAGTTTGGGAAATCGCTTCGTCACTTGCTGATGCAGAGCTCTCGGCAGCAGATTCAACCGTTTTCTCTTTTTAACACATCACCGAAACTAATCCTGCCGTATGTATGTGTGTGTGTGTGCGCGTGCCTGGGCATGCTTGCATGCTCGTGTGTGGATGTGCGCGTGCGTGCGTGCGTGAGTGTATGTGTGAGATAGAAATCATAGAATCCGCACAGCTCACTGCGTGTGTCTGCTGAAATATTTGACATCCACGCTATTCCCAATCATTTCACCATGCACCTCTAGAAAACGATGTATGTATCTAACCACAGCATACAGTACATGTCAAGTGCAGCACAGCAGCAGATGTGAAACAGATAGAAAGCCCTAACGATAGAACGACAGGTACCAAAGGGTTGTTATGGCTCACCTCTGAGGCTCAGCAGTGTCGTCAATACAGCGAGTGCCATAACGCTGGCCAGGTGAAACCTCAGACTAGCCATGATGAACCCGCTCTCCCCTCTCTCTGGACCTTTGTGAATGCACCAGTGTAGCACCGTGTTGCGAACCTGGTGCAGGGGTGGGAGGCTCAGTTTTTGGGGGTAGGGAATGAGGGGCGAGATTCCAAGAGGAAACTGGCCTATGGCGGTGGAAAGTTGTCTTCCTCCCCGTGCAGAAACACGACTAGTGTCTACAGCTGGCGTTCTGCCTCCTCTGGTAGTTTTCCGTCTCCCACGGAGCCGGCAGAAGAAGCAGGGCTGAGAGGAGAAAGGGGAGCCTTTTCCTTCTCACGCGTGGGCTTCACTGAATCTGGACGACCACATGCATGGCATGGGCCTCAGGGCTCCCCCTGGGGGGTGTTGTTGAACATCTCAGATTAAAAGGTTTTACTCTCAGCTCGTAAGTGGTTGGCCGGATTCTATAATTGGTGCTTCCACTTGGTTTCACTGTGAGATTGGCTCACTGTTGGACTTCTCATAAATCTGGCGTGTGTGTGTGTGTGTGTCCAACCCAAGGAGCTGTCCTGCTGGGGAATCTTCTGCAGACATTTATTGTAAAAGCGCAAAGCCCATCTATACTTCAGATCACTATCACGGCTGCATAAGCTATTATTGCACACGGTTACTACACACCTGCACACACACGCACACACACATCCACCCACTCACCCACATACACAATCACAAACACACAACCAAGCTCCTTGACCCTACAATAGGAAAAAACAACTTTAATGAAACGGTTCAAATACACAATCACAAAAACACACACACACACACACACACACACACACACACACACACACACACACAAACTCCTTGACCCTACAATTGGAAAAAAACAACTTTAATGAAACAGATCAGATACACACACACACACACACACACACACACACACACACACACACACACACACACACACACACACACACACACACACACACACACACCCAAACTTCTTGACCCTACAATAGGAAAAAACAACTTTAATGAAACAGATCAGATACAGGCTGGAATCCCTTGCAAGCTGCCAACAAAAGCAAACGTGAGTAGCCTGAGAGATAGCTAGATATATAGATATACATGCACTAGATAACATATTGGCATAAAGATATATATATATATATATATATATATATATATATATATATATATATATATATATATATATATGTATATATATATTAGTGCTGTCAGTTAAACGCGTTATTAACGGCGTTAACGCAAACAAATTTTAACAGCTCAAAACAAAGAAGCAGTAGCCTGACTGCTATGTTCAAGGCAGTATGTTTGTTTGTTCATCGTATAATTGCACTATAGGCTTTTTTTTTGTATCGTCCTGTTTTGATCAGTATATGCCAATGTTGTTATCAATTAAAAACCATTTGCACAAGGCAAGCCGATGCACTTCTCCATGTTGATAAGAGGATTAAAATGAGAAAAATTAATGGGACAAAGAAATCAAGGGATATTTAGCATAGAAAAAACATTTGTGATTAATCGCGAATGCTCGCGATTAATTGTGAGTTAAAGGCACCCAGTGCAACTTTATGTAAACATTCAATGAAAAATAAACATTCAATTTCTAGTCTTTTTTACACATAATAAGTTTTAATAACTCCATACCATTACATATCGACATTCAAGGAGCAAAGATGAGACGTCGCTGTGTGGTGAGAACTGATAGAAAATCGTAAACAACAACAATCGCCGGTGGGGAGAAGCCATTTTTCCATTGACTGGAAGCCTGCTTTATTTATTGTAGGTTACAAAAAATAAAGAAAATGGCGGCATTGTTGTTGTTATCGATTTTCTATCAGTTCTCACCACACAACGACGTCTCATCTTTGCTGCTTGAATGTCGGTATGTAATGGTATGGAGTTATTGAAACTTACTACGTGTAAAAAAGACTAGAAATTGAATATTTATTTTTAAGCCTCGAAAGTTGCACTGGGTGCCTTTAACTGTGGCATTAATGCGATTAAATATTTGAATCGCTTGACAGCACTAATATATATATATATATATATATATATATATATATATATATATATATATAGAGAGAGAGAGAGAAAGAGAGATATATAGATATACAGAGGCATTTATAGATATAGATATATAGAGAGATAGATAGATAGATAAATAGAGGTCTAGATAGATTGACAGCTAGATAGATAGATATTGACCATACATCCATCACTAGATGACATTAAGAACTCACCCCCTCATTTCGCTCTCAAAGTCTTCTAACGTAGCCGAGATGTCAGTCAATGCGTCACTCATTTGACGCTGCGTAACCCAGGTGAGATTGAAACACGTTGAACTTTGTCCCAAAACGACACAGCTATTGGTAAGCTCCAAGGAAGTAGAGAACCAGTCGCCTAACTACAAACTTAGAAAAGGTTTAACGGTTGAGAGGTGAAACAGAATAATTAAAATGCAAAGAAAAGAAAAGGCCTTGACGAGCTCCGGTTATTCATCAGTTGTTATTCAGACACTTCCAGAAGTGTCTGAATCCCCTATAATTCCTTACCAAACACAATATGATGAAGCCAGCCATCAGGGCTTTGCGTCAGACTTCTTTGTACATAGGCCTATGGGAGGAATGACAAAGCCTGTTCACAAGGTTCATTGTGTGCGCAGTTAGTTCAGTTTGTTTAGTTGCCCACAGGTGGGAATACTGAGCCAAGAAAATCTGGGTGCAAACTAAAGCCAGAGTGGTTCTGTCATAAGGCTGGAGGATACAGTCTGCTTGCGTCAACCTGCTTCACTAAGGAGCTGGGTGAAGGTCAGTTGGGATGTATATACAAAGCCTGCTCTTCAGAAAGTCTTCAGGCATGAGATGGATGAGGGAATCTGTTTCCTGTCTGACCCCACATTACAAGTTATTCTCCATTCAATCGGCTCTAAGCTAATGAAGTACACCTTAATAAAAGGCTTTTTAGCTCATGATCACAAGGGGGAGATAAATACACCACGAGTTTAAATGTGCCCACGTAGTTTCTGTTGTACGATGACCGAACGAGCTCAGATAAGGTAGACTTTTGTTACTCAGATGACATGATTTATTTCCCGTATGCAACTAAACAATCTGCGTTCAAATCGTTGATCAGTCGACATGTTTATCTTTTGATGGATTTCATTAAATCAGGGCTCAGTTACTGAAAATATCAACATTCCAGTGATATACAATCTCAAAACAGCAGGGAACAGAAGTTCCGGATCATTCTTCAGGCTGAGGATCGGCGCCAGGTCTGCCGTAGCCCAGCTGGTTGGCCGTGGAGAAGTGGGACCAGAAGGTTCTGGCCAGGTCGTTAAGCTGGTCGTAGGCACCCTGAGCACGGAGCTCCTCCACCCAGCCGAAGAAGTCTGAGGACCACAGGTTCCAGTAGGGCATGGCGGAATGCACCTGGCCTTCGTCTGGCTCCTCTGCAATCGGACAACAGATGGTTTCACACGTACTCAATGCCAAACATTTGCATTCTGTTTACCGATCACTGGGCGTCGTAGAAATGATGCGCTGCCAAATGCTAAAGCAAAACGTTCAATCAGGGAGACCACATTCAACCTCTATTTCTTTTTGATCCATGCGTTGGCCGTCCCCTCCCCTTCGTCTCTCAACAAATCAGGACCTCAGGGAGTGCCATCCCACCACCACCACCGCAACCAGATTCTAGCCTCCATCAAGGGGATCCTAGTCTCCCGGCAGCCCTCATGGATCAATGGACCATTAAGATTAATTTGAAAGTGTCTGATCGCCAATGGCTGTCATATCTGTACTGGTCTCTCGCTGACTGAACTATCGATGTAGGCCTACTCCCATTGTGCTATTGTATGACAAGTGTAGGCTGCTCACCTGCGATGGCCATGCATACGCATAGAAGGAAAAACATCAATGAAGTCAAATGGTGTGAGCGCATGGTGTCAACAAACAAACACTGAAACAAAGAGCACATAAAGACACACGCTTCAGATAAATGTAGTGAGCCGTGGTTTGTTGATCCTTTTGAAGGAACATAAACAACAACAGCTATACAATGGTGCATCTATGTCTCTGAGACATTTCAAGAACCTTTTGTAATTTGCTCACAGCTTTTTCTGTCTAAACATTCTCTGGGAAAGACATTTAGCACATACTTTTCTGAAGTAGCAGTACGACAACGGTTTTGAAAAACATCTTAAGTCATACATATCCACTAGAGAACAGGAATTCAAGGTTTCTTATACTGTTTATGTATAATTAGATATGGTAGTTTGTATAATATAATGAATATTGATGCAAATATTGAATAAAGCTTTTCCTACCTGCGCGTTGTGGCTGGGATATGAGCGTTCCGGTTGGCCCTTCTTCGTCCGTCTCTCTCTCTCTTTTGAGTTGTCTTTTAAGATTGACTTGAGTTGACTCTTCAGGTGAAGATGGCAGAGCAAAGCAGACATGTTTGCTTTTCACAGGCCGAGAGCAACGTCACATCAGAGAGTAGTGCCTTCTCACACCTCTCAAGCTGTCCTGGGATGCCAGTTTAGCTCTAGAGTGATTATTTGAATATATCCCAATATGGTTCCCTCCTCCCCTTCCCCACTAACCATGATAGCACAATGACAAACATAACAATATGTGATATGCTTTTTAGGGGATTTCCCCAAAAATATGTTTCCACATTCATTTTTGATTAACAACCTGTGTAGCACTAGCAGATGACAGTAAGCCTTAGGCTTTGTAATGTCATCTTAGTTCAATAAGGGAATGTATGTCTGTGATAGTGTATATTTACTAACAAAGGTGGAAGAATAAGTGCAAAATTGAAAGTTCCCTAGGAGGAATTCTTTAGAGAAAATACGAATACAACGGAGAGAAGCACAAAGAAGACACAAAGTTTTTAAATTGGGCATCAGACTGCCTGATGTGAAAACCACTGCGTGGCACAGCTAGAGTCAAGGCCCCCGCCACACAAACACACACACACACAAAGATAGGATGTGATGCAGACTGGCATGTGGGGAAGTGTCTCAGGCAGGTGACGACAGACGACAGAGGGTCTATAGAGCCTGAGAGAGAGAGAGAGAGAGAGAGAGAGAGAGAGAGAGAGAGAGAGAGAGAGAGAGAGAGAGAGAGAGAGAGAGAGAGAGAGAGAGAGACCTAGCTGTCGTTGAACATTCACTGAGTCTGCTCAGTAAAGTGAATACCTTGCAATAAGAAAGACTTGGTTCAGTTGAAAAATATGTCTGGTGGGCTTTTTTCATTGGGGGCCACGTAAGAAATTACGAATGTCTTTGAGGGCCGAGGAAATTTTGTCACATCTTAACAACAATTAGATTGTAGAAAACATGTTAATTTAAGCATTTGTAATTAAAAGTCACTGAATGTGAATAAAATCAATCACCATGTGCACAACAGAAATACATATTGTACAGTTTGGTTTACTAATAACCATATATATTTTTAAACCTATCTGTATCTGTATCTGTACCAAGTGCACTGAACATGAACAGTTGTATTGGAGTGCATCCACATTTGATAATGTAGGGTAGGACATTACGGCCCAATCCCATTTCTACCCCTTACCCCTTACCCATACCCCTCCCCCTTGTTTTGAAGGGGTAAGGGGAAGGGGTAAGGGGTAGAAATGGGATTGGGCCTACAACACACACATGTAAAAAATAACTCAGTGGGAGGAGCCAAGTCTCTGATGGTTCTGAACAAGTGCACTGAAGTCAGGTGTGATTCCAGATGAGGGAACGTACAGCACAGCTAACAGTATTTCATCATTGAGAGTGGATCTGAGTTGTTATATTTCCTCAATGAGAAAGTTGAATGACACTTGCTAAACAACCACATCGTCCTCATCACGATCACGCGCACACCAGTCGTTTTTTACGATAAAAGTATTCTTACCAAAAATAAAAAAATGCATTATTAGGAATTAATTCTGAGTGGTCGGCGAGCTCCAAGATGAAAAAAGTATATGTATTTTGAACCTTATTTTTTTTGAACTCGCAGGCCACTCAGAACCGGCTAGCGGGCCGTAGGTTGGCCACATGCGCCGTAGGTTGCCCACCTCTGGTCTAGTTGAACCAAGTGTCTGGCACTCTTAATTATCGTGAAGATTTTGTAACACTGAATGTGTTACACGGGATGATGTGGATGTGAACAGCTAATAGCTGTAATTCGATTGTGGACTTGTTCCCTCATAGCTGACAGCTATGAGGGAACAAGTCCACACTCGAATTACATTATACTGTAAAGGTCACAGATGTTCACAGAAATCTCAATTATTGCCAGTTTGTCTGTCATCATTAGCTAAAACAAGCTAAAATTCCAAATCCTTTCCTTGTATCGTGCACATGCTTGGTTGGTTGGTTCAATTATATTTGGAACCAACCATTTCAGTATCAAATGTGTCTCTTTTTAGCTCTGATATGTCGTTTAGCTTTTGACAGGACGTTTCATATTTTTATTCAGTCACCTTGCTCGAGGATCATGGAATGGAGGCTCTGACTTGACGGTAGGCCAGGAAGAGAACTTTAACCCAAATGAAAAATTAATGACGCAGGCATTCTGCTAGATTCCTTTCTATGTTCTGAAGCTCATGTGAAAGGTTTTATGTTGTCATGCTTTTATATTTGCTCCAATTTAGTGTCTTAGAGTACGCTTTTATCCCAAGTTCCGTTCCTATTTTTGGCTGTGAATACAAGGTACAGCCTTTCGCCTTGCCATGGTGGGAACAAGTGAACTCGTTATAACTGAAATGTTGGGAGTATACTTTTCGGTCTTGGCAACACCAAAACAAAGGTGAAAGATTCCATACCTCTTTGGTCCTGAAGTGCAGTGCTGCCCCCTGTAGACAGACCCAAGCTATTTATAATCTTACATTAAGTGGCTATAAAATGTTTCCCGAAAGATTCCTCAAACAATATTGATGATTTACATAGGTAGTTAACTACTTTTGTTTGCCTCAAATTCAAATTGTGCCGTAGCCCTATATTGTAGTACTGATTATTATTTATTTTTTTACTATAGATATTATCATGCAGTATTCTTGGGGAGTATAGTTATTGCCCGTTATTCCAATGTGGACATTCATGTTATCATTAATGATGCTGCCATAGGAAAAAGTATGAGCCTGTGTACGCTTACATTAAAATCCTCTACAAAATGAAAAAAAGCAATTGCTTCAGTTGTGAAATGACCAACACAACCCAACACATTTAAACTTTCTCCAACAATCATTGGACGAACAGACAAAATAAAGGTCTGAGGAAGAATTTCTCATATGCAGTTATCGTCCAATCAGCAAGCAGGCTTTGAAATGATGGTGACAATCATCTGGCACAAGATAAGAGCCAGACATTTGACTGTCAGTCAAATGTAATATATGTGATTGATGACAACCGAGAAGGAGAAAATGGGCCAATGGTTTTGTAGCAAATTTGTTTTTAGTAAAAAAAGAAGAAGCATATCAAGTCCATCACATTGGTTGGAGAACACACTTGCTGGATCAAATCTATTCACACCTCATCTCATTTTTGTATATTATGTACATAATACAGTAGAATCAACTTGTGTATGACAAATGTTCGAACAATAATCAGATATATGCATCTTCTAAAATAACAAAAAAACTTCCAGAATCAACAATCCCATTGGTTGGCTGAACTAGTGCACAAAGACTGAACACAGAGACTCACAATTGGTTAACACTAACTTCCTCCAACCAATACGGAGGAATACTCTTTTAAAAAGTAGTCAATCACACATAATTTTGTATTGTGTATATTTAGTGACATCCTTAATTTTGATGGATTGGTTGAATCAATATAGAAAGGATTTGCACATGAAACACGGAAAGTGAATGAAGTTGATTGCTAGTCAGTGACGCAGTCATTCTCTGTAATTCCTAAACATTAATTCTCCCTCAAGAAAAGATGGGACTCCAGCAATGGCCAGAACAATCTTCCCATTTTCAATAAATACTTAAATCAGAGGTAATGTTTCATAACCGCATTCATTCCAGGAAGACGATGTCGGGGTTATGCAGGTTTATAGACTTATCATTGCAAAAATACACTACGTTCTTTAAACATGAGTTTAGTCAAAAAAGATATTCTCTCGATTTAGTATCTTTGTAGATATACAGCTATTAGATGTGTGTGAGGACAAAGATCACCTCTTGTTCGTAAGATTCCTCTACTGAACGGAGAGTTTGAATGGCTGTTGTACTTAGCTCCACGTGTTCAAGAGACCTGGTGTGTGGTGGCGTAAACCGTTTCCAAGAACCCAACAAGAGGCAGGAATGTGGACGGGAAGGAAAAAGTGACAAAATTACAGATTGTGGTCACTGGTGGGTAGTCGTTATTGTGTAAAAAAAGAAAAGAAAAAGAAAATCAATAAAGGAGCAATTTTAAATGGCTTATGAAAAATCAAAAAAACTAGTGCTCAAATGAAATCAATGAAAACTAAAAGTTTAAAATAATTGAACAACATTAGAAAGGTAACATGGTGTCTTGTAATTTATGGACCTGCATCTCTTTCTGCCTTCCTATTCATTCATAAAGGAACATAATGTGATGCGGTCAAGTATTCATGTTTCAAAAGTAAATAAAAAGAAAGATTCATCCCTTGGACTTGACTTAAATCTCAAAGTAAGGCCTCAGACATTTTGCTAGCAGCTGATGTGGTCGGTGGCAACATTGGGGTGGTACTACAGCAAGGGATAATCCCTTTCATCACCACCAGAGGGCAACATTTACAAAGCGCAACAGGCTAGGGACGCAGCATAGAGACCCTCCCTGAACGGAATAGAAGACCATAAGCATTAAGACCATTCAACTGAGTTGGTAAAAAAAAAAAGAAAAGTGATTTCGGGAAAGAAAGCTGAAGTTAAGACGCTTTAGAAGTTGAATTGGTAAACAGAAGTGGTGCGTTAATTTTTTGAGCCTTACGATCATTTTCCAGTGTTTGTTAGGTTGTGGTCGACGCGCGTGTGTACGTGTGAATGTGTGTGTGCGTCACGGCAGTGCTTTGACAAGGAACAGCTTGTCTCCGTATTCGCTGGTGAAGATGGGGGCTTTCTTGTAGTGCTCCACCAGCTCGTCCATGGAGCCGAACCTGCGCTGGCCGATGCAGTAGCCTCCGTCCGTCAGCAGCACCTTGAAGTGCTTGTTCTTCTCCCTGGCCTTCAGGGACACCGAGAAGTCACTGGGCTGAAAGACACACACACACACACACACACACACACACACACACACACACACACACACACACACACACACACACACACACACACACACACACACACACACACACACACACACACACACACACACACACACGATGGTGTACAGATATAGCAGCTGTGGAAACAAACAAGTAATAATAATAACAATAATAATAATTAGAGCTGTCAGTTAAACGCGTTATTAACGGCGTTAACGCAAACCAAATTTAACGGCGTTAAATTTTTTATCGCGCGATTAACGCAATTACTTTATAAAAAAAAAAAAAAAAAAAATTTTTTTTTTTTTCCTTTGGCTCAAAACAAAGAAGCAGTAGCCTGACTGCTATGTTCAAATGACATTTGTTCAAAGCAGTCGTTTAATTGCACTATAGGCTCTTTTTTTGTATCGTCCTGTTTTGATCAGTGTATATGCCAATGTTGTTATCAATAAAAAATCATTTGCACAAGGCAAGCCGATGCACTTCACCATGTTGATAAGAGAATTAAAATGAGAAGAATTATGGGACAAAAAAATCAAGGGATATTTAGCATAGAAAAATAATTTGCGATTAATCGCGATTAATTAGAGTTAACCATGACATTAATGCGATTAATCACGATTAAATATTTTAATCGCTTGACAGCTCTAATAATAATATTAATAATAATGAGGATTATTATTATTCTTATAAATAACATTACATGCATTACTGGTCTTGTTATAGCTTCTATGGCTGTTATACGGATTGACTCTTAGTTTCACTGCTTTTCTCGTCCTTTGAAAATGCTTGTTTTTAGTGACGGGCTCAGACAATAATGTTGCCATAAGTGTATGGCAACATTTTGGAACAGATCCCTACAGAGACACAAAACCTTTTTCTTAACCATCACTTGATCCGGTCTGTCTGTTATCGAAGTCTCTCACTCTGAAACAAGGTGAGTTGTTGCAGGAAGAGAACGTTGGAAACGTGAATGAGAGCGGGAGAGTTGTGTGTTGGAATTGTTGTGTTGGACAACAGAAAGCCCAGCTCAGTGTCATCTCAAGCATTTCTGTGTAGGGAGGGTTGAGATGGTGATGATAAAACAGACATTTCCTGGAACAATCCTACCCTGGAGAGATTCAGAATGAAACTTCTCGTTGAGCAAAACCCGATTTGACACAATCACAAACAAAGCTGATCAGGCGAAGGTAAAGAAAATAGCTGTATGTCTCTAGGGAACCTATCATGTTGTCAGACACTTAGAACAACAATCTGGGGAAGTCAGTGGCGCAAACAAGCCTGCTCTAGATGAAGAACATTGACGGGCACACTATGGCCCCATACAGTTAACTTGCAGCCCATATATATATATTCCATTCCAATGGCTGAAGCTCTCTCGCTCAATACTTTACCACCTAAAAAAATAAAGGGTTGTCCGCATTAGTCACTAAGACCCAAAAAGATTGGAAAATAAAGCCTAGGAACAAGACTTCATCAGAGGGCGCATGTTTTATTTGCTCTGGGGTATGAGTCTGGCCCCCCCTGACCCGGGTAATCTGGGGCGCGGGGGATATGAGAGGAGCGCCCGACATGGCTGCCATGTCGGGCTCTAATTCATGTGATTGCTCTGATTGGTTGAATGTCTATCCAATAGCGTCGGATCCCGTTGATAGAGCTCCTTAAAATTCAGGGAGAATCAGAAAGAATTGGGTCCAGGTGGAAAAATCCCGAAGGTATTGTTTAGATAGTAGGTTTAAACCCACAAACCTTTGACCGAGTCTATTTAGTACAAACCAATTTGTATCGGAAAATATTTGTACCAGCAGGTGGCAGTATATTCCTCCATTTAAAAACCGGACATGCATAAGAACGAATATTACGCAACATCCAATATTGATGACCATTTCCCCATAAGCCACAGTTTCTTCAACTCCATTGGACATTTATTACAGCCCTTTATATCCTTCCTTCAGAAGGGGTCGTCCACCATAGTGTTCAGTCACTCACCGACGACTCGCTGTCCCGAATCAGGAAGTCCCCCTCCTCCGCCCGCTCGTTCAGGATGGCCTCCGCCTGGTGGCGCGTGACGTCGCCGTAGTACCAGTCCCTCCCGCCAAACTTCCCCGTGCGCACGGGGCCCAGGGGCCGCTCCGCCCGCTTCTGGGGCGTGCCGGGGGCCGACGAGGCGGGGGCCGGGCCGGGCCCCTCGGTCAGCGGGGCCACATAGTTCCGGGGCACCAGCCCCACCTGGCCGAGCGCGTTCCTGCAGCGCCACCACTCGGGGTCGTCCTCGGGCTTCTCCACCACCTCCATCACCTCGCCCTTCTCAAAGTTCAGCTCCTCCTCCGTCACCGAGTTGAAGGGGTACAGAGTCTTGACCCGGGGGAGGGCCCCCCCGCCGCCGCCGCCGGCACGCCCGTTCGGGAGCCCCCGCTCCGGGGAGTCGGCGTAATGTCTGGTCGAGGGGTCTCCTCCACCTCCACCTCCACCACCACCACCACCACCACCTCCTCCTCCTCCTCCACCTCCGGCCTCCTCATCCTCCTCCTCCTGCACGTAGTTGGAGGGGAACCAGCCCACGCGGCCCCCGTAGCTGCCGCGCCACCAGCCGTCGCTGCACTTCTCCATCACCACTACCCGGGAGCCCTTGAGCAGGCTGAGCTCGTCCTCCCGCTCCGCAGAGTAGGTGAACTTCACCACGGCCGGGAGGTGGAGGTCGTAGATCCTCTCCGATCCACCTCCGCCTCCTCCTCCTCCTCCTCCTCTGCCTCCGTCTCCATTGCCTCCGCCGCCGCCGCCGCCACCGCCGCCGGCGCTCCGGCCGTTGGTCGGGGGCTCCGAGTCGTAGCCCGCCGGGGGGGAGGCGTCGCGGGCGCTGGTCTTCCTCTTGGTTCGGCTCAGGCCTGAGGCGGGAAAGGGAAGCAGGAGATTAGAGTAAACACGCCGATACGGAAACAGATTGTTGAATCGTTATCCTTTCCCTTTGCTCGTCTGTTCCCCATTTTGGAAGAGCTGGAGGAGGAACTAAAATCAAGTAGGGTGGGGCTACACAGAAAAATGCATCATCACGATAATTACGGGCGATTAAAAGATTTTGATAAATATCATGAATCATGATTCGTAACAGTAACTAAGGGACATTAAATTGAACTAAATTAAAGCATGGTATCTGACTTTAACGAATGGATATTTCTCTATGACGTTTCAAACCTCATAATTCACCATATCTTTTCATTGGGATTTCTGTTCAGATTTATATTCATAATAAGTTGACATCTCCATTTAAAGACGACTAAATACCATTTAAAAGACAATCAACGATAATATTGAGTCATTTCCCATCCCTGCCATCAAGAGACCATCTCTAATCCAACACATGTCACTCTTTTCATTATATGTTCGAGCAGTGAACCTGCAGGCCGACCTTAGACCCTTTTCACACGTACAACTCTACAGAGATCTGTCAGAAACGTGGACTGCTCCCAGAGTGGCTGAGAACAAGAACAGTAGGAGATTTTTTCTCCAGTTTACTAAGGGCAGTGATGTTGATAGGTTTTCAATGTAGTGAGTCCCCGGGACCCACAGGTGGCGAGTTGGGTGGGTCCCTGAGAAATTCAATGGGTCCCGAGTCGATTCCCCAGTTTAAAAAATGTGTTTCTTTTTTTATTATTATTCTATTTCTTAAATTAAATTAATAGTGTTAAACTCCTTGATGGTGGTATGATATGGTTAGAGCTGGAGTACTCAACCGTTCATGTTTAACACTAGAAACGCCGGGCCATTTTTACTTACTCCTAGCGCCGCAAGAGGGGTCAAATGACCCCTAAGTCATTTTAATGAGGCTGTGCATTTGCACATAATGATCACTAGGTGGCGCCAATGAGCTATTACCGCGCGAGCGCCACATTTGTGTGTGTGTGTGTGTGTGTGTGTGTGTGTGTGTGTGTGTGTGTGTGTGTGTGTGTGTGTGTGTGTGTGTGTGTGTGTGTGTCACAAGCCTAGTCCTCACGATTTTGTCATAAATGTACATATATTCAATCAGAAGGATTGCAAAAAAATCCTGTTTGATTTGCTCATTCGACACGAATGAGCACAGCATCGAGCAGTGGAAACGTGGGTTTATTTACTATGAAGTTCGTATTTTTAATTGTTGAAATGAAATCAGCGGTGACGAGCTATTTGTTTTGGTAGCGGCTAAATTAGCATGTCGCGATACTTTGTACAGGGGATCACGTCTGCGCCAAGTAGATGCGCAGTGGGTTGAAACAGCGCTTGTCCGATCTGCTCACAAGAAGGTTTCTTTGGCCAGTTACTGTGATTAAACACGAGTTGTTTAATGTTCACAATGTATCGTTTTTCATGGGGAAAATGAGATGCGTCCCCGGGACGCATGGATAGTGAGTTTAGTGCGTCCTTTCAGATTTTAATGCGTCAGGGACGCAGGACGCGTACCTAGCAACATCACTGTAAGGGTCAATAAGGAAGTGGAGTGTCGCATGTGTCGACACACTTGAAGCATAACATTTCATGGAAAGGGTTGGGCGTATACTAAAGTTTAGACCAACCTATTTGTGCATTCCTGGGGGGAGAAAAAAAATTACTGCCTCAACCGTACAGGTGAACCTTGAAACTTTGAGAGTTGGTAAGGCTTGTATCAACAAAGACACACACACACACACACACACACACACACACACACACACACACACACACACACACACACACACACACACACACACACACACACACACACACACACACACACACGGCATTCCTGACACCTTAGGTCAAGAGAAGGCAGGATGGTGTTTCGTGTATACTTGTTATGCTATCTACAAACTCTCTACCTGTGAAGCCAGGGGCTGATCAGAGCCAGTGGAAGGGGAGGGGGGGGGAGTGTCGACTGCAGAGCTAAAGTGGAGCAGGCAGCCAGCCGGCCTCCATATTGACAGACAGCTTCCCCGATCAAAAGCATCCACTCCTCCTGCCTCTCTGAGTTGTACAGACCAGAGGCTCAGGGGGAGCTTCTTAAGAAGGGGCGGGAAGGGGCTCTAATGGTGCGGAGGCCATGGCCGAGTTCTGGAGCTCACTGAACCGCAACACGGTGATGCTAGTCTCCTCCTGAGCAGTGGAAGGTAGCATCACCATGGAAGGTTATGTACCGTGAAGATTGTGGATTGTTGCGGTTGTAGACTCATCAACCACAATGAAATTTGGCCTAACCTAACTTTGCCTTTGTTTTCTTTTACGCATCTATTTTTTTTTTTTTGTATGACAATGTTTATGTGAAGCACTTCTGCCTTGTGTATGAAAAGTGCTACATACATAAAGTTGCCTTGCCTAACCTCATGTTTAAAGAAATGTACATTCTATCCCTTCACTTAGTGCCTTTACAGGGGTTAGCTTACTTAATTATGGTACGCCAAAGCTCTCCTCTTGTCCGACGATAGCCTTCCACTGTAGAGGTGTACCTCTACCAAATGTGTTTGGTTTGTATGTTATACTGCTGCACAGGATACCGATTTTTTAACAATGTCAAAACACCCACACTCAACCCTTTTTAAAATCATACGCATCGGTCCAGGTGTAAAACTATGATTCACTCTGAAACTTCCCCCGTACTTGCGGCGCATGTTATTAAAAGCCTGGGATGAACAACCTGGCTACTACCACGGTGCTGACACCATTGTTCCCCGATGGTAATTTCCGTGTTCGCTCCGGCGCTCGCAGACCAGGTATTTTTTTTAGGTTGCGCATTAGCATACAACATATGCTAGCAGGCGAGAGCGCTGATGTCAGGTCGTTTCCAGATTGGCTCATTTTCCCCGACAGCCAGCGGCCCAGTTTACTCCCGAGGACACGCCGGGAAAATGCCACAGAAATGTCAGGTCGGAATAAAACAACTTAGAGAAGTGTTTGGAAGAAAGTTGGGTGATGGGTTCAACCAGAGTAGCGGCAAACTTGTGAGCCAGCCAGGAAATGAGGGGCGGAGAGAGAGAGAGAGAGAGAGAAAGAGAAAGAGAAAGAGAAAGAGAGAGAGAGAGAGAGAGAGAGTGAGAGATGTGAAGGAGTCCCCTGGCAGAGGGTTCTGGTACTGGAGGAGAAGACCAGAAGCATCAATAGCAGCCCGGGGGGGGGGAAGAGGAGAATACGGAGCAGCTCACACACCTAGTCAGATATGGTTAGCTCTGATGGCGTCACACTAGCGGCCAGCAGCAGATGCTGTGAGCATGATTCTGGCCGTGCAGGTGGTGTGGTGGGAGGTGGTAGTATAGGCTTGGAGGGGAGGGGGTTCAGGTAAAAAGGCCATCTTGCAGGTTTGAGGATATAATAATTGTTGGTTATTTATGGGTAATAAGGTGGAACAAAAAACAGCCCCAAGAACCCCCGTTCGGACTCATTAGCTGCAGAGCAGGGACACACACGGATGAACAAGAAGCAATGGTGCACGCACACACACACACACACACACACACACACACACACACACACACACACACACACACACACACACACTTTCTTCCCTAACTCATTTCCACTTCAAGGCCCAGGCCTGCTGGCACGGGGAGCGGTGTCCTCTCTTCTCGGTTCTCCTCCCGCGCATTCACTCTCCCCAACCTTCACCCAACCTCCGAGCGGCTGTGTGGACAGAGGATCCCGCTTTTGTAAGTGTTTTAATCAGAACGTGCCCTGGGGGATCCCGAGCCCAGCAGGAGGAACTACAGAGGAGCAGAACACCGTGACATCCCTGCAGAACGCAAACGAGCATAGGAAGCAAAAGCGATACTGGGCTGAATGATTCTCTACACATAGGATACAACCAGACACACAGCCGCTTGTGTCTCTCTTTCTGTGTCAGGCGCTTGTGTGTGTCTCTCTCTCTCTCTGTGTCTTTCTTTTAAGAGAGACACCAAATCCCCTGCCAAAAATATCACATTATCATTCTCCTCAGTGGCTGTAACCAAGTGAATGTCCTGATGGTTCTAAAGGTGTGTTTTTCATTCTATGTCAGTTGGTACGCAGTACTACACACTGTTCCCCCAAGTGCTCCACACACCAGTGTATTCTCAGAGAGGCGTGATGTAGGAGCCCTCGAGAGTAGCCAAGAGGAAACCTGCCAGAGAGAGAGAGAGTGAGAGAGGCTTCAAGAGGCTCAGCAAATGGGCTTTCTGTGCTCGGTCGGTTATCGATTTTCTGAGCTCCCACAAAAAACCCTGGAAACACACCAGCGTGCCCACCCTGAACAAACTGACGCTCAAGCGGTGTGGAGAAACGGCTGAAAAGAGTCGTAAAATGGCCGTTAATTCCTCATGAATCACCGGAAAGCCGAAATGGCTCATTATCTTAAGACTCTCTCTAATTACATAAGGGACAGAGCGAGGGAAGAGACTCACTGCTGCTGCTGAACCTCCATCGAACCAGGAGCCAATCGGATCCTGGCTTCGCAGGTGTTAACGAGTTACATTAGCCTATGACCTCACACTTTGGCAGTTACCTCATCGGTGGAATATGCTCGTCCCATTGGCTGCATGGGCTTCCTTTTTATCAGCACAGAGGAAGAAAAAAAATGACTCATCGGTAGAGGGACGGTTTGATCCAGATTAAAGTGGAACGCTGCCACCGTGTTCACGTCGATATGTCACAGGGCTGGGGGGGGGGGAGGGGAAGGCAAATACATCATTCCAGCGCATTCCAGCCATTAGTGCTGCAGATTCCTGCGGTGATCAATGTGCAAACGACGGGGGGGGGAGATGGAGGGAGGGGAGATAGGGGGTGAGGCGAGGGTGACGTAAGATGTCCCGGGGACAGTTGGACAGAGGCAGACACCACCGTGTTGGCCCACATAGTCTGATGGGCTTGACTCCCCCACGGGTGAGATAAATGAGTGTGTCACTCTCCATCAACCCTGATCGATCCGTCTCTCTCCCTCTCTCTACAACTCTCCATCATTGGCCATCTCTCATTCCCTCACTCCTCGTCTCCCCTCTCCCTCTCCATCTCCCTCTCCGGCTCCACATCAACCCCTCTCTGTCGCCCTCTCGGCTCATCAGCCGTGATCACCCCAGTGGATCTAGAAGGCTGCATCACAACATGCATATGCCGCACGTCGCTCTGAGGCAGTGTCAGCGCATGAGGTGACAGATTAAACTGCATACGGATGTCCCCGAGGGGGGGGAGGGGGGGGGCGCTGTGGCAGCTAGGATTAGGAGGGAATCAGTCTCACACCCACTACAAGGGAGCCACAGCTCCCGGGTCCAAATGTTTATGCAATGTTTATGCGTGTGCGCTGCACAAACGGCTTTGGATGTGTTGCACTTTCAAAGGGGTGCGAGTACGCACTCACCCGGGCTCGTCTCATTTGGAGCTCAACCAGCCGTGGCGCAACCGACGGTAAGCGCGTTGCCTTCGGTTTGATCCCAGCCTCGTTAATCAAAGGCCCTGGCCCGGGGTCCTAGTGGATTACACCGGGGCTGAACCGGAAGAGTGCAGAGAGGACCACTGTACAATAGAGTTGACACGCAAGAGGGTTATGAGGAGAAATCCACTAGGAAATATATGCAGGTATACATAATAGTCCATAATAATCTCCATATTCTGAGGAATGTAACACGGGAACCTCACATTGGGAGCAAATTAAGCGATGAAGCTGTATATTTTTTCAATCATGTCTATAGTGCTGGGGAGCATTGGAATAAATCATTGATAAATCCTCTGCCTCCCGCTAATAACAGGTAGAGGATACCACTCAACGAAGACAATCAATAACCTCGAATGCTCCTCCCCTGGCCTACGGGACCATTAGACCGGACAGCAGCCGGGCCGTGGAATGGTGCTTTAGTCGACCCCTCTGCTCCTCTCAGAGCGGCGGTCTCTACACCAAGGACCAGACCCCCCCCCCCCCCCCCCCCCCTCCACATACCGAACGTGTCCTTGATGTTCTTCACCAGCGAGGTCTTCTTCAGGCTGTTCTTGCGCTCCACGTAGTTGGAGGGCACGTAGCCCGTCTGGTTGGAGCTGTTGCGCACCCTCCACCAGGTCTTGGAGTCGTCCAGGAGGTGGAGCCGCTCGCTCTTATGGATGTCCAGCTCCTGCTCCTGCTGGGCGGTGTAGTCCCACTTGGCTACAACTATCACCTCCTCCGTCATCTTTCATGGAGTCCCCCCCCCCCCTGCGGAGGCGGAAGGGAAAGATGGAGGTTGAGTCAAAAGGAGTCAGAGGAGTCAGCTGGTGAAATTTGATCAGCGACGAGAAGTAAAAACAACAAAAAAGGAGGCTGGCTCGACAGCACAACCCTCGATAGCAGCGCTCCAACCCCATCGGTCTAATATGCCTCGTAGAGATCCGGGTTAGAGTCCGATATGTGGTCCTACGTTATACATCATTCCCTTTCAACCCACTTTACTGTCTCGCTCCGTTCTCCTGTCACTGAAGGAATGAAAAACCCGTCAAACAGAAATACAAAGATGTTCAAACACAGGATTGGTACTGGTGGTGAAATACCCAAATGATATTCCTTAAGAATGGCTTTGTCCCTTTAAATCCTGCATTGGATCTGGATCTTTTCTTTATGTACTCCATACCAGCATGCAGCCCGACCATATCGGTACCCATTGGGAAACGGCCCAGGTCATCACCGGGCTAGCCGGCTCCGACTGAGGCCTAATCTAATAGTTGGTTTAGGGCACCACTTCAATTACACGTTAAGTGCCCGTGTGCGACGCGGTGTCATTACCCTTAATCGGAGTTAAGCCGTCATCGCGGTGTGAAAAACCCTTATTACCACAGCTAGGGTGCTAAAGCGCTGAAGTGTGCAAGTTTAGCCTGCGCCGAGTTTCAGCTTAATAGCTTCGGTACCACACCACGAAGAGAACCTACCACCGCCGGGGTAGATCCACATTGCATCGGCCTCGATTTCAAATACGAAGACAAACAAGATCGTACGTTTGGTGTGTACAGTGGCCATTAGTTTGGAGTGAAGACAGAGGGATTACATGCTCTAGTTCACTAGGCCTGAGACGAAGGGCTGCACCTTAACCCCCGTGTGTGTGTGTGTGTGTGTGTGTGTGTGTGTGTGTGTGTGTGTGTGTGTGTGTGTGTGTGTGTGTGTGTGTGTGTGTGTGTGTGTGTGTGTGTGTGTGTGTGTGTGTGTGTGTGTACATATTTTCTGAAAGAATCTGCACCACTGATAAAGAGGAACGCAGCGCCCCATCTATGAAGCACGTCAAGCATCCCGGCAGACCAGTCTATGTTTAGAACAGCCAAACATTCATCGATGCTCACTGACAAAACAAAAGGATAAATTCAATTATAAGGACGTGACGAAAACAAGCGTGGAAAATGGGAGTAACTAGCATCTACTCGAGAGCAAGCCAGACATTCAAGCATTTTAGAAATAGCCGCGGTGCAGACAGCTGATGCAGAACCAGCTTTTTCAACCGCAACCATGATCGGGAGCCAGCTGTTGAGCTAAGCTGCAATTTGGACAAATGTCCGACCCGCTCCCTGAATATTTTCCAGCCCTAAAGCATCGCCTTGGCCTAAATTGACAGCTAAATAGACCATACGTCTAATCAGTCTAAACAAGGCTGCAATTACTATAGTCAAGACATGCGCTCTCTGAGACACGCACGTTGGCTCCAGCTTTAGCCGTTTATAAATTATAATAATAATAAAGAACCGAAAACAGAACGTGACCCTAGACTAACCGCCGTGTTCGCTAAGCTTCCTCCCCGCTAGCCAGGAGGGATAAGATTGGGCGGTGTTTTAAGTGAGGGTGTGGGATGGTTTGTTGGAGTTGTCCAGACGGGAACAAACAGAAGCACATATTGACCTTGCCACAGAGGCACATTGAGGCTGCGTGGGGAAGGCAGATTTAAAGTCTCAGTACCGTCCGTTTAAATGTGCTCCTTAATGAGAAGGCAGAGGGCAGATACAGCGGGACCGCAGAGGAGAATGATGACTTATTAGAAGGGTCGCCACACAAATGACTGTGTAGATATATAAAAAAAAAAAAGATCCCATTACCGCCAGAGAGATGGATATCCTGTGTGCAGACTATCTTTCATCAAAAGGCAAATGGGAGCATTCGGGCACACAGGAGAGACGGTTCTTCATAATCCCCAACAGAAGATATTCGATTCCCCTTCCATTAAACCAATGCCACAGATACAAGTCTAGCCAAGGAGAAGGGTGGCCATTATTAAATCAGCTTGTGTCGCAACATTACATTCACATGAAGGCCAAATCCGGTTGATGGCATACTATACACGAGCATCGCATAAATGTCTTCCTTCACATATCCACCATCCCCCAGTGCCAAAAGGAGAAACCTGTCACAGTTTGCATTGTCTAAACACTGCTATGTGCCTCTACTTGCCAACCCTGAAGCTGTCAAACTGGATTTTCTTTACAGGCACAGACGGCAGAGAGGCGCTGATGGAAAGGACGGAGTTGTACAATGGACTAATCAAAGAAGCTGTCCAACTTAATGGTGTCCTTCTTTGCATGCCGGGTCCGTAGACCATCCCCTCCAATTTATTCCATTGAAGTGGAAGGACAAGGCGGGATAACGAGTGGTTTCCTTGTGAATTACACAGGTGGGAAGTATCCAGGTAGCGGGAGCGATAGGAATGAAGTGATTTATGGAGCCCGGTTGAGGAGTGACGTAATGCTGTTAAGTCTTCCGGATGACAGTTGGTATGTGAGCGTGTTGTGGCCTTTCTCTGCCTCTGGGCCAGGAGAGATTCAGTCAAATTCTTTAGGTGAGCTCGGTGTACTCTGAAGGAAGGAGACATCGAGTTTGAATTCTTGGAGAAATAGCTTACACTAGATAAATATGATAGACAAACCCCATAACGTGGCAAAGGCTTTGCACGGATTTGAGCTCAAAATCTGCAACTTTGGATAGGTTCATCCCTGATGGATACCTGACAAAAACTAATTTAAAGTATGAATACACTTTCAGACAATAACTAAACTAACTTTGGTCAGAGGGATCCAAGACCACCCAGAAATTAACCCTGGGTGATCTGGTTTTTCAATGAGTCTTTGATAAATTCGTAACCTTTTATTTTTTCTTCTTTGTTCAAGCATCTCCAAGCTACTGGTCTTCAACTGGCCAACTGACCTGCTTCCTAACCGGTTCCCCATTGTAGATCCTTCTCCCTGTATTGAGCACCATTTTCTGTTTCCTTGACAACGTTTCAAATCATTAGATAGAAGGATGAGGATGCCACTTGGAATCATATCCATCTTCTATGATGGTCACACACAAACACACACACACACACACATACCGTGCCCAGTAATCAATGAAAGCAGCCCACACGGGACATTTATTGGACTAAGAGCACATCACTCCAAATGAATGGATGTCCTTGGGTTTGTCAGTGGGGATTTTTTTTCAATAAAGTTGCATTATTTTTAATTAATTCTAGTCCCTCACTTTGCTTTCACTCCAAATAAGAACTGTTGTGAGTCTGCCTACACCCACACAAACACAGGACAGAAAGGGGTATAGAGGAGAAGGGTCTTGAGAGTTCACGTTCCCCCCTGACCCCTCATTCCTCCACTGAGGATCAAAGGAGGGGAAGAGGACTGACAGACTGCTGAGCATGCGGCTTTGCCAGCACTTCTCAATGGCCCTCCAATGAAGAGGTGGAGCAGGAGGTGGAGGAAAAGTAGGGGGGCCTCAGTGGTTCTATTATCCCGCTGACACAAATGCAAAAAAGGAAATAAAAGGGGATTATATAAAAAAAAAAAAAAGAGAAAGTTATTGTCAAAAGCTTCCCAATGTTTGCCATCTTGTCTGAGACAGAAGACAGATCAGCCATAACAAGAAGAGGAGTTTCCACCCTCCCTTCCCTTCCCACCCCCACCCACTGGCTCGAGTTGTTAGCATTGCTTGCTTCCTACTTACAACTCTGCCGATTTACCCCCTACAAGCTGTAAGTGTTTGAGGCATTTGAATGCATCCTGAATATACAAGAGCTTTAAAGGCGCAGCAGATCCGGGCGCGATGCTTACAACGCAGTCGACCGAGCGGTGTGTGATCGGAGCACTGATGTGGACAGGCCATATGAAGCCCCTTCAGCATCCTGCCGAAGCTTCTCACCCTGCTCTCTCAAAATAAGCAAGCAAGCGTTGGTGGTGAAGAGACAATTGAAGCTCTTCACACACAGGGGAATATTAATAACTACTGGGGAGGCAGCTGCGTTCGAGCCATAGGAAATGCTTGGATAACATATTCGGTTACAGATAAAAACACTGGTGTAATTGGTCACAGGTGGCATCAAAACTGCATGTCTGTGTGTAGATCATGTTCACACACACACACACACACACACACACACACACAGTGTCAGCTCATCTTTGGTGAGGTTGGTGGTCAGCCCCTCCTCTTCAGTTAGTGGCGAGAGAATGGCTACCATGCGTGCGGAAGCTCTCAAAGAGACGCAGGATGAAACAGACCTGGGACTACTTGAGCACTCGGGGAGGTCTCAACCCCCAGCTCCACACTTCAAGAAGACCCTTCATTAAGAATCCCAAATAGTGAGATGGAGTGGGGATGAGTACAGCTATCGACAAACTCCCCTGACCACAGGACTAGAGCCAAGCTCCATTGTACTGTCACGTGTGTGTGCATGTGTGTGTGCGTTTGGATGGACTCACTCGGAACCAAATGGCCCGGTGACTGGCATTTCTGATGCCAGTCAATGGCATCAGTTCCACTTTTTTGCGGTTAAAAGTCTGACATTCTGAAACCGAGGACCCAAAATAAAGCCAAACAGAATATCATTAGAGTCATGAATCATTAGACTTAATCCAGTCTCACAAATCAGACTTTATATGAATAACTAAAGTCTGATGGCAGACTAGCGCAAATCTTTCTGGTTTCTGGTTCAGGCTCTGTGGAGTCTCCCTCCAGTAGTTCTGCTACCACACTGCTGGTTCCCAGATCACCCATAATAACCCAAGCACATTACCATTATACCAGCCCAGCACATTAATATACGATTAGCATGTTACTCAGCACCAAGTCTCATTCAAACAAGGAATGAGGAACATGTGGTATCCTCTTCTTTCTTGAGTCTTTCCTTACCCCCCAGAGTCACTCTTTCAAGGCAATTTCCCACATACCGCTTCCATTTTTTGCCATGAGCTCATTCGTCATTGTTGAACAGTTTCTATGACGACGGGTGGCTCATACTCCACTGTTGAGGTTATCCCTGAAGAATCTGACCTCCATCCTTACTGCTGACCTTAGAATGTTCTTTAGGCTACTCTTTAAATTGTAAATAACTTCCACTATCTACATTCATTCCTCCTTTAAAAGCATTTTGGCTTGGTGATCCATCTATCTGACCTTTGACCCACTATCATGCCCTAATCAACCAGTAAAGGCAGATCAGATTGGTGATAAACAGCTTTACCATTGGTCGTTGGGCAGGCTGACCCACAGTTGAACTTAAGGCAGCAGGCCTCTTGAAACTCTATTGCATTTTATTGCTTTAACCCAGGCCTACCTTTATTTCCTTAGATGTTGTTTTGTGTACCAACAAGAGTGCCAGTGCATGTGACAGAATGGCACCAAACTCTTTCTTGCTGTATTCTCTCATGCCCACAGTTGCTTACACATTTCTGGCCTACTTACTTTTTTTATCCATTTCCACTGCACGCACACACAATCACACACACATTTGTCTTTGGTTTATTAAAGCATAGGAAAACAAAAAACCTTCTTAAAGTCTCTTCCCAGTGTGCATCATGCCTCATTACCATAGCTTTGTTGTTATTTTTACTACCCTTTCTCCTTCCAAAAAAGCGACGCGTGGTGTGAGAATTGCCTCCTCCTTCACCTCCTTGGGTGACATTCTGCTTTCCTGGTCCCATGGCACCACTTCTACGGGTGCTGTTATGTGTAGGACGACAAAGGTACTGAAAACACAGCTTTGCTGCACAGCGATGTTTGTTCACAGCCGCCTGGAGGAGCCAGGGAAAAACTGTGTGTGTGTGTGTGTGTGTGTGTGTGTGTGTGTGTGTGTGTGTGTGTGTGTGTGTGTGTGTGTGTGTGTGTGTGTGTGTGTGTGTGTGTGTGTGTGTGTGTGTGTGTGTGTGTGTTCTAATGCAATGGGAAATCAGGGTCATATCCAGGGCAAAGGAGAGAGCGGGAGAGAGTGAGCGAGAGCAAAAGATGGATAACATTGAGGAACAGCTTGGTGCAGATTACTCTAGAAATGTTGCTCAATAGTACATTAAATTATTTTCAACTTTGACGATTCTCAACAGTTTTAACTATAGTATGTGGCGTGCTATTCAAAGGTTATTGAGATCCCGTAGATATTATTTGGCCCATCCCAGTAAAGAGCTGGAAGAAAAGCAATCAATCAACCTAATTGCCACAACTCTTATAACCAATAATTCGTAATTGCTCAAGACAATGTGAACGAGGGCCTGACAGTATATTGCTATAATCATTCTACAGCCAAAAACCTCAAGCCTCTTCCGGCATCTGTGTTTATCTGCTGCGTCTGACGATCGACCCCACGGGAAGACAGCAGGCAGTTGTATTATTATGCTTTCTATTAATAGACAAACTCGTATGGCTTTTGAAGAAACCCAGAAGTGGGAGCTGAACATGGCAGGAAAAACAAAGGAGGAAACCGGAGGAGGTTGATTACTGGGAAAATGACCCAGTAGACAGAGACGACATAGTCAAATATAGTAGGCCATACTAAGAAAATCAACTTGAGCCTCAGATTCCCTATTTATGTCTAATTCATCTCATCATGGCCCGAAAAGATAAAACAAACCCCTTTGGTCTGTGCAGGCTCCCCACACACACGCACTGCTGCGAAGATAAACCCTGGGGTGAAGTATGAATGAATTCATTATCATTTATAAGATTGGTATGCATGCGTAATGTTTACTGCACGAGTGCGTGCGACTGTGCATGAACAGTAACAAACAGCCAGGGGCATGTTGGTAACTTTCTTCCGTGGCTTATGTTTATCGTAAACAAAAACGCGATGTACACCACCAAGGCAAACAAAAAGGAGACGCCGATGGCGTTCGAAAGCAGCAGCACAACAACACTCGCTCCTGCTGTAATTCGGCCCCCCGTAAAGACCACCAACAGCAGCGGCCAACTATTCCCCTCTCCACTACAGGGAGATGCACCTCGTCTTCTGTGGTGGGGCGCTGCTTGCGTCTCCTCATGCCCTCTACGCTCCTGAATTATTCTCTTTGATCAGCAGCAACCTGGTGGCGGCTGATCCCCACCCCCCCCCCCTCCTACACCCCCCCCAGAGAGCACCGGCTGCTCTGGAGAGCCGGCAGAGGGAACGTGGGGGGCGTGCTCCGCAGGGTTGGCTCTTCAGACCTGTTGGACGTCTCCTGTTTCCCTGCCATCATGTATCACAGCCCAACCCCCATAGATTACATAAGGATTTGAAAATAGCCGTTTCTTTTTTCTGGCCTGCGTGATAAGCAGGAGTCTTCGTCGGAGGGGAGGTTGTGATTTTTTTCGTTTTTGTGACAAACAAACAATAACAACCCCAAAAAGTCGTTGTCATCATCAAAGCGCTAATGCAGTTCGACCATGGCAATGTGTTTGTACGTTGGCGTTTCTAACCGACAATTCAATGTAGAAGGATAGGTGGCGGAGCTGCCATCTGGACTCCCTGCTGCCATTATAATCCGCTGATCAACGTGCCAAACTGACTCCAAACTATAACTTTATGACCGATAGCATGAAACCACACTTTCTGATCGCCGCTTCGCCGCTGTCTGCTACTGTACGTTATTGGACTATGGACTCCCGGCTTGACACGCTGATACACACACCCATGTCCCTACAGGGATTTAATGTGGGTTGCTGTCTCCGTGATTCTGACATGCAGCTGGGTAAATGATGGCACCTCCACAATGCCACACACACACACACACACACACACACACACACACACACACACACACACACACACACACACACACACACACACACACACACACACACACACACACACACACACACACACACACACACACACGAGGGCTGCCAAGTTAAATAGCAGGCATTTGTACTTTGGCCAGGAGCATAAAAATGCTAAATATTTTGACCGGATTCGTGCCATTTCCGTTGCTCTTCGGCGCCAGATATTGCCTCTCATCCTTCCTCCGCCCAAATGTTCCTAAGGCTCAGCTCTGTCCAAGATTTGTTCATCATTCTGGTGGTGCAATGCTATTGTATGCTCTGATAATCAGAGGAAAAATACCATGTGTGGTTTATATTGATTAACATAGATGCAAATGTTTAATGGAAGTGGGCTACAGAACCAAGTCACATAATGGCTTAAAAAAATTCAGTGTTTGAAGGATGCCTTTTAATTTGGGATATAAAAGGTTTGATTTTTAATAAAGCATTTCTACTAAGCATGAAGGTTTCCTGCAGAAAAGGGATTTGTTCATGGTGGATTTTAGAATTGTAGCCCAGATGGTCGGTTTGACTAGACAAACTGCTTCTCAGAGAACCATCACTGATCTCATCTGCTCATCCGAACACAGTCCTTCTCACACGAGACTTCTTCCTTACAAGAAAAATGTGATCCATGATATAGCTCACAGAGATGTTTTTAAAGTCCGACCTATTCAAGTGCTAAAGTTCACAGCCTTCACCACAGGGTGTGTGTGCGAGTCTGTCTCTCTCTCTGTGTCTGTGTCCGTGTCGTCTCGGCTCATTGAGCATTTGACCCCTTGACCTTGTTTATCGCCTTGTGAAAATGAGGTGCGCACGTGCACGGGCAGTGCACACACAAGTTTCAAGAGCAGTCTTGGATTAATTTATAGAGGCTTCAAGGCTTGTCAAGCTTCGAGTACGCTTCCTTGAGTCACACCTGCCATTTTTGTTCACTCACTCTCTGCAGGGCCTGCTCACATAGGCTGTAATTACAGTGCTAAAAATTGTGATTGGAAACAGGTGGCGCAACTGCACTCTGTGACCTCCGGCTGCATCCGCAAATCACCCCATGCTCAGAGGCCTCCTGGCCGAATCCCATCCCAACCGTGTATGCGATCGTCAGGTCATCCGTCTCTCTCGCCAGACGAAAGTAGGACTCAGTAGCACATTACGGTCAAGTCAAAGTCGAGGTCACCGAGGACACCAGCTACTCCTCGTGTAACCCTCAATTAGTTGAGTGAGAGGAACACAGGTCCAATCCCTAGTGGATCCCATAAGCAACGAAAAAGTTGTTATTTTGATCCATCTCAGAAACACTATGTGGATAGAATCAACACCCCCATAATAATGTTTGGTCATTGAAAGCCGCGCATCTCTCTCGGTTGATTGCCCGATTTGTGAACAATAACTAAATTAGGCTATTCGATTCAATCGGTCTTCGCTCATCTTCAACCCTTTGTATCATGTTTTCCATATAAATATAAGGTTGAAGAGGCCAGTTATTAATGGTATAATAAACGTGCCTGTCAATGTTCTGGGCAGCTAGACATGTCTGTGTTGTGACAGTCAGGCCAAAGGGGAAATGGTCCGGTTAATTCATCCATTATAGCATGAAGGGTCAACCTGAAGCACATGCCAAGACAACACTGTAACAACAATAAATAAACAACCTAAATCTCTTTGTAATTTGTGGAGGACGTAGCATATATTTTAGCACTAACAATTTCTGCTACTTAGGAGTGAACTCCTAAACAAAAAGGGTCAAAGAATAAACAACATCTAGGCTGATGGTGCAGTTATGGTTATGTACAATAATTACGATGCAGGGAGAAGATTTTGCTGAGCTGGCCTTTTACAGGCAAGGTGAAGCCTCCTTTAGGATTGAGTGCTGCTAACAATATTCATACTAATTGAGGGATACAGTAAGCTCTTTCTCAACAACACACAGAAGCCTGTGGTCCTCCTGAACTTGTGTCCACAAGTTCATCTCCCCCTCGGAGAAGGTATTGGGTTTCCTCCCGAGGCCCATCTCACTTCAGAGCCCAACGTGCCGATATCCTTCTGTGTAACCTGAACCCAGGGCTGGCATACCCACTTAGAGCTGGTAACAGACAGCCAATGACCCCTAATTACTATTTAATGGGCACTTTCAGATGGGTCTCCGGGTGTGTTTATGAATTATTGGAGGTTCTTTGTTTTCCGCGACATTGTGTTTGTTAAGTGTGTAACTATGGGCGTTGCGCCCCAGAGTCTTTCCCGACAAACCAATTGTTCAGATCTACTGAAGCTTTCCAAGATGAATTCTCTTTGGGCCTTATAAATCCACTCCTTCAACCTTCTTGCTCTCGCAATCCACCCATTTCCCACGCATGCATTGCCCCGGTCAGCCTTCCTATGTGGTGGGGGTGGAGGGGCTCTGTCCACTGTGGCCAAGCTTTGGTGGGAAAGACGACACGAGGTAGCTGTACAAGAGTTCAACCAACAAAGCCTCATTGGTTACACCAATGGCCGACATAAACAGGCCCGGCCTTGATAGAAACCCACGTGTTTAAACCATGCCCAATAACTCGCATCAGGGGCCATATGCATAGAAATCTGCGTATAGGGTCCGCGCCAATGAATGATCATGATCAAGTTGTAAATCTGTGAACGTAGAGATTTTGGAACATTGCTTAGCACAACGGCACAGGGTTTTCTGTCTCAGGACATTGAATTGTCCTGAGAGTGTGCGCAAGTGAACGAGTCCACCCCCATCCACTCCAATCATTTACCAAACATGGTTCTAGGGACGCCAATTATTACCTGGAATCTCGATTAACTCATTGCTCATTTAGGATCATACGTGTTTGTTCCATTCATTTTAAATACCAAGGGAAACTAAAATAATCTGCAGAGGCGGCGAAAAAGTTACTTTCCGGGAATAACATTTTGCCACTGCAAATCGAGCTTTAATGATGGCCTGTTCGACTGCAATGTAGGGTAAACAAATGTAGGGCTAAGGCTGGCGGATTGAATCAAACATGCCTTTCTAATAATGTATTTTTATGTTCCCTCTCTCTTCCTTTCGCTCACGGTGTTGCCATGTCACACTACCTTCCTACACTGAATATTAGTTTCGTATAGGGTGCTTAGAAATACGCGTAGTCTCAAATGCTTGTCCACACATCTGGAATTCTGTGTGGAAAGCCGAAAGCGCATGTCTCATGGGGCATCTCTCTGTGCAGCACGGTTTCTTCATCTGGCCCCTGATGTTGAAATGGGGTACCTTATATGCCTGGTTCAAAAGGACAATAGGACAATAGTGGAGCGGAGGCTTTGTCAGTGTATAGTGTGGAGTGTATGTAGAGAAGAGATGAAACACACACTGAGACATCTCAGCGTCCCTGGTGTTGTTTTCCATCTCGGCATCCCAGAGTAGGATTAGGCCTGGTGCCCACTGGTGACGCAGGGCCAGTAGACCTAACAGACTGTCGGTTCAGTCGCCTGTCATGAAGTGAGAACATGAAGACTGAACACAGGGTGGGGGATAGCTATATTTATATAATTGAGTGAGTGAGTGGCTGAGGGACGGAGTGACTTTGTAGTGCAATTGAACGCGGGACAGGAGCCCTGAATGTGTTGTGTATTTGCTTAACCACGAGTCTGGCTGAACGCAAATAGGAATATGACAACAATAGGAATGGAGAGACGGATACTTGTTTCACATACTACAGGGCTGTCTGAATAGGTTGTGATTAAGCGTAAATTGAAATCCTTCTTCGTCCCCAGAAGAGCAAATCCTCTTTTGAACCCACTCTTCCGGGGTCAGAGGTTCCTTCTGGTGGGAATTACTACAGGCCCAGTCAAACGAGTGCCATGGCCCAGTTTATGATGATAAGAGAGATATAATTACAATTACAATGGGATGGCCTGCATCGCCATTCATAACCCATGTCTCCCCCAACTGTCCCTCTGTGTCTGGTTTCTTACGAGTTCATGATTCACATTCAGAAAGACACGCCTGCAGGTGGGAAGTATAGGCCTACTAGCACGAGGAATACTTCGAGCTGGAACATCTACCTTCCTAACCAACAACACACCTCAACTGAAATAATATTTGATTAGGTATTTTGACACATACAAAATGTGTCGATTTGCATAGCGGTATAGTAGGATACAGTAAAACTAAATGTCCCTATTCATTAATAATTCACAAAACGTGACCCCTTTAATTCATTATTGGGCTACATTCAATGTTTCAAGTAGGCTACATTGCTACCAACACTGTTCAGACCCGAAAAAAATAAGAAAAATGAAGGCCTATACTGACAACAACAACAGAGCTTTTCACCTTGCATTAGGTCTATATGTTCATGTATCCATACGAGAGTGAACTGAACTAGACTCCGAACCCAACTTCGACCTCATTTCCCTATAACCAAGAAAAGTGTTACATAAGCTCACATTCCACATTGCCTGCTACCTGTCACTGCCAAATGAACCTTGTCCTAAAAACTGATATCAGGGTGATCGTAGCGAAGGGTGCGGCCCCGGAATAGGTGTGGTAGGAAACTCCTACCTGCAACATGGCTCCTACCTGCAACATGCGACGAGCTAACTCAAGCTAACTACATTGTGAATCTTAAAATCCAGAACTTGTTGGCACATTCATAGACTGATCCAATAAACTTTAAATTTTGATCACATTTCTGGGTGACTAGAATACGCCGCCGGCTTGATTGTAGACCTTTCCTAGATTTGTCATTCATATTCAATGTAACGTTTGACATGTATACATTATACAACAATATGCTGTTTGGTGCCTTAAAACATCCGAGATTGGGTTTGGATGTGACCATCGCAATGGTATTAAAGAAGCAATGTCCATGCCACCAACACACACAGCTGAAAAAGGTTGGCAGTGTGGTCTGTTTTCATTTCAATGATCATGAGCGTGCGATTAGTTTGGCCTTTGTTGAAGCGTGATTACAATCGAATTCAGTAGGTACTTGTAAAAGCTCGTACGAGAGTTCCCCAAAATACTTGCAGTTACAGAGCACAATATAGTCTGAAATCGTCAAACAGCCGAGTGGACAAATATAATGAGTAACTATTAAGGTGAGACACGAGAAGCTTCCATGTTGGTCTAACTTTCAAAACTGTTCTTGTAGGGGGAATACAAAGTAAAACCCATAGAAAACATACACAGCAGTAGTAAATGCCCATGAAAAACGAGTTTATACTCCAATGGGAGTTGGAATCTTCGCTCATTTCGTTATCATGCTTACCTTAGTGTTCACTCCAGTGAGAACGGGCAACCCGGGTTAGACACCGACCGCACGCGGAATGGAAATATTTGATCACACCGATAAAGTGTACTCAAACTAAACGAGACTAAAACAAATCCAAATAATATTGCGATCCGCGCTATTCGAGTGTTATGCTGAGGCAAAGGAAGCACCATAGAGCCTAATAGTCTTTGCCTATCCTTTGGCAGGCTGACTGCTCCACAGTCATGCCACTGACGTCACAAGTGCCGGAGCTACTACGGGACCTTCAAAATAAGGGGCCAATCCTGGGACACAGATTTACCGCCCCTTGCCGATATTGAGGGGTATGTGCAATGCAAACATATTTATCCAACACAACTCTAAAATAATTGATATATGTTTCTCTCCAATCCACCCTCCTTCAAGTGACCCGTAACAAAAATACTAAATAATCTGATAAGGCTGTTGTTTTAGTTGTTTTAGATTTCAGTGGATCGTCGTAACAGTCTTGGGAAGTGGGTTGATATTCCAGCTCATAACTGTGGTTCTGTGCTCAGAGTAGGCCTACATAGAAAACACATGCTGTTACCCCTAGATAATGATATTAGAAAACATATCAAATACCATAGTTCTTTGGATGACATATTTCAGATCATTGCAACGATAACAGTGGCTCCACCCTTATGACCAAATGTTTGACCGCCGTAAACAAAGGGATGAGCAAAATGTGTTGACCTATATGTGCAAGACGAGAGAAAAAAATACCTAGATGTTACTTTACTGTTTTAGATTTGAAAATAAATAGACAAACATCATGTCATTCATGCCACAATTCAAACGAGAACATTTTAATTATTCTTTCGCTGTTGACTACCGTACTTAATATAGGCCTATATAATCATTTATATAGGCCCTATTGGTTGAATCCATTCGTTGCCAAACCGGCTTAAACCAATTATTTCAGATTCTCCCATGATAACACTCTTGTGAGAGAGATGGACAGCGATCTCTGCTGGAGTTATTGCAGTATGGCAGAGTGATATAATTTCTCCAATATTTGGATGTGGATATGAAAACGATCCGGACCAGGTAGTATAACGCGAAACGTAACCCCAGTTGGGCCACTTTTTAGGCAATGGGTCCCCCACCAGGTAAATGTTTGTTGTGAGATCCAATGGGTGGAGTATTTCCCGCCCACTTATTTGCATTTTTATATTGTCCACAATATTACGCGGGCATAGTTTGAAAATGCAAACGTGATATTAGTTTAATTAGTTATATTTTTTATTAATTTGAATATTTTCCTCTTGTAAGCAGACTTTTTTTGAATTGGTAAATTGAATGGTTTGCATTTTGTTTTATTTATGACTCAAATAAAGCTTTTATATTAGTAAAGCATTAGTATATTGCATTTTCAACATTGCATTTCTATTTGATTATTGTCCTAAAAATACTTCCTTAACTACATGAAATGTGTCGGGTGAACTTTATACCAAAACGCGTGTGTGGTCTAAAACAATAGCTGTAAAAGAAGGGTAATAGTGAATTGTTGTTTCATATTGAGTTGATAAGTTTTAAATTCTACTACTCCCTCTTGCCCTCTCTTTCTCTCTTGCCCTCTTCATCTCTCTTGCCATATCTTGCACTCGCGTTCTTTCCCGAACTGACTCTGGATCATACAACATTGCTAATTTGCTGATTCCCCTCACCCACATCGTCTTGATACAAAGCTGATTGAAAACCAGCAACTGAGCAAAGTAGTCCTTTAAATATTTTTACTCATAATAAGAATGTATTGCTAATTTTAAACAAAATGTTTGATTGGGCCTGCCTGGGCCAATATTACCTCCACAGGTGGGTCAAGGCATAATCATCTTTGACAATTTCCTGCCATGTTTAATACCGCTGCCTTTTCAACCATTTTCTGGCAAATTTATAAACCTTATAATGGATTTTTTTTGCAAAAGAAGGAAGGGCATGAAGCATGTCAATTACAAGAAAATTGTCGAGTGGGTTTTGGGAAATCTGTGGCCTACATCTTCATATCTTCAGGGTATACAGAGGGCACAATTATGACAAAACTTTTTGACGTATTATATTGTGAATCTTTTTAACCAAAGCAACTTACAATTCAACCAAGATTCCAGATAAGGCAAGGAATCATGCAAGTTCATTAAGTAGGCTACATTGAACAGGAAAAGTGCTGCAAGGTCTATGTCATAGAAACAAGGGGTAAAGCAAGTATTTTTTATAGATGGATTTTATTTTCATGGGCCAAGAAGCAACATTAAGAAGCGAAACATGGAACATTTAATGTAAATCACCTTTCCTTTTGCTTGTATTCAACTGTTTGCCTGGAGAATAATCCCTTCCTCCTCTTGACACAATCAAGTATCTCTTAACAGAACACTTAGCCTGCACAAAATGGTTGGCTTTCAAGAGGCAGTCAGATGGATAATCAAACCATTTAAACTACATATAATATGCACTAGGCCCTAGGATAGTGGCCAATTTATTTCATGTGCCGCCCTCAAGCGTTTCCAAATAACCTTCTGAAATCTTAAGTGAGTAACAAAGTCACAATCCACAGAATAAACTTGGAACAGGACAAGTTACTCGTACAATATTTTCAATAAATAGAATATAAACGTGAGCCAAAAAAGAAAAAAAATATTGTCAGCAAATAGATGTTAAGAAGCGTGAAATATAATGTATTTTTCCTCTGGTAGTTTATTGTGTAAAAAGTAAATGGAGTGCATTTAAAAGAGGCCGTAGTGAAGATATATTAATATTCTTAAATGACCTATCTGATTAACTATTGAAAGTAAACAAAAATTACAAAACATCCATTTTATTATTATTGAAATAACCAATACTGTGTATACTTTACAACGAAGCATCGACCCCATGTATCATTACAATAATATTTTGATGAGAGAAAAGTCGCTTCTTATTAGATAGCTGGTAACGTTGCTTCCATCACGGTCGATTTTGAATCACAAGGAGGTTCACTCTTCTTAAAAGTTTTGACTTGATATTGAAAAATGGTGATAATTCGATTTCTAATTTTGGTCAGTTTAAATCCGTATATTAGGGGATTTATGAGTGGTGGAATCAGTAGAAATTCTATCGATATAAAGTTCAGGAGACTTTGAGGCAAGTCACCCGATCCATACCTCATATACAGTATATCCGTCAACATTCCAAAAAATGAAATTAATAATTGATACTATGTGTGGCATACATGTTTGCATAAACTTCCCATTCTTATCTTTAGATATAAGGCCATTTCTTGATTAATATATGTAAGACCAAACGATAAACACAGCATGGGAAAAAATAAAAGCAATATTAATATATCCAATCATTTGGTTTGCCCTTGGAGGAGAGCAGGTAGTTGAACAATCATCCAGTTAACACAGTAGAGCCGGTTTATATGTGAGCCACACAATGCAGACCCCGACCAGTGAGACTGAATTCATCAACATAAGATAAAGTGGCACAAACCAGGCCATGCATACAAATATCCAGACCTTCTTAGTTGTCATCACTGAATGATACACCAAAGGTTTACAAATTGCCACATATCTGTCATAGGCCATCAGAGCAAGGATGGACAAATCTCCACAGTTTGAAGAATGGATTACATAACCCTGTAGCATGCAATTTGTATACGAGATGACATGAGTTTGTTACAAAGATCTGCGATGAATTTGGGGTAAAATCCTGCTGTTCCGTAAAGCCCATTAATGCACAGATTACACAAGAAGATATACATTGGCTCGTGAAGGTGCTTATCCATAATGATGACAACAATGACAGATAAATTGACACAGAGAATCAAAGCATACCATATTAAAGTAAAAAGAAAAGAGAGTTAGTTTGTGTCCCATTAGGTAATCTAAACCTGAAAGAGTAAATACTGATACAACTGAAACATTATACATTGTTGGAAATAAATCAGTGGTAAGAGAAGACACAAATTTACTGATCAAGGTACAAAAGTAAAAAGAAAATTATACAATTATACAATTATACATACATGAAAGATTATATGTTTTTTTGTTGTAGCAGTAATAGTAGTAATAGTAGTTGTACAACACATCAATGTTTGTGCCTTGATCTCCTCGTGTTTTCTGTTTAAGTATTCACTCTGGAGATGAATGGACCAATCATCAAATGTTTACATTTCACTTCGCTTTTATGTTCCATCCCATTTCAGAAAGTGGGTGTAGTCAATTTTTGGGTGTAGTCAACGTTTGTCGGGGGGGGGGGGGGGGGGGGGGGGGGGGGGGGGGGGGGGGGGGGGGACACGTTTGTAGGGGGGGGCACGCTCGACAACGAGAGTTGGTTTTTATTGAACGCTCGACAACGAGAGTTGTTTTTTATTGAACGAGACTTCAACACGGAAAAGCTGCACGAAACGATGGTCACGTCCAGGGCCGTCGGACTGCGGGGACAAAGGGGACAGTTGTGGGGGGGCCCAAGGCAGAGGGGGGGCCCATGACCAAAAAAAAAAAAAATTTTTTTTGAAGCAAATCTATTGAAGCAAATCAATAGCTGCTCATTATTGATTAAGGCCTCCCATTTCGACTGCTAATTACTACCATTAAACATGTTCGAATATGCTCATGTGTGGCACCGTTGCAATCGCCTGGAAGCGTAGATGTTGAAGGACACCTTGTTCGTCCTCCTACGCCACTGGGAAGATATTTACATGCTTCTGATTGACTAATGAATTGATTCAGCTATTCCCCCAGAAGTCTGGGGTCAAAAGGTCAAAAGGACACGGCACCAGCCCCGTTGAAAAAAATAGAATACCACCCAACACACTCAGGAGATTAATGATATTTAAATTATTATGACCATGAAGTCTTTATTTGCATGGGTTTACATTTCGTTCTGTGTAGCATGGAAAAATCGGAGAAACACTCCCATTCAGAATGCATTGGTTTACATTTCGTTCTTTGGAAAATGGTTCTTTAGTAATAATATTTGAGGGAATATTTTTTTGTTGTTTTAGCAGCGAAATGCACCGTGTGTGTGTGTGTGTGTGTGTGTGTGTGTGTGTGTGTGTGTGTGGGTGGGTGTGTGTGTCTGTGCGTGCGTGTGCGTGTGTGTGCTTGCGTGTGTGTGCGTGCGTGTGTGTGTATAACACGCTATTTTATGTTGAAATGCGACGTAATCCAGTGTTCACGAAACGTACACTGTCAACGTATGCTTTTGGCGACTGGGTTGTCTCTCAGATATACGTGTTTCTAACAAGATGATATCATTAAAAGTTACATAAAGTAACAGTTTAATAACACAAACGCAGGAAGCACGTGAGCTGCTAGTTTAGCGAAAGCAGCGTCCCTATTCCTAACAACCTGTATGGCGTCACATTAGTGCCATAATGCACTAACGTGATAAAAGATGCATTCGGGCGTATTACATTATTCCACACGCGTAGATATTAACTGCGAGCGCGCAAATGATCTCTGCGCGCGCAAAACAGCCTCTCGCGCGCGCAAATTACCTCAGCGCGCACAAAACAGCCTCTCGCGCGCGCAAATTACCTCAGCGCGCGCAAAACCTCTCGCGAAAGATGTTTTTACGCTCTCGCTCGAATTTAATTTTGGCACTATGGGGGAGGGAACCAAGGCAGGGCGGGGCTTTCATATGATTGGCTGTTTCTGAAGCGCGATATTTGATTGACAGCCCTCCTCAGCTCTCCTCTCATTCAATTCTGAATTGTACAGTTAATGACTGAAACGATAGTTACTTATTGTAACTCTAGATTCTATGAGTATAGGTGCAGCCTTTTAAGGCTATCGATATTGGGTTATCCCTAGGCGTGAGCCGTAGCACTGAAAATTTGTAATCCCCGACCACCAACAGCGTGGGCCTCAATAACGTCCGCGTGCGGCGTGCCTCAACGACGTCCGCATTTCGCAGATATAGTCGGGCGCCGGCGGACGTTCTGCTCCCAATAAACAGCTTTTCTTCAGCTATTTAAAGGACAATGAGGCCGACACTTCAAAGGCTGCGCCTATACTCATAGAATCGGGAGTTACAATACGTTCAGCCATTTACTGGACAATTCAGAATTGAATGTGAGGAGGGCTGTCAATCAAATATCGCGCTTCAGAAACGGCCAATCACGTTTGGCCGTTTCACGTATCGCCCTGCCTTGGTTCCCTCCCCCATAGTGCCAAAATTAAATTGAGCGAGAGCGTAAAAACATCTTTCGCGAGAGGTTTTGCGCGCGCTGAGGTAATTTGCGCGCGCGAGAGGCTGTTTTGCGCGCGCTGAGGTAATTTGCGCGCGCGAGAGGCTGTTTTGCGCGCGCAGAGATCATTTGCGCGCTCGCAGTTAATATCTACGCGTGTGGAATAATGTAATACGCCCGAATGCATCTTTTATCACATTAGTGAATTATGGCACTAATGTGACGCCATACAACTCTCGTTGTCGAGCGTTTCAATAAAAACCAACTCTCGTTGTCGAGCGTGCCCCCCCCCCCCTACCAACGTGTCTCCCCCCCCCCCCTCAACAAACGTGTCGCCCCCCCCCCCCCCCCCCGGTCAACAACAGTCTACTTCCCCCCCCCCCCCCCCCCCCTAAACAATCGTGTCCACAATTTGCCGCGAAAGCCGTGAAACCCAAACCCCGAAACCCGCCTCCACAGCGGCACGCATGGATACTGTAGGTATAACATGCTATTTTTTACGTTGAAATGCTACGTATCCAGTGTTCATGGAAACGTACACCGTCAACGTTTTTTCTTGGCGACTGGGTTGTCTCAACACAAGTTACCCAGGGCCGCTAAAGTCATTTGTGATGCCTGTTTGTTTCATAGCAGGATTTCGACGATGTTCACATGTTCAAAATGTAGTAGCAATAGTTTTTTCTCATTCATGTTTACGGTTAAAATGTTTCTGATTCAGATTCAGTTTTTCTCCTGCTTGGGGTTCTGCCATGATTTGGACTTGTAGGATGGGTGGAGGGAATGGAACGTCTCCATTGTGTCAGGTATGCACAATGTTTACCTTCCTGACTGAAGGGAATCACTCTGGTGCAGGGTATGAGTACAAATTAAGATTTAAGACAGCTACTCATCTGGCCAAGGAAAAACCCTGCGCTGTTTACTGAGAGGCCGGCGTTGGGAGTAGCCAACTATTACATCTCATATAAAATATCATAATGTTGAAAGTTTTGTTAGGCCTATGTATTCCCATATGAACTCCTAATATTCCCTTGTGTGCTCTTAAACCTACCCTCTGCTGTGTATGGGACCATTTGCTTCATGATATACCTTATTGTGCTAGGGGAGTTTGACATCACTCCAAAGGTGAACAGCGATGGGGACCAATCATGTGCAATTAAAAAATATGTATAAGTAGAATAAAATAAAAAAATTAAAAGTAATTTGCGTATTTTGGAATTCTCCGTGTTACAAATTTGAGGTTGGTGCGTGAGTAACGGTCAAAGACTCGGCAGCTCTGCAGATAAACCTTGGCGTACATTATATGTCAGGGTTGCCAGGTTTCATGCTGCTTGCGTGTGACCCACGATTTCACCTTCAGCTCAGCTCTCCGGCTGCGGGAACAATTCTCAAGCTAAAACACTACGACAGCAACAGAGATGAACAGGCTGAATGTATTGTAGTCACTGATCTTGTTGGTTAAACCAAGCGAATGACCCCAGACAGTCTGATCGCTTGAAAACCGCAGCCAGTCCGATCGCCCAGTATGATCGGTTGATATACGAAGCTGGTAGGATAGCTCGTAAAACCCCAGGCAATTTGATTTCTAGAAAATGCCAGCCAATCAGATCGCTTTTTTGGCCCCACAAAAAAAGCGATCTGATTAAATAAATAAAATCGTGCTGTTGCATGAATTCTCTATGTCAAATGTTCTAATTTCAAGTTCTATATGAATAAATGATGTATTTAATGTAAAATTTGATGTTAAACAGTTTTGAGGAACATGAATCTCAAACAGGTTAAAAGTATGTTTCTAATCAGGAAATAATGTTCTCTGTCAATCAAGTCGGCAAGAGGTTCTGGGGACATTTTTATGGAAAAGGTAACACGTTAAAATGTTCATTAGAAAGACATTGAAATGGCACTTTCTCATCTGTTGCTTTGAGCAGGATGTACGTATGCCGCCGGGAATCCATCATTTTGCTTTCCTCTACTCTGCTTCACTATTTGCTAACAGCACTTGGAACTGAAATAATGATAACAAAATGCCAAGATAAAAGATACATTAATATTGCACCAAATTGTAAAAGCCATCATATATATTGCAATAAGCCTTGAATGATTTTTTTTTTTTTTTTTTTTTTTTATTTACCAAATAATTTACCAAAATATCCAAGATGAACTGATACACGAAAACAAATGAAAACAAGTTAATTGTATGCATACAATTTCCATACAAATACATGCAAGTCTGGACACCATTATACAGTCTATATGACGACATTATCAAAATATTCAAATAAGAATAAGTTAGTTGAATTATTGAACTAACTAATCATTATTTGATTATTTAGATAATGGGTCAAAGAAGGGAAACTATGAAACTATCAGGTATTCCATCAATTTAACTTAAATAGATTGAATGAGCAAATAAATAAAATACTTTAGAAATGTGCACACTTAACCATTTAACTTATAACTTTCTTGTTAAACAAAATAAACCTTATTCGATTTCGAATTTTGGTAAGTATAATACCATATATTAGTGGGTTGATAATAGGAGGTATTATAAAAAACTCTATAGACAATACATTTTTAATCATTGGCGACACATCTGCTGAACCAAATCGCATAAACATCACATCAAACAACACAGCCACGGTCACATTGAGCAGAGTCATTAAATGTGGCAAACAAGTCTGCATGAATTTTCCGCGGCTCTCAATCGACTCCACACATGTTCTGACAAGATAAACGTACGAGAGAAAAATATAGACAAAATGAAAAAAATAAATAATGATGCAAATGTAACCTAAAACAGTGTTTGTCAGACCAGGAGAACAAGTGATTTTAACAATCACCCAACTGGCACAATATAGTTTATCGATATGCGAGCCACATAATTTCAATGTAGACGTTTTGATAATAGAAGCCAGTACAATTAAAAAAGGAATAATCCAGGAGAAGCATGTAAACAGACAGACGTTCTGCTTTTTCATAAGAGAGTGATAATCAAGTGGTCGGCATATCGCAGCATACCTGTCATAGGCCATCAGTGCAAGGATAGAATATTCAATGCAGACTGAGGAATATATGACCAGACTCTGCACCACACAACCCCCAAACGAGATCACGTGGCGAGAGTAGAGCAGGTCCAGAAGGAACTTGGGGTAGAAACCGGCAGTTCCATAAAGAGCATTGAGGCACAGGTTACACACAAAGATATACATGGGTTGGTGGAGGTTGTGGTCCAAGATGATGGTCAGAACCAGGGAAATGTTAACCATCAGAATCAGAAAGTAGCAAAGTAGAGTGAGGGAGAAAATAACCATTCTGTTGGTGGTCTCCCCGCTCAACCCTGAAAGTGTCAACATTGTTATGTCAGAAGTGTTATCCATGATCATGACATGATCTACAGTAGCCTCCTCTTCAGTCCTCCACTGTGAGTCAGGCGTCGTTGGTGCTTTCAAACTCATGCAGTCATTATGTAAGAGTTTAATGTTTCCCCTGTGGCCGGCAGTAATATTAGTTAATCTGACTCTCGCACACTATGTTGAACACAGTCCCACTGGCATGGGCGGATCCATGATGGGGCCTGGGGAGGCCAGCCTCAAAAACACCTCTATGGCTTATGTTGATTTGTCAACATGATAACATGATAATATGTTATACATATAAATACATATTTGCATAAATGCGGAAGCCTTGTATCTTCATAATTAATTTATTTGTAGAAATCAATGCCTTTGGTCACTCTTTATGTATGTCGGTGGCTTTACCTCATAGGTCCACTCCGCTTCCATCTTGAAAAGCAGGTTAGTGAAGCATTGGCCATCCAATCATAGCCAACTGTCTTCAAGAGCCTCTTGATAACATTTACTAACATGAGATTTTTGCCAGGTGTATTGAACAACAGGAAATGCTGTGCACACTGTTTCTACGATAAACATTTAAACTTGTCAGTTGATTCGTCAGCATTTTTCTAAGCTGTCAGTAGCAGGTGAGGCTACATTTCGTCCAAATATCCCATTGATATCCCTCAGTCATTTGACAGATGCTTTTATCCAAAGCGACTGGCAGGTGAGGCTGGAAACAATTGAAACCTACAGTGTTGGACATTAGAGCAGTTCCTTTAAACTTAAGAGCTGTAACAACTGGACAGAGTGCCTTTAGAAAACCGAACATAAGGTTATTATTCTTATGAGTAGAAACATGTGGTTGCCATTTACATTGCCTGGGATACAGAATTAAACACATAGCGGTGTTGATTATGCATACTAAAATGACTAGGAGACCTAGGCGCCTTTGTTCTAAGCTAAACTTCAGTGGATCTCAAATTATAATACATTACACGTTATGTTGGATGGAAACAACAAATGTGTTTATTAATCTACACACAGGGACTCAAATAGCAGGCCTAAACTGTGTAACAAGTGACAGTTGCATAGTGAACTGGAAATTGTGATTATTTAAAGCATGATTATCATTCATAACGTATAATATGACATATAACATTAACAAATTCATTGAGATTGTAGCAAGTTGTCGTTGAATGTGCAGCCTGCTTGATGGCCCTAATGTCAGGGGGGATTGATTTACGAAACTAGTACAAAGTTCCAATTGATAACAGGTGACATACTTGGATTATTAGATACCTTTGCAAAAACATTTTTCTTTCTGTCACTGATAATTGCAATACTCTTCGGTTTGTCATAGTCCACAAACCCTTGAGCTTCTACTTGTAACCGATAAATAGTTAATCACAACTGTTCTTGATTTTGACCTCTGCAATGAAGAGTAGTTCAAAGTGGAAATATTTCATTTTCAACCAGCCACATGATTTTATTGAAGAATATAAAAAAAATGGCATGCTGGAGACAATATCCAATTAACAAGCAATGCAATTAATTTTATATATCTGAAAATCTCTTTGGTTTTTACCCATTACATGGACTTTGACCCATGACCATGGTTCATTGATGCTGCACCAATATATACAGCGTATAATATATAGAAAATCCTATACAGGCTTTTGAGCACACAAACTTTGCTAATTATTGCTGATCACAATTTAGGATGCATATTGTTCGGCTTATTAGACATTGTAATTAATATAATTTTGTAAGATATTTTCAACCACTTGCCATTGTAAATATTCAACTAAAAGAATACATGTAAAATATAAAAATATATAAGTGCGACTCATATTTTTAACTCATAATTCACCTTTCCTGTTAGCAAAAATAAACCAAATCGAAACTTAATTGAAAAAGACTTTCAAACTGTACACACTTAACCATTTAACTTGTAACTTTCTTGTGAAACAAAATAAACCTTATTCGATTACGAATTTTGGTAAGTATAATACCATATATTAGTGGGTTGACAATAGGAGGTATTATAAGAAACTCGAGTGATAATGCATTTTTAATCATTGGCGACACATCTGCTGAGCCAAATCGCATAAACATCACATCAAACAACACAGCCACGGTCACATTGAGCAGAGTCATTAAATGTGGCAAACAAGTCTTCAAGAATTTTCCTCGGCTCTCAATCGACTTCACACATGTTCTGACCAGATAAACGTACGATAGAAAAATATAAACAAAATGAAAAAAATAAATAATGATGCTAATGTAAGCTAAAGCAGCGTTTGTCAAACCAGGAGAACAAGCGATTTTAACTATCAACCAACTGGCACAATAAAGTTTATCTATGTGTGAGCCACATAATTTCAATGTAGATGTTTTAATCAGAGCAACAAGTAGATTTAAAAAAGGAATAATCCAGGAGAAGCATGTAAGCAGACAGACGTTTTGCTTTTTCATAAGAGAGTGATAATCGAGTGGTCGGCATATTGCAGCATACCTGTCATAGGCCATCAGTGCAAGGATAGAATATTCAATGCAGACTGAGGAATATATGACCAGACTCTGCACCACACAACCCCCAAACGAGATCACGTGGCGAGAGTAGAGCAGGTCCAGAAGGAACTTGGGATAGAAACCGGCAGTTCCATAAAGAGCATTGAGGCACAGGTTACACACAAAGATATACATGGGTTGGTGGAGGTTGTGGTCCAAGATGATGGTCAGAACCAGGGAAATGTTAACCATCAGAATCAGAAAGTAGCAAAGTAGAGTGAGGGAGAAAATAACCATTCTGTTGGTGGTCTCCCCGCTCAACCCTGAAAGTGTCAACATTGTTATGTCAGAAGTGTTATCCATGATCATGACATGATCTACAGTAGCCTCCTCTTCACTCCTTCACTGTGAGTCAGGCGTCGTTGGTGCTTTCAAACTCATGCAGTCATTATGTAAGAGTTTAATGTTTCCCCTGTGGCCGGCATTAATATTAGTTAATATGACTCTCGCACACTATGTTGAACACAGTCCCTCTGGCAGGGGCGGATCCATGATGGGGCCTGGGGAGGCCAGCCTCAAAAAACACCTCTATGGTTTATGTTGATTAGTCAACGCGATAATATGTTATACATATTTGCATAAAAGCGTAAGCATTGTATCTTCATAATTCATTTATTTGTATAAATCAATGCTTTTGGTCACTCTTTATGTATGTCAGTGGCTTTATCTCGTAGGTCCACTCCGCTTCCATCGTGAAAAGCAGGTTAGTGTAGCATTGGCCATCCAATCATAGCCAACTGTCTTCAAGAGCCTCTTGATAACATTTACCAACATGAGATTTTTGCCAGGTGTATTCAACAACTGGAAATGCTGTGCACACTGTTGCTAAAATAAACATTTAAGCTTGTCAGTTGATTAGTCAGCATTTTTCTAAGCTATAAGTAGCAGTTGAGGCTACATTTCGTCCCAATATCCCATTGATATCCCTCAGTCATTTGACAGATGCTTTATCCAAAGCGACTGGCCGTTGAGGCTGGAAACAATTGAAACCTACAGCGTTGGACATTAGAGCAGTTCCTTTAAACTTAAGAGCTGTAACAACTGGACAGAGTGGCTTTAGAAAACAGAACGTAAGGTTATTATTGTTATGAGTAGAAACAGCTGGCTCCCATTTAAATTCCCTGGGATACAGAATTAAACACATAGCGGTGTTGATTATGCATACTAAAATGACTATGAGACCTAACCACCTTTGTTCTAAGCTAAACTTCAATGGATCTCAAATCAAAATACATTACATGTTATGTCGGATGGAAACAACAAATGTGTTTATTAATGCACATACAGATACTCATAAAGCAGGCCTAAACTGTGCAACAATTGACAGTTGCAGAGTCAACTGGATATTGTCATAATTTGAAACATGATTATCGTTCATAACGTATAATATGACGTACAATATTAGCAAATTCATTGAGATTGTAGCAAGCTGTCGGTGAACATGCAGACTGCTTGATGGCCCTGATGTCAAGAGGGATTGATTTACGATACTAGTACAGAGTTCCAGTTGATTACAGATGAAATACTGCCATAGAATGCAAACACATTTTCAATCCGTCTCTGATGATAGCAATATTCTTCGGTTTGTCATAGTCCACAACCATTAAGAATCTACCTGTTACCGAAAAATAGCAAAAACACAACTGTTCATGACTTTTTCCTCTGGAATAAAGAGTAGTTCAAAGTTGAAATATTTCATTTCCACCCACCCATGTTCTTTTATTGAACGATATAAAAAAAAAATGGCATGTTGTATGGAGACAATATGTAACTATCAAGCAATACAATTACATTTATATATCTGGAAATCTCTATGGTTTTTTTATACCCTTGGACCCATTCCAATGGTTCACCAATATATACAGCGTATAATATATAGAAAATCCTAGAAAGGCTTTTTAGCACACATATATTGCTAATTAATGCTGATAACAATTTAGCATACATATTGCTATGATTATTAGAAATTATAATTAATGTCATTTTTTAATGATATTTTCTACACCTTGCCATTGTAAATATTCAATTATAATAATACATGTAAAATATGAAAATTAATAAATGAGACTAATATTCTTAACTCATAATTCACCTTTTCTGTTATCAAAAATTAACCTAATCGAATCCTAATTGAAAAAGACTTAAAAAATGTACCCACTTAACCATTTAATTTGTAACTTTCTTGTGAAACAAAATAAACCTTATTCGATTACGAATTTTGGTAAGTATAATACCATATATTAGTGGGTTGACAATAGGAGGTATTATAAGAAACTCGAGTGATAATGCATTTTTAATCATTGGCGACACATCTGCTGAGCCAAATCGCATAAACATCACATCAAACAACACAGCCACCATCACATTGAGCAAAGTCACTAAATGTGGCAAACAAGTTTGCATGAATTTTCTTTTGCTCTCTATCGACTTCACACATGTTCTGACCAGATAAAAGTACGACATAAAAATATAAACAAAATGAAAAAAATAAATAATGATGGTAATGTAACTTAAAGCAGCGTTTGTCAGACCAGGAGAACAAGCGATTTTAACTACCAACCAACTGGCACAATAGAGTTTATCTATGTGCGTGCCACATAATTTCAATGTATATGTTTTTATAGTAGAAGCCAGTATAATTAAAAAAGGAATGACCCAGGAGAAGCATGTAAGCAGACTGACATTGTGCTTTTTCATAAGAGAGTGATAGTCGAGTGGTCGGCATATTGCAGCATACCTGTCATAGGCCATCAGCGCAAGGATAGAATATTCAATGCAGACTGAGGAATATATGACCAAACCTTGCACCACACAACCGCCGATCGAGATAACGTGCCAAGAGAAGAGCAGGTCCAGAAGGAACCTGGGGTAGAAACCGGCAGTTCCATAAAGAGCATTGAGGCACAGGTTACACACAAAGATATACATGGGTTGGTGGAGGTTGTGGTCCAAGATGATGGTCAGAACCAGGGAAATGTTAACCATCAGAATCAGAAGGTAGCAAAGTAGAGTGAGGGAGAAAATAACCATTCTGTTGGTGGTCTCCCCGCTCAACCCTGAAAGTGTCAACATTGTTATGTCAGAAGTGTTATCCATGATCATGACATGATCTACAGTAGCCTCCTCTTCACTCCTTCACTGTGAGTCAGGCGTCGTTGGTGCTTTCAAACTCATGCCTTCATTATGTAAGAGTTTAATGTTTCCCCTGTGGCCGGCAGTAATATTAGTTAATCTGACTCTCGCACACTATGCCGAACACAGTCCCAGTGGCAGGGGCGGATCCATGATGGGGCCTGGGGAGGCCAGCCTCAAAAACACCTCTATGGTTTATGTTGATTTGTCATCGCGATAATATGTTATACATATTTGCATAAAGCGGAAGCCTTGTATCTTCATAATTCATTTATTTGTATAAATCAATGCTTTTGGTCACTCTTTATGTATGTCGGTGGCTTTACCTCGTAGGTCCACTCCGCTTCCATCTTGAAAAGCAGGTTAGTGTAGCATTGGCCATCCAATCATAGCCAACTGTCTTCAAGAGCCTCTTGATAACATTTACCAACATGAGATTTTTGCCAGGTGTATTCAACAACAGGAAATGCTGTGCACACTGTTGTAAAATAAACATTTAAGCTTGTCAGTTGATTAGTCAGCATTTTTCTAAGCTATAAGTAGCAGTTGAGGCTACATTTCGTCCCAATATCCTATTGATATCCCTCAGTCATTTGACAGATGCTTTTATCCAAAGCGACTCTGGCCGTTGAGGCTGGAAACAATTGAAACCTGCAGCGTTGGACATTAGAGCAGTTCCTTTAAACTTAAGAGCTGTAACAACTGGACAGAGTGGCTTTAGAAAACCGAACATAAGGTTATTATTGTTAAGAGTAGAAACAGCTGGCTGCCATTTAAATTCCCTGGGATACAGAATTAAACACATAGTGGTGTTGATTATGCATACTAAAATGAATATGAGACCTAACCACCTTTGTTCTAAGCTAAACTTCAATGGATCTCAAATCAAAATACATTACATGTTATGTCGGATGGAAACAACAAATGTGTTTATTAATGCACATCAGTGGAGGCTTCTCCATTGAGGAGAGGGAGGAAGATCCTCCCTAACATTGTTGAGAATAAAAAATGTAGATTGCCCAGGACTATTGTAATGAATGAATGCCCTTAAATATGACTACTTTATTGCCTTTGAATATATAATGTTCGTTTCCCTGGGTAAAGGGACATTAGCAGCCCCTATCGCCTTTTGACAATTACTTCAGGGAGGAACGTCCTCCCTCCGCCTCCGTTGACTCCCATTCATTTTCCCGAAAGTACTGGCGGCAGGTGGATAACATGGGTTTCAATGGGAGAGAGGAGGAAAATCCTCCTCTGAGTGGGTGGGACCTTAAGGGGTCTGATTCGCGCAAAAATCTATCCGTCTGCACTATGAACCAATAAGCAGGATCCCTGGATGTTGAGCAGTGTTGCCAGATTGGTCAGATTTCCCACACAATTGGCTACTTTTAACCATGTTAGGCTGGAAGAATTATCATTGGGCGGGAAATCTGCCCAATCTGGCAACGCTGTCGATAACAAACCCGGTCTGCGTTGCCGCGGTGCTCAGTCTGAGAGACGCAGAGCAAGTGAAATCTGCGACAGCGAGATCCTAAATGCACAATGGAAACATTGGAAACATTGGAACGGAGGACATTGTTAACGTCTTATTACAAAAAGCATTCCATTCATTCAGTTACAGTGCTAAGTTAGCGACCAAAGAAAGAGGTAGACCACTCCCAAAATCAAGGTCACCAGAAGTAATGGCAACGTCAGTGTTGAGAGTGCTACATGGTTTGCTAGGTACGCATGACTTACTGGTAGCATTACAAGCAATTGTAACTGAAAATAAACATAGCTAAATAACTTCAGTCAGTGAGGGCAAAAATAGGCCCAATGATAGGCCCAGATTTTTTTTTATTTACTTTTACAAACCAATAGTAGGCCTGATTTGACTAATATGCTTTGCATCCTTTCCTTCTCAAATTACAGTGATGCCACTGGTGGCTTTGTATACATTTTGTTCACATAACTCCCTCCCTTCTATTTTGTAGTTCACCAAAACACCCTGAAACAACTTGAGTCTCACATTCTTATGGCACCATACACCAACAGTGCAAGCAGGCCATTGGCAACCAAGCGCGCGGTCCTTCCTCCCTCACTTTAAAAAACGACCAGCCGCCACTGATGCACATACAGATACTCACATAGGCGTCGATTACGGGGGGGACATGTCCCCCCCCACTATTTGAAATACGAATTTTGACCCCACCAGTTTTTAAAATGTGTAAAAAAAAAAAAGTTTTTTAAAATCCCCACATACTCAACCGAAATCGTCGAGTCTAAAATCATGCGATAGGCGCGCTCAAAGACATCATTTATTAGATAGGCCTACCTAATAAACCGTTGGAACGCACAAGACCGGAAACCATGGCAACGCCGGTAAACAAACCCCCGACTCACGAGAAGCCCAATCCCTATGAGATCCCTGCGCTACGGCCATCCGGAGGCACACAGAGCTTTTTGGTCGTGATATTATCTATACAATTATATTATATTATATACTATTATATATAGAGCTCCGAGAGTCGCAAACGGCAACAATCACTTTCTCCTCCATGCTGCAGTACAGCCCGGACTGCACTGCGCTGAGTTTGACGGTTGAACGCTGATTGGCTGTTACGTTACACATGTCACTCAGTGGCCACGCTGTTGAACGCTGATTGGCTGTCATCACGCGAAATTCGTTTCAAAGTTGAACATTTTAGCGCCACAAATCCTCGTGAACGCGCTTGCCTGTGCACGGCGAAAGTGTGGCGCGACAAATCAAAAATATTCGCCCGATACGCGTCTATACGTTCACTTTGTATGGGATCTTGTCGTCCCGTTGCGTTTGGTGTGAACGCACTGGAGAAGTTTCAAGACAGCCAAAATTGTCATTTTTATTCAGAAAATAGCCGGTCATTTTGCTTCCTATAAAAAGCACGTTTGTGACACTGGATAATATCGATATGGATACGACATCTAGCCTGCATGTGGAGGGCCACATAAGGTAAGAAATTGGTTTACGTAAACTTTGCTGCAGGTTCTGTTTGCTCGTGAATCGTGATGACCTGGCCAAAGGTTACCAACGGTCCCAATCGATTGTGATCTGATTCTGGTTGGTGCTCCAGTTAGTATGCATTGTATATATAGATTGCAGCTAGTAGCAGCTACACACGGTGCGATTGCTATGCCAATGTGGTTATAGTTGGTTTTGTCTGATTGAGATATGTGACGACTTGGAGCCTGGTAGGCCTATCCTGACATAAATATGTTCTTGCATAACCTGTGTGATTATCCTAAACTGAAGGGGATTTTATTTGCGGACAATTTTCTTATGATGTTGTAACGAGTGAAGTCTACATTGGTCCTTCGCAAGTGTTTACTGGTGGTCAGGATTTGGCAGATGCAATTCTCCTCTGGGTGCTTGTATTTTTCTTATTTTTTTAATGCAGCATAACCTATGCTACCAGCAGCCCTTGCTCGTCTTCAAAAGGC